>NC_052614.1:12350758-12670614 GCF_016545825.1 Eucalyptus grandis
GCACCATGATTTGCTCACCTTCAAATCCTGTTCCTTGAGAAACATTGACACAAACTTGTACTGGCTTTTGTGGACAGAGATAACACAGGGAAGCTATTGATAAAAGGAATTAAGCTAATTCAACCATGATCACCTGACATTGCTGTTCTCATGATTTGCTACAGCATCGGAGAGGAATTGCATTGAAGATGATTATAAATGCCATCAATGGTGCAAACGTTGGCAGCTAGAAGGTAGGCAGTATTATCAAACACATAAAACTCTTGCACACAAAGGTACCCATGATTAGATCCAGTCGGGTTAGAAGGAACTAAATTCCTGATTTATTGGCCCAATGCACAGCCGCAAATTAAGTGATAAATTGGAGATATCGGCCTTCAATATTATGGCCACTTTAATACTGTAAGTTGCTTTTAGTCAATGAAGGAACTGACAATTTTTCTAGGAATAAGAACAGATAATACCTCGGGTGCATTACTAGAATGGAAAATTTTCTCACAGAAAATGCTCTTATCTCAAATTCTGAATGTGAATACCACAATCCATTTCCCTTCCTACCCAAACAAATCATAAACTACTAGACAGTAAACAAGTTTAGCTACCACAACCAAAAGTGAAAGCCAAGAGGTCATCAGCATAACCATAACAGTTATACTAACCTCCTCTCCATGTATTGCTGTACGACTCATAGATTGTTATGAATCCAAAGAGTTACCATGGTGACCATCAAATTGCAATGATAAGGTGAGGGCAATGTCCAAGTGACAAATCACTTGACAAATACTCTGCTTTGTCTCACAAATCCTGATTAACATATGAATCCCAACCTTTCCCTAGACAGAATATCATACATTCGAAAAATAGAAGCACATATTTCTCCATTCAATATCCAACCATAGCAATCCACTCCTCTTACAACAACAGTACAACAGCAGCAAATGTAATTGTTGGTATATAGCAAATGATCATTTATTTATGTATACCAATATGAGTACACAATAAGAACACTAAGCAGAGGTCATACGCATACATTGGAGGAGCCCGTATTCTCGAGCTTCGAGAGCCAGAATGAGCGCCTGAATGCCCAAATTCCCCTCCCCATGAGCCTTGAGCGACAAGTAAAGCTGCTGAGCAAGCGCCAAGCCTGGCAATGCGAGACCCATCCTCTCACATTCCTTCAGGCATATCCCCAAATCCTTCGCAAAATGGTTCACGTAGAACCTGGCCTCAAAATCCCTCTTGCAGAATCCTGTTCCCATGCGAATCCAGCGACTTCGAGCCCGCAGCCCCAGTCGATATTGCGCTTACAAACATCCCAACATCGAGCCCCGCCTTATGGGCATAAACCATGCCCTCCACCAGCCCCACCATCGTCGAAGCGATCGTGATTTGATTCCCCAATTTCGCGAACTGCCCCTTTCCGGGGCCTCCCATGTAATTGACCTTCGCCATCAGTAGGTATATTAGTAATTTAGCTATACAACATTGGAAATCCATTATTGGAATTTTTGGTTATTTTAAGAAAACTAAAAATTTAATATTGTTCTATGATAATTATCCGATTGTTGTAGAATGATACATTGATATTAGATAAATTACAAGTGTGGATAATAAACAATCTACTACTTGATGGATTTTCACTTTTGATAATTGCGTTGTTTCCTGGATGAGAAAGAAACATATATATAAGTCAAAGATGGAATCCAAATTCATTGCTTCAGCAACAACTGAGAAAAAGTCTAAATTAATTAGGAATTTGCTGTTGGATATTAAGTTATGGCCCAATCCTTTACCTCTTATTTCTATCTATTGTAATAGTCATGCTACTTTAATAAAGGCTTATAGTAGCACTTATAATGATAAATCTAGACATACTAGTCCGAAACATGAGTACGTGAGATAAGTAATTAAAAATGGTACCATAACAATTGTCTACGTAAGGGTTTAGCAACATTTTAGTCAATCCCTTGACAAAGACTTTATCAAGAAATATGATAAAAATGACCTCACAAGAAATGAGGCTAAAAGCCTTTAATCACCAGTAATGGCAACCCAATAATTTCCTATAATATTATTACTTATGAGTTTTAACGGATGAGAACAAGTTACTGAATGTGATTGTGTAATACTAATATAGCCCTAATATGATAAGTCAATATCATCTCTTACGTTTTGTAGGTTAAATGTATAGTACAAATTTATAATGTTTTAATAATAACAAAAACACAAAAGAGATACTTCACCTATATGAGCTTAGATGTAGTGCCGCTTCTTACAAAAGTTAGGGTTACTTTCTAAAGACCTCTTGAAACAGGATCAAACGCAAGGCCATAATAATGCGCAATAAATAGAATTTCCCGCTGAAATAAGAGATTAGTATGTATGCAGTTTGTTCAATTATATTATTTAAAAGTATAAGTTACTTGTCACTTTAATAGAATTTTGATATATTTACACTAAGTAAAATTTTAACTTGAAAGAGGCATTTATGTATGTATATTAATTTCATTGAAATTTTGGTTGTGTATTTCTAACATTTTATTTTCTACTTTTGGGAATTATTGGTAGTTTGTCCATAAAATAAATTAAAAGGTGTCTTGTCCCATATCGAAAAGATGTGAATGCACACGTAAGCGAGATTTGACACTAACCAACGATCATTATTTTTATTAAAAATTCGGTTTATTTCTATAAAAAAATTAACCATAAAGTCTTATTGAAATAGCACAACTATTCACAACGAAATTATGGTTATTTTTTATTTTTTATTAATGTAACTTCGAATTTTATATGTCCTTTCAACATTACCTTTGAAAAACGCATTTGTTCACTTTGCGACATTTCCCAAAAAAGTGTTTTGTTTATTTTGCAACATTTTGAAAAGTAGGCTTTGTTCAAAAGACAAATATAAGTTCATTTATTTTTAAGATCATTTTCGAGTCTCCTTTCCAAAACTACAACCATCTTATCCAATTGTTTGCTATAAAGACTCTGCAAAAATACTAGAATTGCTATCTAATATTCTAATTTTAAACTTTGTTATATATTGGAGGAAATTTGCTGGTGACCATTAGCAATATTATGGACAAATAAATTATTAAAGAAACTAATATCATACCTCAAAGTCCGACTTAAATACTCTAGATATCGGACTTCATTATTTTATCCAATTCAAAGTCATATTTTTCCAACAGAAACTATTCGCTAGGACAGAACAAGAAAGTTACACGAGCTGATAGCTAAAACATGCCATTCTTATTCAGTTGAACGAATCTGAGAAAGTGAGAATATGCCACTTGAAGTGCGTTTGAGAATTGCCTAGTTGATTACAATAAGGATTCAAGTCTTCCGTCTGCGGCAGAGCGAGATGTGGGAATCTCTTCTTATGGGTATTGATAATCGTACCTCTCCATTGGTTCCTGCATATATCACCCAAACGGTCGGCTAATTGGAAATCCTTTTTATCACAACAGCGTCACCAGAACGGTTCTCGATAATATTGTGTACTTTCCCTGATCCGCAAATTCTGATCACATCACGCTCCTTCAATCCCGACAAAGCTCTGATTGTGAATATCGCTAGCTTCAAAACAAATATTGCCACAGCAATGACCAAGAGCACAATCAAGGCAAGATTGATCGGCAAGCTTTTGCTCCATCTCCGGGATTGGGAATTGCAGACATTGAGCCACATGAATGAATTGGATGCACAGAGGCCCGGGTTGTTCAGGAAACTGGTGTTGTACACGGCGTTCTCTAATTCATTTGGGATTCGTCCACTGAGGCGATTGGAGGATAAATTGAGAAGGTTCAAATTCAGCTGGCCGATTTCAGGAGGAATCAAGCCAGACAGTTGGTTTTCAGACAGGTCCAACTGCTCGAGTACCGGTAGAAGACCGATTTTGCTAGGAATCGGTCCCGACAATTTATTGTGACTAAGATTCAGAGTGTTCAAGGAGTTCCACGAGACAATAGCTGTCGGAAGATTCCCAGAGAGCTCGTTCTGACCTAGCAAAAGCGCCACCAGAGAAGGAAGCTTGGTTAATTCAGTCGGAATGGTGCCACTGAGGAGGTTATTACTGGCATCAAACACTACCAAGTTCCTCCATGAAGACACCGTGCTCGGAATCTTGCCGAAGAATTTGTTGTTGCTCATCTCAATCCGAGTGAGGTTTGGGGAAAGCTCCTCGGGAAGCTCACCAGTTAATCCATTACCACTCAAGATCAAAGCCCTCAAGTTCCGCGACATCCAGAGTCTGTTGGAGTCAACACCTAATATAATAATGAAAGTCCCATTATGCATGAAGCCTGGACGTGGGAAGCAAGTGTACGCATGAAGGAATGGATGGGCACATATTAAAATAATAGTATAATTGTTACTGGAGTCTTCAAGGAGCAAGAAGCAAAGTTTAACTTTGCTAGTACTTGCACGTGAAGGAAACGCAGCCCACGGTTTTTGACTGCCAAGAAGAAAAGTTCAAATTTAACTATTGCAAGTTTGAAGTCCAGGCGGTGAAGATGCTTATAAATATAGGGTTACGTTAGTTTATTTAGAGTAGGGAGAGAGACAGTGAGAGAGTGAGATTTTAGAGAGTTATAAGCTTAGCAAAGCTTGTGTGTGTCTTATGTGTGTACTCCATTAAGCCTTTACAAGGCATATGTATAAATATAATCTCTCGTTGTGTGTTTACACTCTCTCCCTCCAAATCCTTTTGGTTCCAACAGAGTCCTCCGGGCACATTGCCGGTGAATCCATTGTTGTTCAACATTGCTACAGACAAAGTACTGCAATTTCCAAGTGACTCTGGCAACTCCCCGCCGAGATTGTTGTCCATAACGGCCAACCCAAACAGCGTGCCCCCATGGCACAGTTGTTCAGGCAATGCGCCAGTCAAGCTGTTGAAGGCCACTTCGAATCTGCTGAGTGGGGAAAACTTGCCGAAGTCGGGGGGGATCGTGCCCGATAGATTGTTGTTAGACAGCCTGACATCAGACAAAGAGGGAAGACGCCCAATACCTTCGGGGATTTCACCGGATAATTGATTGAACTGCAAACTCAAGCTGGATAGATTCTTGAGCTTCCCAAAATCTTCAGGTATGTTCCCCGTCAAGTTGTTAAAAGATAGATCAATCATGCTCAAGTTCCTCAGAGTGAAAATGCTGCCCGGGATCTCTCCCGTTAGTAGATTCATCCCCAAATCCAAGTGCTCAAGAGCCTCCATATTCCCAAGAGTCTCTGGGATTCCCCCAATCAGGTTTGTTTGTGCCATCGAGAAGAACCGTAGCTTCTTCAGGGCAGTGAAGTTCTGCTGTAGCTGCGACGGCACAAACTTGTTGTACTCGAGCCTCAGTTCTTCAAGATCAGACAGGCCAAAAATCTCTTCAGGGTAAGTGCCATTGTACTCGGACTGGCAAAGGTGAAGGATCCTCAGCCTCCACAACCTCGCAATCGATGCTGGGACATCAAACGAGAAGCTGTTGGCAGCAAGAATCAGGACCTGAAGATCGGCCATCCGGTCGATGTCGGATGGAATAGGACCATCGAAGTAATTCTGGGACAGGTCGAGGTACACGAGCTTGGAACAGTTGTAGAGAACAGTGGGAAACCCTCCAGGTATATTGTTGTAGGAGATGTCGAGCTTGGTCAGATTCTTGAGGTTGCAGATGAATGGAGGGATCGAATAATTTATGCTCAGGTTGACAAGATTGAGCTCGGAGATCCAGCCTTCTTGGCATGTGATCTCAGGCCATGTGCAGTGGGAGGATGAATTGGAGGCGACCCAGTGGTCGAGGGAAGATGGGTCTTGCCAGTATTGCCTCAGCTTCAACAGGACTTGCTGTTCTTGATCTTGGATTTGAGACTCTGCAGCACTGGAGAGTAAGCACAGGAAGACGAGACAGGGGATGTACGAGAGGAAGAAGATGTGAATCTGAGGAGGTGATGGGGTCGGTCTCGGCATAATTGGAGGTCGTTCAGAGTCTTTTCTGGCTAGGGAGACTCTCCGGTGTTGGAGCTAGAGATGGATCAACTCAACATGAAGCAAAGACGTGTTGGTTTGCTCTTGCTTATTGCTCGGCAGAACCCCCAAGGTTTTTAAGCTCGTTTCAAAGCGCCAAAATTTGGTGGGTCCTATTTACCAACAAAAGAAAAAAAAAAATGGTCCTAATGTAATATTTGGCCTTGTTTACACTTGTAAAAAGCTTAATATTACGAAAAATCTCAAATTTTTACATTGATGATATTATCATAAACTAAATTTTTTTTTCATCAAAATCCAAAATTAGTACACGTGTGACATTTTTACCTTATATTAACTTCCATCATGCAACATCAAGTCCATGTAGATCAATTAACGAGTTAATACAATGAAAAATCCTAAACCGGTACATCGATAACAAATTTATCTAGATTTATACACCTTTGACAAACTTATATTAGATTAATTGTTTGGTCACTAAAAATCCCAAATTAGAACACATGACACAATTATCCTCTGTTAACTTTCATTAAATATTGCCATTAAATTGCTAACTTAGATGCCACGTTGAGTCAATGTGGATCAATTAACGAGTTAATACGACAAAAAATCTCAAACCAATATATCTTTAATAAATTCACCTCAAGCTAATTTTTGGGTAACCAAAAATCCCAAATTAGTACATGCGTGATACATTTATCCTCCATTGGCTTCTATCAAATTTTATCATTAAATTTAGCGAGACTTGTAGATTGTCTTCTTCTTCATTATCATCTTTGTCTAAGGTCGTAACACTAAAGCGAGCACTCTTTAGTGGCACTTTTAGTAACTCTTAACATTACGTTGCTTGTGGTATTGTCAGTTTCTTTTGTTAGACGTCCCCCCTTCGATGGTTGGTTGCTTTGAATGCTTCCCTAGCCTACCTTTGAATTGATGCGTGAAACCTTCTAAAATTTATGGAGTCAAGGGTATCTATTAGGTCCGTTTGTCCAATGATCGCATAACAATCTTTCATTTGTTTCTGTTGTGAATATTATTTGTACTCAAGCAGGAAAGGGAAAAAAAAACAAGCCTTTGCTCTTTAGTCTTCATGAAAAAGAAGTTTTCGTTGTTGGCATTAGCTTGTGGCACTTGGCGTTGTTGCAAGAGCAGTTGGTCTTTTGGTGGCACACGTGCATGCGCAAACTTTCCACAGAGTAGACCCGACAACGACAGGTCGAGCCTTCTAGATGGGTAAGAGACAAAACTTGGCTTGCATCGAGCCCCCACATGATCGAGCTAAAACCCTATCCTCATTGCGAGTTCCAGCGTGCGTAATGGAGCGTCAACAGTCACGCTCTTGTTCTAGTCAAGATACTCGGAATCTACTGTCCAATCGCAATAAAGTCGCAAAGAACAGGAGAATTGGACTACGCCACACGGCAGCCACAGGTTCATTGCTAAAGCTGGGCTAGAGAGAGAGGATATCATCATAGACTATGGATAATATCATCACAGTTCTCGAAAACAAACAAAATGAAATGCCCATGAGATGCTGCAAGCGCCTGTGGACACACGAAACGGAGGGACCCTTATTTCCTACTCCTAATGTTTCTGCAACAAACGGATTTTGGCAAAGCGAAAAGACACATATCAAATACTTCATGTACATGAATAAAAAGCATTTGCTTTTGAAGTCCACATGCTATCCACTTGCCTCTTATGTCAACATTCCCATTTCTGGTTATTACTTAACAATGGATACATTATCTGTTCTGCATAGTCAACAAGCTTTCTAGACCAGATTTACGTAAACATTAAGCTCTTCACCAAAGAGTTTAGGCACAACAACTTTTGCTTAAAAGTATGAGCAGCTCAGTCCTCTCTCTCTCTCTCTCTCTCTCACAAACAAATCTGTAGACAAGCCCAAAAGAAAGACAAGACAGCATTCTAAAAGAATTGCTGAAAGTAGGGTTGATCATGGTTCTTGAGTGGAACCAAAAACCTTAGAATTGGACCCATGGGACCCGATTCAATATTAAGTTTTAGAATATGTAAGGTAAGTTTCAAATTCCAAAATTGAGAAATCTATTCTAATAGATAGGTTCCAAATGAGTAAGTTACATGTTCCAATGGGAACCTAAAACCTAGAACTTGTAACGAGTTTTTTTGTTTTTCTTATTCTATGTCTTCACGCAACGTTGTGAATATGCAGTCTGAAACCATTAATCGAGCTTCCATTTCCAGCAATATCCATGACTAAGGTTTATACTTTGTGAATATTTCATAATTTTTGTGTCTAAATATGAGTTGTGATCAGTGAATTATAACAAATAATGGTAATTAAAAGCGATAATTCATTGCAATCATTCAATTAAAAGTACATGAAAAACTTGGATAAACCTAATAACCAACCTTGGACCTATGACGGGTAGGTTCCAGATTTCAATTGGAACCTAACAAACTCTAGAACCACTCACCCCTACCCTAAAGCACCTTTGAGAATTCAAAAAAAAAAAAACGACAACAACAACAAGAGCATTGTAAACAAGATTACAATATTTGGAACATTAAAGAGTGAGAATTATTTTGGTATTATAATCTTTTCACAACCATACTTGGAGATCATCAAGACCGTTCACGATAATGGGCCTCATTCGATGCTCATATATCAAGATTTAATTTTACTTGGCAGTTAGTTGCAAGCATATATGCCTACTCGCCATAGTATCATGGTTATAATTATGAGATCAAATTAGTACCTACTTATCCTATATCAAATTACATGTTATTCTAATTGGAGTCACCTATGAGCTGTAATGCTCCATGATTTGCTCACCTTCAAATCCTGTTCCTTGAGAACCACTGAGACAAACTTGAACTAGCTTTTGTGGATAGAGATGACATAGGGAAGCTATTGAATAAAGGAACTATGCTAATTCAAGCATGATCATGTGACGTTTCTATTCTCGCGGTTTTGCTACAATATTGGACAGAAATTGTGTTTAAGATGATCATAGATACCATTGATGGTACAAAGGTTGGCAGCTAGAAGGTAGGCAGTGCCATCAAAGACATAAAATCTTGCACGCAAAGGTATCCATGAATAGATCCAATGGAATTAGAAGGAATTCCGGGTTTAGTGGCCCAATGCACGGCCACAAATTAAAGTGATGAATTGGAGATATCAGCCTTGACAATTATGGTTACCCTTTATACTCTAAATTTGATTTTAATCAATGAATGAACCAACACTTTTCCAGGAATTTCCGTACCTAGCCAAACAAATCATTAGTTACTTCGTTTCCTCGACGGCAAACAAGACCGCAACCAAAAGTAAAAACCAAGAGCTCATCTGCAGACCCATGATGGTTATACTAACTTCCTTCGCATGTATTACTATACAACTCATAAATTGTTATGAATCCAGAGAGTTACCATGGTGACCATCAAATTGCAATAAATAAATAAAAAGTGAGGACACTGTCCATGCAACAAATCATTTGACAAATACTCCGCTTTGTCTGACGAATCTTGATTAACGTATAATCCCAACATTTTCCTCGTCAGTCTATCATGCCTTTGAAAAATAGAAGCACATAATTCTCCATTCAATAGCCAACCATAAAAATCCAAAAAGACGGCCTTTTGTTGCTTGGATTAATGGATAGTGCTAGTAGTCGTTGCAACCCACTAATGCTTTGTACGTTCCATAGATCGGCAAGGCAGCGACCCGAGTGATTTTGATTGATTCCTGTTGGTCCTGGTGCTTTTTTGTAGTGTCCCAGTCAAATGGTCAGCCTTTGAATTTTCGCCATAGCCTCCTATTCTACAGTGGAACAGCTTTTGATTTGTTTCCAGATGTTCGCCTTCTGGATGATGAGCAAATTGGTCTTTTGGGGGCGCAAGTGCATGTGCAAACTTTCCACAGCGTAGACCCGACATCGACAGGTCGAGCCCTCTAGATGGGCAAGGAAGATAAAACTTGGTTACATCAGGCGCCCACATGATTGAACTAAACCAATCCTCATCGCTAGTTCCAGCACATCTTGAGGTGCCTTCTAGATGGGTAAGGAAGATAAAACTTGGTTACATCAAGCGCCCACATGATTGAACTAAACTAATCCCCATTGATAGTTCCAGTATATCATGAGGTCTGTGATTGATGGTTGTAATGAGCCCGATGCATGGAAGGAATTCATCTCAGACCATATAGGATGCTTCGCTTCTATGTTTTTGAAAACTTACTAGTTCTATAGTAAAAATTATCGATGCAAAGTTGCTGACACTTCTAGGAATTTGCCAGTGATACCACATAAGTTACTATCATCGACATGCTTAAACGTGATTAATTAAACACGTAAATGTGTTACCTCTGTCATACGGCACTTTTGAATACATTTTGAGACACTAATATATGACAGATAATGAGCATCTATTGTATACTAAAGCAGAAAAGCCCAGTGGAAATCAAAGAAAGTATCTACTCACTTACACATTATCAACTAATGCACTCGCCATCCAAGCATCTGTAATGGAGCCTCAACAATCACGCTCTTCTACTGGTCAAGATAGTTCGATTTCTACTTTCCAGTCGCAGTAAAGTCACAGAACAGGAGCGTTGGACTACCCATTTCAGACACGGCAGCAACAAATTCATTGCTAAAGCCGGGTGATCAAACTATTGTTGGTCTAAGATTACCATTGATACCGGCATGATTCCCGTAAAGAATCCATTTCTGGCTATAGTTACCAGTAGTATCTGGTCTAATTCCAGATTCGAGACTGGATACTCTCTCAAATAACAGCAGTTATGTATCCAACTATTGCTATTCAGCAATTAACAGATAGTTTAGTCACGAGTGGAGGTTGAAACCATCAGTAATTCCACTAAAAGAGTGCTTTCCAGACATTAGAATATGAATTCTTATGAGAGGGTGCACCAAAGATAGAATCTGTGCAAGAATCGATTGAGTATTGAAGATTGCATATAGCACGGTCAAATACGGTCAAAACAAATTATTAACCAGAAAAGATAAGATTCAACTAACTCATTGACAGAGAGAGAGAGAGAGAGAGATATCATCATAGACTATGGAGAAGGTTATGGCAGATCTGAACAACAGGCAGAAACAATGCCTATGGCATGCTTCAAGTACCTGTGGAGACACGAAATAGAGGGACTCTTGTTTACTAATCCTAATACTTCTGTGACAAACTTATTTTGACAAACCAAAGAGTCTCTCACCCGAGTGCCCTCATCATGATAGCCTTCTTAAACTCGATCGAACTTAGGAGCCGAAACGAACCAGTCGCATCTCCTCTCATTCCTCCTTATGGGCCTTGACAAGCACTGCGAATGTGCATCGTGTTGGCAATCACAAGCCAAGTGTGCACCATCGCACAAGAAACACTTGAAGGAGAAGCACCCCTTCTTGTGTACTTCGCCACTCGACTCCGCTTTTGCTATTGTAGGGGCCACTGGCAGTTTGCTTCCACTTAGATGATGGAACTTGTTACGATCTCCCCCACCAATGACTTTGTCCCTCAGTCGGGAGTCTGACTTGTTTCCGGAAATTGCCTTGTATTCCACAAGGGTCTCAGCTACAAACACCGCTGCATTGCGCCGCTTCAGCTCTTGCTTTATCCATGGTTTGAGACCACCCGTGAACTGGAAGCAAGCCTCCGTATCATTCATGGAAGGGATTTGGAGTAGCAACTCCGAGAACTTCACATATTCACTGACTCCTCCCTTTTGCTCTAGGCGACAGAGTTCATCTCGAGCTTCCTCTTCCGCATGGATGGGATAGCGTCAAAACATCTTGACGAACATCTCCCAATTCATGATAGGCTCACCACACCTATCATCGCACCTATGACGCCACCACAATAAAGCATCATACATGGCTGTGGTAGTTACCCGTAGTGCACCATCAGTAGGCCCTGTTGCTCGGAAGTATTGCCCTATGTACCACAGGAAATTGTCCACATCCTTGGCCACCCATGAGCCCTTGCACTCTTTTGGCTTCGGGATGTCTACTCGTGGACAGGATTGCACACTGATCACGCTGTTCACGCATGCCGTTTCCACCTCGGCAAGCTTCACCTTGAACTCAGCCATCTCTGCGCGCATGGCCTCCACCAAGGCCTCCAAGGCATCATTCCGCTGCGGAGTTCATTGGCTGTGTTGGTCAGGGAGCCCAACATCTCTCCTCAGAGTTTTGAGCTCTTGCACCTCTGCTTGGAGCTCCCTCTTTCCGGACTCAACTCCTTCAATGCTATCAGACAATTTTTCGACTGTTCCTTGGACATCCCTGAGAATGATCTCCATCTTTGCCACGCAGGTCTCCAAGTCATACAGCACATCCCTTGAACTTGAGCTACCACGGCCTTTCTTTGCCTTGGCGCCTTGTTGCTCAATGGCCCTCCCACTTTGTTCCTCAACCATGGGTTTCTCACCCTGGATGGACATTACGTCTGAATGTGGATCCCTTGCGCTTTGGATCAACTTGCTCTGATACTAGACTTACATAAACATTATGCTTTTCATCAAATATCTTAGGCACAGCAACTTTTGCTTAAAAATCTCCCTCCCCCACCCACCCAAAAAAAAAACCAACCCCGAACTAAATCTCTAGGGGGACTTGGACAAGCCCATAAGAAAGAAGAGACAACATTCTTGAAGAAATTGCCTAAAGTATCTCTGAGAATGCATTGGGGAGAAAAAAAAAAACAAAAAAAAAAGATTGCTGTAAAAGAATTATTTCAGTGTTATAATCTTTTCAAAATCATACTTGAAGATCATCAAGACTGTATCTAATAATGGGCCCTATTAAATGCTCATATATCAGGGTTTCAATTTAACTCGCCCTTAGTTGCAAGCATACATGCTCTTTGCCACACAATTGTGAGATCAGATTAGTACCTGCTTATCCTGTAGAAGATTACATGTTATTCTAATTGGAGTCACCACTGAGCCCTAATGCACCATGATTTGCTCACCTTCAAATCCTGTTCCTTGAGAACCATTGAGACAAACTTATACTGGCTTTTGTGGACAGAGATTATACAGGGAAGCTATTGACAAAAGGAACTAAGCTAATTCAACCATGATCACCTGACATTGCTGTTCTCATGATTTGCTACAGCATCGGAGGGGAATTGCATGGAAGATGATTATAGATGCCATTAATGGTGCAAACGTTGGCAGCTAGAAGGTAGGCAGTATCATCAAACACATAAAACTCTTGCACACAAAGGTACCCATAATTAGATCCAGTCGGGTTAGAAGGAACTAAATTCCTGATTTATTGGCCCAATGCGCAGCCACAAATTAAGAGATAAATTGGAGATATCGGTCTTCAATATTATGGCCACTTTAATACGGTAAGTTGCTTTTAGTCAATGAAGGAAGTGACAATTTTTCTAGGAATAAGAACAGATATATACCTCGGGTGCATTACTAGAATGGAAAATTTTCTAACAGAAAATGCTCTTATCTCAAATTCTGAATGTGAATACCACAATCCATTTCCCTTCCTACCCAAACAAATCATAAACTACTAGACAGTAAACAAGTTTAGCTACCACAACCAAAAGTGAAAGCCAAGAGCTCATTAGCAGAACCATTACAGTTATACTAACCTCCTTTCCATGTATTGCTGTACGACTCATAGATTGCTATGAATCCAGAGAGTTACCATGGTGACCATCAAATTGCAATGATAAGGTGAGGGCAATGTCCAAGTGACAAATCATTTGACAAATACTCCGCTTTGTCTCACGAATCCTGGTTAACATATGAATCCCAACCTTTCCCTAGACAGTCTATCATACATTTAAAAAATAGAAGCACATATTTCTCCGTTCAATATACAACCATAGCAATCCATCCTCTTACAACAACAGTATAACAGCAGCAAATGTAATTGTTGGTATATAGCAAATGATCATTTATTTATGTATACCAATATGAGTACACTAAGAACACTAAGCAGAGGTCATACTCATACATTAGAGGAGCCTGTATTCTCGAGCTTAACATTGTTAAGCCGCTCAAGAGCCAGAATGAGCGCCTGAATGCCCAAATTCCCCTCCCCATGAGCCTTGAGCGACAAGTAAAGCTGCTGAGCAAGCGCCAAGCCTGGCAATGCGAGCCCCATCCTCTCACATTCCTTCAGGCATATCCCCAAATCCTTCGCAAAATGGTTCACATAGAACCTGGCCTCAAAATCCCTCTGCAGTATCCTGTTCCCATGCGAATCCAGCGACTTCGAGCCCGCAGCTCCAGTCGATATCGCGCTTACAAACATCCCAACATCGAGCCCCGCCTTATAAGCATAAACCATGCCCTCCACCAGCCCCACCATGGTCGAAGCGATCGTGATTTGATTCCCCAATTTCGCGAACTGCCCCTTTCCGGGGCCGCCCATGTAATTGACCTTCCCCATCACGGAGAACAGGGGCTCCAGCCTGCGGACCGTCGCCGGGTCGCCACCCGCGAAGATCGCGAGGGCAGCGTTGCGAGCACCGCGGTCGCCGCCCGACACGGGGGCGTCGACGGCGTGGCAGCCCTTGGAGGAGGCGGCGGCGGAGATCTCCTCGGCGAGGGAGGGGTCGGAGGTGGTCATGTCCACGAGGACGCCGCCGGGGCGGAGGGAAGCGAGGGCGCCGGAGGAGGGGTCCAGGAGGACGGAGCGGACGTCGGAGGGGTACCCGACGATGGAGAAGACGACGTCGGAGAGGGCGGCGAGGGAGCGTGGGGAGTCGGCGAGGCGCGCGCCCATGTCGAGGAGGGGCTGGGCCTTGGAGACGGTGCGGTTGAAGACGGTGACGGCGTAGCCGGCGCCGATGAGGTGGCCGCACATGGAGCGGCCCATGACGCCGGTGCCGATCCAGCCCACCCGCGTGTTAGAGGGGGCGATGGGGTCGGAGGCCGCGGCCGCGGCGGCGGACGACATGGCGCGGCGGAGGAGGAGGGAGGAGAGGGCGAGCGGAGGAGTCTAGTGAGTGGCAGTGACGGGGGAGGACCACCTGGCGAAAAATTACAAAATGGATATTGCTATTTTTTTCGACATAATGGCATAATGCATCGGCCTATTAAAATTATAAATGTTTTCTTATTAATTACAAATAACCAAAGTCAAGACACTCGCAAATTTGCTCGTTTGTTTTTGTCTGTTTTTGTCGGCCGATGATGACATTTTCACATATTTCATGTTTCTTTGCGAAGGCAAATGGAAAAATGCTCGAGCGCGACATGCTCGAGACAAGAAATGCCGACCAAACTTCTACTAAGCATCTTAGGCTCGACTCGATTGTCCACTCGAAATCGATTCCCCCGATTTTGAGCTGTCGAGCGGAGCTTGAGATGACTTATGCTCTCGGTCGATAGAAGCAAGAGCTTTATCAAGTACTCGACAGAGACATTTGATACTTGCGATGTTCGATCAAATACAACAACATGCGAATCGAGAGTTTGAACTTGGCCATATATAATCTCTGGTTCTATCTACGTCTGAATAAAAAAGCATGAAACTTGACCTTGAATTGCTATGAGAGATTAGCTCAACTACAATAGTCACGAAATATGACCCTGATATAAGGTCATTATTTGCACAATGAGACTTCCTGGTGTCGGATTTTCGCAAGGCATAACTCTGATTTTTCATTATATTCCTCACTTGTTTTAGTTGCAATGTCTTCCGACGTTCTTGTTTGATTTCTTTCCAGCCATCCAGAGGACATACATGGATTGTTCCAATTCGAATGCTATAGGAAGCACGAAATAATACAACCGAAACTTCATACACCTGGTAAAACACTCATCCGGAGCTGGAATGACCCGGCTTGCTATAGGTCCAAAATGACCGTGAGCTGAGCACATTGAGCAAGAGCAATGCAAATCGAATGATCTCAAACTACTGAAAAAATTTTACCTGCGAAAACAACTACTATTGAGCTGAGGCGCCATTTAAAATGATGATCGGGTTCCTAGTCGCTTTTGACAGAATCACGTTTTTTCCAAAACTATGACCGACGATTGGGGACAAGAGTGGCAATTGCTAAGATGACCCAAGCATCAACAATGACGAACAAAACTATGTTCCAGATCAGTAGAACTCTCGGTAGGTAAACCCAGTGGTAACAGAGAAAAATTACACTCCAAGACTTAAACAGCCAGACATGAAATGACTTAAGGCAAACCAAAGACAAACTTCATGAAATAAAACTCAAGGTATGAGAATATTAAATTTCTTCCACAATAAGAGAAGCGACATCTAGATTACTCAAGACATGCAGAAGCAAGACCAGCAGAACCTTAGAAGATTATCATATAGCACATGGCCTCAACTCGTTCTATCGGGACAACATTAAACCATTAAGAACATGCTCAGATGCGTGCCAATCAGTAGCATCACAATATCCAGACGGCAAGAAAAGAAAAGTAAAATGAGGGGGGTAAATAAGATCTCGCAGAACCTCAACATCCCACTATCACCCTCCTCAGCAACTACGACCTACTTAAACATAGCATGATATATAAAGACAAAGAACGTGCAACGCAATACATCCCACTTCAAAAAGAAAATCCAAAGGGAATACTGCTAAATATGACGCAACCTCGAGGCCTAGTCCACTTTTTTCCAAAGATAGCTGAATATGATTTGCCTTAAGAAATTAGAATCCATAACAATTCAACCTACTCATTTCTACTTAAACACATGAGGGAGGCACCATCACAGGCGAAACATCAAACGAGAAGAGCACAATACGAATATCCCATCAAGCCTGAAACCACATAACAGTGCCAACTGCTACATTCATCCATAATATAAATGATAAGCCTGTTGGACTTATGTTTGCATTAACTCCTTCCCAAATCAATATTTCCCCCAATCAAGTGGAGGCACAATCATAGGTTAACATAAAAAAGAAGAACACGGCAAAAGAAAAATATCAACTTACCAAATACAAAAATCCCATCAAGCCTGAAACCAGATTACTGTGCAAAGTACTAAATCCATCCCTTGTAGCCTGCTTGACTTATACAACACAAATGACTTAGTGCATGAACTCCTTAAATCAACTTTTCCCCTAAGCAAAGGGCAGATCACAGGAATATGAACAATCGAAATAATAATCTATTGGGCCCCAATCACTAAAAGGACAAGCTGCAATGGCTGCATCTCAAGCAAATTCAAAAATTTAAAATCTGAAATATATTTTGCACCACACTTGGCAATGAATATAATCTAGATACTAGAAGCAACAGCAAAACAGGAACTCCATAGCTTTATATCAGCAGCATGTTACGCAATTAAATAAAGGAAAAGGATGACATGTGCATATCAGTTGACCATTTTGCTATGCCACCATGATCTAGAACAGCTTTAACCCAGCTCTCATGTTAGCATACTACAACAAGCAAGTGACTTGTACATGGGTGCCTATAAGGATAGGAGGAGCGCCATACTTCATACATCACATTCTTATGGGTGCCAATATAACTCTCCGCTGCTTGCCTTGGCCGAAGAAGCGGTCAAATGCCAGAAGTCATAGGCAATATCATTTAGCGCAGCAAAGAGACTTTCTTCGATAAGTGCAGAGTGAAACAAAAAAAACATCACAAGCATGGGATGCCAATCAAGTCATACAGACAAATTCAAGCCAAAAAGCTAGATGTACTTTTGCCCATCATGACATATACACAATAATGTTTTCCATAAAAAGACAATTAGGAATAATTGCCAAAGCACAGGCTCAAGTAAAATCGAGTTCACAAACAAATAAGCTCATTCATATAATCTAATTGTCAGTTTTCTCTTGAACATGGAAACGAATCGTTCTGACCAAATAATGTCCTTTAGAGCTAAACTAATTTAGCCTGTCTCGCAAGCAAAATCCAGACAAAATTGCCATCGAATTATATTACAGCGATGCCCACGACATCGAATATCATTGCGAAATGAAAACAAAGACAACACATATCACCTTCGATACATCGTTCAAACCAGAGCCCTCGGAAGCCCCGTCTTATGATCGTCCCACCTAACAACGGCTAAATTAAAAACTTCAGCTTCAATTTAATGGAACCGTAAAATGTTCACTTGTACTCAAATGAAGGCATGGGCGTATCGTAGCTCTCCAAGATCTCCGTCTTCGCTCCTCCGCCGCCGCCTGCCACAGTCTCCTCCTTCTTCCCTCCAAACAACCCTCCGAGCCACGAGCCTGAATCCGATCCTGAGGTAGACGCTCCGGCACCTGTGGACGCCATCTGCGCAGGGATCTGCCCAGGGAGCTGCCCCGGCACCCCGACCATGCCCGGGACGGGCTCGTCGATCATGATGGGGGGACCGGGGGGCGCGCTGAGGAGCTTGTTGATCATGATCCCGGCGCCCTCGATGAGGCCGAGGAGAACGCCGCCGAAGAGGGCGGAGCGGGCGGAGGCGGCGGCGCCCTGGCGCATCTGGAGGAACCCGCCGGTGGCGGCGCCGGCGATGATGGAGTTCCAGGGGTCCTCCTTCTGGCGGACGTAGACCATGGTGCAGTCGAAGGCGGAGAAGAGGCCGCCCCAGACGGCGAAGGAGCCGCCGACGCGGGGGGCGTTCATGCGGACGGCCTGGGTGCCGCCGAGGAAGCGGGCGCCGCCGGGGGAGTTGTAGACGCCCCGGATGAAGTGGTACGCGGAGCCGCCCACGGCGCCCATGCCGAAGGCGCCGCCGATGTCGTCGAGGATGCGGTCGGGGCAGGGCTCCCTCGACGTCTCCGGAGTCCCCATGGACGACGACGGGCCTGGTTCTAGAGAGAGAAAGGAAGGAAGAGAGAGAGGGTGTTCTAGGGTTTGATTTGGTGCTTTGTGGCGAGAGAGAGAGAGAAGCGGAAAAGGAAGGTGTGGCCTCTCGCCAGCTGAGCAGCGCCGTTGAAGAAAAGAAGCGAGAAAGGGTTTTATTATTTTCTCCAGTTTGCGTGGACCCCAATCCTCCTTTGTTTTTTTTTTTTTTGGACAGGAAGGTCCTTCCTCAGTTTAGAAAATTACAGATCTGACCTGCGGAAAATTGAACTTGATTATCCGGGTTTTCAAAAGCCTGTGGAAATTACATGTGAAATTGAATCCCACGTGCGATATCAGGACATCGTGAAAGTTTTCAAGATGTTCCCTTAACCACCCTAAAAATTAAAATTAATCGAATAGCAAAATAAATCCATATAGTTGGTATATAAATTTATAGTTGAGCAAATTTATCTCCGTCTATTTGTAAAAGTGGCCAATTAAAATGTCCCAAATCAAATGATGATATTATTATTTACGAAAACTGTAGGTAGAATTTAGAATTGGATCTTATCTTCATAAAGAATAGGTTATTACGTACTTGCCTAAAGTTTAGAATTGTATGCTTTTCTCTTATTTTTACCACATTTCTTCCTTCACAATCCTTGGAGGATGCTCTTATAGGACAAGGACAATTGAGTTATTTAACTAAATTCAAAATATAGGAATCTAGAATGTGATTTAGTTTTCTCAACTTTACTTCGGTTAGAGTATTGGAGTCTCAAATGCTTAAATAGGACAAACATGGCATCTAAGAGCTCCTTTGCAATTCACTATCTACAAAGGAAAGGTGAATTCTAATGAACAAAGAAAACTTGGCTTTGCCTATTTAAATGTATTGAAAGACCTAAAAGCAACGTTTCCCCCGCTGGTTAAATGAGTATGTGATGCTAGTAGAATTGTTTAAGTACATGTGGGCCTTTACATAATATTGAGTGTGGTCAATTGATCCCCATTAAAGTACACCATCCCTTGTCAATGTTTGTTTTTAATTTTGAGCCAAGATGATAAATTCCTTCAATCAACAACTCAAAATTCGCAAATGCATTTATTTTTACAACCTGTCTAACAATTCTCTATGTTAGTGAAAATCATAAATTATGATCAAATCAAAGATAAATTTTCCAAGTAGACTTATTTTTGCAAGTAACCTTATTTCTCATTTTAAAGATATGTTATAGCATTTCGGTTACATGAAATTTCTACATATATATATATATATATATATATATATATATATATATATATATATATGACAAAGAAAATTCTTATAAAACATGATCATTTAGATTTACTCCTACCAATTTGATTCCTATGCTACTTGATAATCAAGAATTTTAGTACCATGTAATATTACTTTGAGTTAATAGATAGGCTTTTGGCCTCCTTTCCATCAAATAAAGTGGTAAGTCATCAATTTTTTTCAAATAGCAGTTCATGAAGACTCAATTTACTCGATCGCAAGTGAATAAAGCCGACTAATGACGAGACATCAGCTAATCGACCCCACGTTAATAAGGGAAAAGTTAAATGGAGTTTTATTCATTTTTTTATATGAACAGCATTTTTTTTTCATTACATGATGTCTTATCATGTCGGTCGTTCAAAAAAAAAATCATGTCGGTAATTACCTCCACTCTAAAGGGTATTTTCGGCAACATGGGTCCAACGTCGGTCCTCTCCACACGCCCTTTCGCCCGTTGCACGTGCGCGGCAGCCCTGGAACTCTACGAGGATTTTCCTGACCTCGACGGCGTCGTTTCGACAAACCTCGCGCTGCAATCAATTCGCATATAGCAGCAGCAGCAGCAGCAGCAGTAGCAGCTTCTTCTTCCTCGCAGCGGGAGGAAGAGCATAGGATTAGAGAACCCAGAACGCGGCTCGCTAATCGCCCGAGACCTCTTCGCCGTGCCTGGTGATGATGACATCAGAGATGACGAGCAATCAATGAACGAGCGGTTCTCAGGTTTCGTTCCTCCTTCTCGGCGTGCAATTTTGAGGCTCGTGTTGTGTATGTTTCTGGGCACACGATGAACAGTGGTTTTGCCAAGAGCCAGGCGTTTTCTTTCACCGTTAGAGCTTGCTTGAAGCCGACGTGCTTCAATCAGTATCGCGCGTCGGGTCCCCAGAACTTTGGCTTTCTGGGTCCCTCCCAAAACCTCGCCACTACCCCATTTCCGCGGGCATCGGTGGCGTCTCTCTTGGGTTTTGTCGGAAATCCCATCAGAAATCTTGTATTTTGAAGAGGGACGGTGGATATGCAGATGGGTCTTGCCAGGAATTGTTGAAAACGGGAGGTCTGGCCGGACCGAAGAGCGTGTTAAGTGGGTCGAGAGTGGAGAGTTCCATTCGATGTTGTTCTTTGAGAAAAGGCAGGAACTTTTCGAGTGTGGACTCTCCAAGGGTCGGCGATAGGAGTGGTGCAGTAGGAGCTGGGAAGGTGCTGCCTTGGTTGGCAACTAAGGACACCGTGGAAGTGAAAAGGTCTGTGAAAGTGTATGACAGACGGGCTGGTCGTTCTTCGGGAGAATCCACGAGAAAGTTGCACAAGGGACCGAACTCTCGGAGGGTCAGTGACAGGAGTGGTGCAACAAGAGATGGGAAAGCCATGCCCTGGTTAGCATCAAACAAAACCAAGGAAGTGGTTAAGAAACAGACTAGTCATTCTTCTTGGGAAGAATCGGCAAGAAAGTTGCACGAGGAAGCAGAGAGTAGTGGTTCTTCTTGGGTACAATCAGCCAAAGAGTTTGATGGAAGGAAGGGTTCGTTCAGGATGAATAGGGCAGATGAGATAGGGAGGAATAATACATCGGTCAGCAAACACGCTGATCACACATGGAGGCGTGATGATGATTTTGGTAAGTTAGAGGAGGGTGAAGATGTAGAAGATGAAGTTGAAGAGGCAGAGACAATTGAAGATCCTAGGTGGGATGCAATTAAGATGCGGGTGAGAGGAGTAGTGGATGTCAAACCATGGACAGAGAATCCAAGACTCACTAGGTGGAATAAGCAGGAAGATTGGGGAAGAAAGACATGGAAGGAAGCAAGTGAATCGAGTCTGCCGAAGCTAGTCGGTGAAGGCATTTATGGCGTTGGTCCAGTCTTGGCAGCACTGTCAGCAGGAAGGCGAGAATTTTACACATTGTTTGTCCAAGAAGGGCTGGATTTGAGTAGTAACAACAAAAAGAAGAAGGATAAGAAGGGCTTCGAGAAAGTCTTGAGAATGGTGGGGAAGATTGGACTAAGCATTAAGGAAACATCGAAGCACGATCTCAACATGGTTGTTGACAACCGTCCTCACCAGGGTCTGGTTTTGGATGCTTCTCCATTGGAAATGGTTAAGATAATGGAACTTGATCCTGTATCCCTTGAGGATGAGGGTTCTCTGTGGGTAGCTTTGGATGAGGTCACAGATCCTCAGAACTTGGGGGCAATCATTAGGTCTGCCTATTTCTTTGGAGCTTCAGGGGTGGTCTTGTGTGCCAAAAATTCAGCTCCGTTAAGTGGTGTGGTTAGCAAAGCAAGTGCTGGTTCTCTGGAGTTGATGGAGCTCAGATATTGCAAGAACATGATGCAATTCCTCACATCCTCAGCAGAAAATGGCTGGAGAGTTCTTGGAGGATCGGTTTCTTCTAAATCTGTCCCTCTGAATGACATTGAACCTGGTGTACCCACCATTCTTGTTCTTGGGAGTGAGGGCACTGGACTGCGGCCTTTGGTGGAAAGATCATGTACTCAGTTGATCAGGATCCCAGGAAACATATCTTCAGACGTAACTGCTGGAGAAGCCAATAATGCGGAAGAGGGCACTGAAACAAATAACTTGGCCGAGGAGTTCCGGTCCTTTTTAGCTGTTGAGAGCTTAAACGTCAGTGTTGCAGCTGGTGTGCTTCTCCATCACCTGATAGGCAGCAATCACAGCAAGGAACCTTGCGTAGCCAATGAATTGACTGATTGATAGAATTGCACGGCATGCATTCAAGTGTAAAATTGCTTATGTGTGCATAAGCTAGAGAATCCATGTCAACTGGTCACAATTCCTCTCCCGCATGGCCCCGTGGGCCTCCTTTCCCTTTAGGCATTTTCTTGGGATTTTCTCTTCTTTTGAGAAGGTATGTTTTCTGGAATTTTGGTTTGGGAATTCATTCGGATGGAGGTAATGGCAAGAAAGACTACATAGAAGCATCTTACACTCTTAAATGCTATTGCGACAATCTGGTAATATGTTGGAGAGTGAGGGTAATGCAGCCGATTTACCATATATTTTACTTTTTGCTCATTTTTGATATATGAGATTTCTGTGGACATACTGTTGCACCTACAAACTCAGCAAAAAAGTGATATGGGTGAACTATAGATGCAGATTTGCTTATGTTTAGCAGTGGAAGAAGGTGAGATCTTGTTTGTGAATTTCCGAGAGATACCTTTACTTAATTTTCCTTAGTTGCTTGATTCTAATGGGATTTGAGTTTGAGCCAAGTTCTTAAGTTTTTATCCAGCCTGTCTGATAAGTTTGCAATCAGCTGATGTCAAAGCGTGACGGAAATTCTGTTTTGTTTTTTTTTTGTTCTCCTGATGAAGAAAGTAATGTCATGGTTTTCTCCCCTCCTGCCTGAGCTTCCTCATGCAATTTTTCTGCAGTGCATGTTCCAGGAAGTAAGTTATTGAGTCCTATTGTAGCTCGAGTGTTACTTAATAAGGCGACGGAGAGCTTCCTCTGCAACCTCTCTTGAGCAACTGGTGTTTTGGCAGTTGATAAATTGTCATGTTTTTAGGGAAATGAGTTCCAGATTCGTTCCGTTCTTTTCCTGAAGAGAACATATACATTTTCCCAAGCAGGTCACAATTTTGTTCCGGTTGCTGGATTCCACGTCTCAAATGCGGCTGTAAACTAGCAGTTGGAATTAGTTTGGGATCATTGCTGTAATTTTGGGTACTGTAACGTGAATTCAGTGATGAGGACTGCGAATTGTTACTCTAATTACTTGAAAGGAATGGACGAATCCATGAACAGAACACGGAACGGCCCCTCCGGTCTTTGCAGTTTCCGCAGTCATGGGCACAGATGACGATGTTTGGGACTACACCTGCTGAGGCATACATACACACCCGGCTTGTTTTTTGGCCTCCCCGAACTCATTTCATTATCAGTCCACTCAAACCAGTATAGATACTAAAATTTTCGGAGTTGTCTACAGAGTAATGCCTACTCCATCTCGTGAATCAAATTCGAGGACGGCATGATCTTGAGCCTTCTCATTGGTTCAGTTCTCGGAGGTCTGGATCTGATTCTTAATTCCAAGGGAGGAATTAGATCGAACCGGAAGGACTTAGATCAAATTGGACTGATTACTTTTTATTTATTTTTTAATTTCTTTAAAGAATCTAACATAAGTCAAGTCATCAGTAAGCCTCATTGCTTAAAATAGTTAGAAAAAAGTAGCTGCATCGTTCCATTCTTCAGTCACTTCATCTCATCTATCAATTATTTTCCCACTTGATTTCACTGCTCATCACCTGCTCATCACCTGGAGATTTGAGCCAGTCCCTTCTCCACCCTTGAAATCTCATGAGCTCCACCGTTTGTTTCTCCTCTTTTTCATCTTCCTCCCGCCTCCATTGTCGCCTCGTTGGGCCACGATCTCCCTTTCCCCCCTCATCTTCTATGTATTTGTGGCCAAGACCATCCATACCATTAATGGCTTCAAGTACTAATGATGGTGTTAAAGGATCGGTTCCATAAAACCGCTCAAGAACCGGACTTGATCCATTAGTCTAGTCCGGCCTGGTTCCTCGATTCCAAAAGTTAGGAATCGGTTCCTCCTATCTAAATCTCAATTTCTAAATGGAATCAGATCAGATCGAAAGCCGATCGCCCCAATTGATCCTACCCGATGGACGGACCACACAAAAGTCGTCGCCTAAGCAGGGGCTCGCAACCGCCCGGAGAAGATCATCATGAAGGGGCGCTTTGTTGAAAAGTCAAAAATTGACAAGAGTGTCTCATGCGGACAATCGAACAAGAATAGACTCCTAAGCGTGGAGATTTCAAGCCCCGAAAAAGCTGATATCTTCCTTGTCCTCTGCAAATTTTAGCTGGAAAGCAGATTTTCTGTTTCCCACTGCCTCTGTAAATGTGTCCTTTTTCTCAAAACCACGGGATATTACCATTACCAACATTATTTTTACAAAAAAAAAAATAAAACAAATGATTTATGAATTCCGATCAAATATAAAACCTGATTTTTAAATTTTAATTTTTTTAAAATAAACAATATGAAACACTTCATATAATTCAAGGATTATTTTGAATGCATATTAAAAGTCTATAAATCACATTAAATAAATTAAAATTTCAAGAATTATATTTCATTTTAAATTAAGATTCATGAATTACACTGCATATTAAATTAAAATTTTAAATTTTTGTATCATTATCTCACTCAACATAAGATGAAATTACACGCTCTTTAACATTGACTTGCGATATTTTCCTTATTAAACTTGATTTCGTTTCCCTCGTCGACCATGATTAATTTTATCTACCCCATTGGCCACAAAAAAGTGAACTTGGCATAATTTGGGGTCTTCCGATAGGCCAGGCCAGTTTGTCATGCTCTCAATCTATTTGATTTTCCCAGCCACCGAAAGGCACGTCACATCATCTTTTGAACTTATAAAAATCTCCCAATACGAACGGAATAAAGCTAGACCAAAGCTGCGGAATCAATCACAGCACAACTTCTTCTGCACACCATTCCCCTTTCAGCTTCATCTCCCATCTCCGTCTTCCTTTATATCCCTGAACAAGTACCTTTATTCTTCTATCATCCACAAGAAGCAACCAAGAAAACCACACCAGCAATGGGCTGCTTCGGGTGCGGCTCCTCCAAAGCTTCCGTGAGAACATCTTCACCGTCCGAACCCGCCATGGCGTCGAACCAAGAACACCCCTACGCGTACCCGCCGCCGCAGCAGGCCCGAGTCCTGAGGCAGGAAATCCTCCTCACCATTCCGTCATGCGCGGTCCACCTGATGGAAGAAGGGGAGGCCCTGGAGCTCCTCCCGAGCGGCGAGTTCACGCTCCTCCGGATCTCCGACGACAACGTCCCGCTTGCCACCATAGTGAAGGTCGGGGACGACCTCCAGTGGCCCCTCACCAAGGACGAGCCCGTGGTGAAGCTGGACGCCCTGCACTACCTGTTCACCCTGCCCGTCAAGGACGGCGACCCCCTGAGCTACGGCGTGAGCTTCCCGGAGACGTACGGCGGCGGCCTGGCGTCGCTCGACGCGTTCCTGCAGGAGCATTCTTGCTTCTCCGCCTCCGCGGCTTCCTCTCGGAACAAGAACATCGACTGGAAGGAGTTCGCGCCTAAGGTCCAGGATTACAACAGTGTGTTGGCCAGGGCGATTGCGGGAGGCACCGGTCAGATTGTTAAAGGGATATTCAAATGCAGCAACGCTTACACTAACCAGGTTCGGGATTTCGGTCGGCTGGACTTTACGCGCTCTTCTTTTAGATTAATTGAAGCTAAGTTCCTCTGCAATTGCTAGGGATAGTTTAGTACAACTGGTTTAGTTTAAACCAGTGATCAAGAACGTATATGGTAGCTTCTGCGGAACTCTAGGTTCAGCTAGACTGGCATGAGCAGGACTTTTGAGTATCTAGCAGCACGTGCATTGTCTTCTGCAGGGTCGAATCCAAAAATCATTGTCGGTTGTTGCCTCGATGTATGGAAACAATACCATTTGGTCATGCATCAGGACTGCTATCAAATGAGGTTCTTGCCGCCCTCGAACCTGAATCATGAGTTAGACCAATTCGTTCTCTACGACAACTTCGTTATAATTGGGTCGAATTCTGGTAGTCTTTTGGCTATCTATCTTTGATGAACACAGTACTTTCTTTTGTTCCATTTGGCTTCGAATTATCGCTTTCATTGCCAAAGCATGATTTGTTTTACTGCTATTTATGGTGATCTAAGAGATTTCAGTAAAAAACCAGGTTCATAAGGGAGGCGAGATGATCATCACCCGTGCTGCGGAGAATAGTAACATCACCTATCCGGAGTACACTAGCAATGGAAGTTCAACTACCAAAAAGAAAAGCGCAATCAACAGAAACTTGAAACGGTATGTTTAACTGGAAAGCTATGATCTTCAGTACATTCATTCGTAAGAAGCCCATCTATATAAAACGAGCCAAAGATGTATCCATTCCGTCATAAGCTTCTCATCTTTCTTTTCGCTCCTCATCCCTTTTTCTTTCAAAGCGTGAGAAATGTGTCCAAGATGACAGAGAAGATGAGCAAAACGATGCTCAATGGGGTTCAATTTGCCACTGGCTCAGTGATGGCGCCGGTGGTTAAGTCCAAAGCTGGGAAGGCATTCCTTCAATGGTTCCTGGAGAGGTCCTTTGGCTTCACTCGATGCCGTCAGTGAGTATCATTGATCTGCAGTACCGAATAAAAATCGAAGTGCATGTTCCAGGAAAAATCACTGGTGTATGGCTATGGTAACTAATTACATTCTCCATTTTGTCAATTGGATTACAGACAAAGTTCTAGATGCAGCTGAAGCTGCTGAGAAGCAAGCTCTCTCCGCAACCTCCAAAGCGGCGACAAGAATGGTCAGCCAGAGGTAAAAAGCATTTTCATGAACCCTCAAATGGTGTCTATTCTCAGCCCTTTGCCCATTGATCTGTATTGCCTTCGATTGTACAAATCTATATCGTCCTGGAAAGCTTAAATTTATAACAGATACAGGCGGGGGTTCTACGTGTTAGCAGATTTTCTTCAGATCCTTCGTTCTTTTGGTTTCTTTTTACGTTTTACTTGGTTTTGTCCATTGAGCTTGTTAATGTTCCTGAATCATCATGAGCTCAATTAAGCCCCGATTGAAATACTTTTCTCACTGTTAAGGCCAATTGTGAGACGCCCATTTTGGCTCATAACCATAGCACAATGTGCTTTTTTTACTGAAGATTGGCCATCAACAATTTTCAGAATTTGAGATACAGCCATTTCTTGATGACAACAGATTCGGAGAGAGCGCGGGAGAGGCGACAGAAGATGCGCTGGCGACTGCAGGCCACTGCGCTAACACCGCTTGGAATGTCTTTAAGATCAGAAAGACCATCAACCCGGCATCATCCGTCACGTCTGGAGTGCTGAGAAATGCGGCGCAGGCCAAGAGTGCCAAGTCTTCCTAGCTTCGCGAAGTGTAAATAGTCACTGAACAGGCTGACTGCTTACAGGATTTGTCGAAGAAGCTGTGTTAATGAACAGGTCATGACATTGTATTCCCTAATCGGTGCTAACAATTCATGCGCCGAAGATTGTTGAGCCCCATGAGCCTACCACGATCCAGTCCAAGAAGGGCTATAATTGGATTGTATTTATTTTCTGATGCTAGGTTGTGTTTGGCCAACGATATTGTGCTAGGCGTTTGATAAACATTACTCAATTGAACAAATGTAAATACAGAACACATACCGACTGGATTCAAAAGAAAAAAAATTCTGAAAAATCCTATAGACCTTATAGCCTTCAAAGATATCACCATCCTCAAAGTACGTTGGAACCAAAGAAAAATGACAACTTTGGAAATTTGGAATAAGTGTGCAAGTTGGAGGAAGAAATTGTTCTTAAAATGCTTTCTGATGGCTCCAATTGATATACAACACTCACATTCACACCTTTATATAATAGCATAATAACTACACTACATTTAATGATAAGACAAACATCCTACACACTTGTTATCCAAATGACAAAATGTCAACAATAAGAAAACACAAACATTAAATGAGCCAATAGTCATGAAGTCTTTGCTCCTTCTGACAATGACAAAACTTCTCGCTCTTTTAGCAAAAAAAGCCGAACAAGAGCTCATATTTTCCTTATGAAAGCATCTAAAGGTAAGGAGGCTATCCAAAGATAACCCACCATAAATCATGCCAATCTCCTTCCGTTTTCGTTCTTCTTCTCATGCCTACCATACATCAAGACAACCAAAAAGAATTAGTGTGCTTAAATCCAATAATCAATTTTATATTATCTAAACAAAGTCCCACCATTACAGGTGTTTCCTTTGCTCAAATCAGAAGATGTAAGCAACCTGTTGATTCCTATTCCATATGTCATTTCCTGAAATCAAAAGGAAGAAAAAGCTTTAAGCTTTGATTCCCATTCTCGTTCCATTTCCTCCGCTCCTCTCATTTCGCCCAGAGCATAATTCCCTCCACTATCAAGCCTTTTTTTTGCTCCCGACTTCTTTCTACCTATAAGTTACCTCTTCAAAAGTCAAAAAAATGCGAAATATCATTTCACTTTTGAAAGATTATGAAAAAAAAAAATATGTTTCCTTTGCTTAAATGAAAATTAAAATGTGAGTTTTGTAAATTTTTAAAAAATTAATAAAAAAAAAGTAGTTACTCCATATGGGCAAAGAAAAAATTTTCCTCCGCTGATTTAAAGCTGCCGTAAGGAATAATTTTTCTCCACGAAACGGGGCTTTGCAATGGGAATCGCTTACTTTATATTTTTATTCGTATAATAAACAAATCAATTTCCTGGAGAAAAAAAAAAAAAACTTCATTTTCTATTTCCTCAGCAACATCATTAGTTGGGCCAATATGGGCCGGATCAGCTCAGCCTAAGCCCAGCACGGCCTCTCAATGGAGGGGTCGTGTCAGGCTGGACGGTGTCCAGCCAATTTAAAAGAAAAAAAGCAGAAAATTATCTTATAAATTATAAGTTTTTCTCTTTCATTTTCGCCTTAGAAAATTCTCACCCTCTCGCAAGTTCTCAAAAATCTGATTTTCTAACAAATTTCTTCTTTGTATATAGGAATCCCTTGCTATTTTAATCAAGCAATGGACCTTAACCGCTATCCAACCTACTTCCTAGACGCCAAGTCGATACATATAAGTTGGCAACAGGACTTTCATTACTTTAGTCTTGTATTTTACTAGCAAAAGCAAGTATTTTACGTAGTGCGTATTTCTGATTTGCTTTTAATATCTGAAAATATTATTATGTGTTGATTTTGTGTGAGTCTCCTTGCAAAAATTTAATGAGCTAAGTTTAGATTAGATTGGGATTCCCATTAATTTGATTAACTTTCTTTTTTGAATCTTGTAAATTAAATGGTTAATATTTCAAAAAATCTGAACTACACATATGACAAATTTACTCAAACTAAGTTTTTTGATCATGAAAAACTCCAAATTAGCACATTTCTAACAAATTTATCCCAAATGACTACAAAAAATTACAAATTGATATACTTGTGATAATTTTACTCAAAATTAATTTTTAGACAGCAAAAAACCCAAATTGATATACTTGGTGACAAATATACATTTCATTAAATTGAATTAATAAAAAAAAAAAAAATAATACAAATGTGAAAAATAAAGATAGTAAAATCCCAAATTAATATACCGATCAACTATTAGATGTTATATAATTCAACAATTTGATAGTAAAATTTTACAGAAACTAATAGAAGGTAAATTTATCATAAGTGTACCAATTTAGAGTTTTTGAAAGTCAAAAAAATTGATTTTGAAATAAATTTATCACAGGTCTATCGGTTTGAGGTTTTTTGTGGTACTAATCTTAAATTAAAAAGATAAAAGGGAAAAGAAAAGCAAAGGTGTCGGGCCAGGAACAAGTCCACCAGTCTGTCAAAGATGTTGGGCCGGCCCGTCCTCAATACGACGCAGGTAAGCTCAGCCTGATGATAACCAATCGTCCCCTTTTCCTCTGTCCGAAAAAGCCTCGCGCGATCCTACGACGCTGTCGGAGATGGAGGACGACGCCGAGGCGGCGAGGCAGCTGAAGAAGCTGAGCATCTACGGCGCGGCGAGGATCATCAAGCGGCGGGGCAACAGCCTCTACAACGCCCTGCGGTCGATCTACGAGGACTCCATCTTCGTCGCCGAGATCGCGCAGCTCTGGCCGGGCCTCCCCCTGGTCGCCAACCTCCGGTGCGGCCTCTGGTACGCCGCCGCCTTCCACGCCACCTGCTACTTCAAGTCCACCGACGGCCACACCAACAACTTGTCCTTCAACACCTCTCGCCTCAACCTCCACCTCGCCCTCCTCGCCGGTAACTCTCTCTCTCTCTCTCGGAGAATTTGACCGGGATTTGATTATTTGAGACGGTGGTTTTTGCTACGGTTGGTGGGTTGAGTTTGATCAAGACCGTCGCTTGTTCTCTTGGGTTGATGTTGGGTGTTCGAAAGTTCGATTCTTGCCGAGTGAAATCGAAGAAGTCATGTAGCCTAAGTATCAAGCTTAGTTTTACCGTTCTTCTACTTAGGTGGCGTATGCGTTTTCTTTGTTCTTCGTCTGTTATAATATATAAATAATAAACTACGCATTCATTTGACTACTTAAACTTTTAGAACAGTTGATGGTGATCCCATAAATCTCACATGATATCCTAAGTTCAAGTCTCATTTTACTCTCTTAAAGTTTTAGAGAGTTTAGATAATTTTAAATAATAAATCATGCTTTAATAGTTTAAATTTGGCTGTACTCTCGCAAAATCTCATGTTTAAGTTTTTACCGATTTGATTCTGGTTTTTTGTCTGTCTTTTGTCTGATCGGTAGGACAGAAAGGAGGATGTATCATTGTCGATTCGACTCGGAAAGGGAAGAGGTTTCCTGACAGCATGTCGAAGACGATACCCATTTGGACGTGCGTCATGAATAGAGCTATTGTCAACTATAGGAGGAAAATGTGCAGTGATGGGCTCATTTCAAATGGGGTGAGTGAGTGTGAGTACTAGTCTTGGTAGTTGTGAGCTTCAGACCAATCTGTAGCATTATTTCTGCTTCTTGCTACAAATTTTTCCTATTGTTATTGTTTGTTTCTGCCATTGCATTTCATAACACTGTCAGTTGGAGGAAACTGTGATTAGTAGACTATGGACTTCTTGTCTGTTAGTGCTTACTCGGGCAACCTTAGGTCCAGCAAGAGCTGCAAAGTTTGTTTTCACTGCTAGGTCTGTAGTTTATGCTTTTCCCTTGTATTACTTTGTTATGAAAACGTGCTTGTGCTTTAATCTATTGGAAATGCTGCTGAGCATATTTCCTACAAGTAAACCATCTAAAATTTGCACTCATACAGGTTGTAGATACAACAAATCAGCATGCAAATAGCGAAGGACAGGCTCCACTGGATTGGGATTGTTCCTTGCATCTTCCCTTGTGGGTTTCAGAGACAGAAAAGGCAACTATAGAGAATCGCTTGGAAAGTTGGACTCATCAGTTGGAAGCCAGTGGGGCTGATATTAGTTCTATTGCTGCATGTTTGAAGAAGCCACTGCGTCCATTATGGATTTCACAGAGAACTGTCATTTGGTTGAACGAAGTGCCTGATCATGATTCTTGGGATTTTACACCAATCATACTTGTTACTGCTTCCTCCTCAAGTGGAACTGTTCAACCCAAGACTACTTCAGAGTTCAGCTGGAACTACATAGCAGGGGCTGGAGATGATGAGGAAAGCTGGGCAAGGGGTCTATCACCATCTCTTTTCTGGAAAAATGTGTATGATATCATAGAAAGTGGTCCTGATTTATGCAATCGGAAGGTAGCTGAAATAGTAGAGAGGCATAGAGTTTACCTAGCTCATAGGGGACATGCTGCCCCTCAGGTCAGAGTCAAGGGTCCGCAATTGCCTGGGAGTGCATGTAATCTTTCTTGTGATGAATTACCCCTAGCTTCAGAGATGGCTAATGCTGAAGTTGATCCTAAGTCTTCTCATGAAAATTGCCCCATAACTTGGCTGGGTTTGACAAATCTCGCTGTGGGCTCAACACAATTTGGTATGTGTTTTTGTGTTTCTCCAGCAATTAACTAACTTTATTTGTTTGGTCAAGTTATAGACTTCCAGCCCTTTTGGTAGATGTCACATGCCAAAGTTGAGTTGAGACTCTTCCCCTTTTTTCATGTATTGAATCTAGAAATACTTTACTCACTCCAAATTGGGCTATTAGGTGTTTGGTCATCGCCTATTACAGACAGGATTTCTGATTCTTTTTCCTTGATCCTAGAAGGGGAATTTTGAAGTTTGAGGGTGGGGAGTTCTTCCAATCTTAGCACTGTACTTTATTATTTCCTCGACACAGAGGAACAGCATGGTGTTTATTAACACTTATCTTCAAGTAAAGTGGATTAATCCCCTAATTTTTCTAAAAGTAAAAAGGTGTCATTCTATATATAGATGGTTGTAATGGTGCTTTTACTATTAACATTAGCGGCACCACTTTTTGTCCTGCTTTTCTTCCTGCTCACTGCTCTGCCTTGATTTTTCTTTTGGTGCAGCTGCAGAAGCATCTGGTGTTGACTGTGTGTTGAATTGTTCTCAGGAGTCTATGTCTGTCTCTTTACAAAGTACTGAGGCATATCTCCATCTTCCAATGCTGGTGCGTACAAATGAAAGCTGAAGAACACTCATGAGGTCTAATTAATACAAAGATACATCTTGCTTATCTACAATAGCAGTTGATTAAGAGAGATTTATATTTTAGTGTTGTGGATTTAGTAGTCCACCAATTTGCTTCTCTAAAACCTTACTTTTGGTGTCCAGAACTCTAAACAAGATCGGTTTTCCCTATTGAGCAATCTTCAGACTGCGGTAAACTTCGCAAGGTTGAATCTTAGCAAAGGGAAGACTCTTTTCGTTTGTTGTCAAAATGGTAAGAATGTTTTTGAAGGATAAACAACTCCTGTCAGTTTCTTACAGAAATTAATTCATTCAATATCATATGTTGTATGCATAAAAGATTTTTAATCGAATGTGTTTTTGAGGATTGACATAGTCAGCATTCTTCTGTCGTTTTACTCATCGAGAGATGGCTTGTGTATTACTTTGCAGGGGAGGACATCAGTATATGCACTTGTCTTGCAATTCTAATGTCATTATTTGATGACCAAGGTATATGTCCTTTTAGTTTGGTCTGAATTGTAGATTTTTTTTTTTTTTTCATTCACCCTTTCTTTGTATTCTTTATAATTTGGGCTTTTAATTAGGAACCTATGATGATGGAAAGTCCTTTAGTGAGACAACTGTTACTAAATGGGACATGCGGCGGCGACTCATTTTTATCTGCAAGTTTGCATCAAATGCACGACCTTCCAGAGGAAATCTAAGGCAGGTGTTCAATTTTCTTACTGGTGGAGGAAGAGTGAATTTGGATTCTTAATATCATGGAAGTTGCTGCTTCCATGAATGCTAATCGGGCAGGGAGGCTATTCAATGAGGTTTCTACGAAGATCTGGGCAAATCTAGAGGTTAGATTCAAGGCCTTGCAAGTCAGCTTCTACTTGTAGTTTGATAGATGATTAATTTAGATTAGCATCGATGATGAAGTTTTGTAAAGTTGTGAGGGAGGCTATGTTATATGGTTGAGTTGCTTTAAAAGGAGGATATCTGTTTGTCCAGCTCATATTGTACTCTTCATGAATCATCGGTATCATAGTAATCACTCACCATGCAGTTCCTTTCATGTATGGGCAGTTTGTGGGAAGCACAAATTATCCAGGATGGTCCTAAAACTCTGTCCTTCGAACTTCATTAGGTGTTTAGAGGAATTCATTCTTGGTGCATCTAAGCCCTTGGATCAGCGTGATTCAATAGGGCTTTATCCTTGTATGTTTACCTTCGTGCATCCAATGACTGAGATATAGGGGGAGTAGTACAGTCGGAGGATCTAAACGTTCTTTGTCATTCACTTATGATCACACGTGTCCTTGACACAAGACACCGAGCCAGCATTTGAATGGGTTTGCATTATCTATCTAATATAACTGGACTTCATAATGGGTTTCACATGGAATGGGACTGCATGTCTTGAATGGCTGAAATGGCTTACAAGACGACCTTTAGCGATCGTTAGGAGCCTGAAAACACATTTTTGAACGTGCAAAAGCATTGCTGTTCACATATTAGGATGCTATTCCGTGCCCTTGAGATCAGTCTGTCACCATTCGATTAATAGGGTCTAGACAGATAAAACGAATTGGACGTCGAACATGGCCAGATAGTAGTGCTGCCGCGTACATAGAACCGGATCTGAGCAATTTTTTGATCTCTGTGTTGAACATTGATGCACCCCTCAAGTTGAATCCAGGCTGCTTGATTACGGTAACGACATAAATCTCAGTTCTCAGTCGAACGCCCCTATAGCATACTTGACTTCTTAAATTAAGCAAAACATATTTAATATATAGCTGCACATGAAACTATTCAGTTTTTGTGGAAGGCACCTTTTTACAACGACACTGTTTGATATTCATGATGGGACTTGTGATCACGAAATAATGGAGAATCGACTTATTTTGTAAGACGGTTAACGTCATTGCTTTGCTCCAATTTGTGAACCAAACTTAAGATCTTTCTTGAGATCTTGACCACATCTTAATTGATGGATGCATTTTTTTAGATTCTGCGTGAAATCATGAGGGATAGAATCAAGTCAAGTAATTCAGAGGGCACTTTGTTCTTCAAGTGCAAGTGCAGATCTGGAAATGAATCCCCTGAATTTCCCGCTTCATCAGTCTCTCGTAAATCATGACGATAACTCGATAGAGATCTTAGTATGTGTAAAGCTAAGCTGTACAGCCGCACGGTTCTGCGACTTATGTTTTCGAGCAAATGGTTTGACATCGATCTTGGTGGGCCGGATTTGACCTTAGATGTGAATCATTTACCCCCTTTGCCCTCTGCGCTGTGCTTTTATACCTTCGCTTTCTGTGTTACCGTCCCGCTATGTCCTCGGTCATCAGGCTAGTGATCCATTTCCATCTACAATAAAGAAAGAACAACCATATGAAGCATTGAGACAGATGTAGAACAACGTTATAGGACTAGAGATCCTTAACCTAATCAGAATAATACAGCAAACGAGGTCGGAAGCAGCCAGTTACAGGAAATTACTGTTACCGAAAGGGGATATTACTGCTTCTCCAGGGAGTATGCTGCTTGTTTTCACTTGAACATTGAGTACTACAGTCGTAGACGCCGAGTTTTAACTCGAGGAGAACAAGTTAAGGAATTTGGATTTCCTAAGGGTAGTATAGATTTCGCATGAAAATGTTAAACTGGACATCCAGCAATCGGCGGGAGCAGCGAGCATCGGCATACCCCGACGCCTCTTAGGGTTAGTGCACCCGGACTATGGCCAATTGGTGGGAGACCGTGATCGCACATGATCGATGGCTCGAAAAGTAGTAACCTTCTGCATGGCCATAAATCCATGACGAATAAGCAGATTGGAACCGGACCTCATGAAGCCCTAGCTTCTCTTTATGTTTTGATCAATCCGATTAATGTCGTTGTCTTGTTGCTTTGAGACAGCAAGTTGCCTGAAATTTCATGGAAGAAGAAGACAAGAGCGGTCGTGAACGTAAAATGAGACCAATCAGGTGTAAAAGTCTGATGTTGGAACATAAACTTTGCAATTTAATTTGTAGTTGAGAGATGTAACAGGCGTGCCTCAAAACCCATTGCCTTTTTAATCCAGTGGGCACGTTTAGAAAACAACAGAGAAAACGGCCTTGAAACACATGAGCAATCAATTAATACCAAACTTGCTAAGGCTGGTTTACAAAATCGATTTATAAAGTGATATATCGGACTGTCATTGATTTTTAAAGATGACCCACTTATTCAAAAGGCTATTGACAATCCGTCACATCACTTCATAAATTGTATTCTGTAAATCTATCTTAATAAGTCTAGTGATCCTCCAATCTCGTGGTCCGGGCGTGAATCACAAAGTAAATACTTTGGCGAACTAGGCATCTCCTAGCAACCGGCTTTGTAGTGCGGTTGTGCTTTAAATGGCCCCCAAAACATGCATGGCCAATACATGATCTTCGGCTTTTTCGCTTTTGTCTGAAGCGGCCCTTCGCTTTCGCAGCACACATCATTCATGACAATTGTGAAACGATCACAGGCAACTAAAAATAGTGGCTGGGGACCAAAGCAGCCACGGATTCATATCCGATCACGTCCTAGTTTAGCTTTGAAGTATATTAGTGATGATGACCATTACCACCAAAGCAAATCGTGATCCGAGATTCGCCCCCGAGGACAAAAGACAGTTAAATTTAACAGCCTTAGCGAGCAGAATGCATTGCATAGTTCCCAAAAGATGAAGAAAAGCTTTGGCCGGTTACGTACCGTGGCTAAAGTGATGAGCTGTAGTTTCCCCGACTTCTTAGATATTATACTGAGGTTGATTTTGTTCATAATGAAAAGTAAGAGAAAAAAAACTCCTTTATAGATATATGTGTGTCTTGTAATAATGAGTCAATTTAAAGCATGAAGGGATCATTGGGTGAAGTATTTTCAACTTATCCATGAGATTGCCTAATTGGTCATTGAAGGGAGATAGATATTTTGAGAAAGAATTACTCAATCAATCCTAAACCCATTGTAAGAATGCCAACTCAGTCCTAAGCATTTATATGAAATTTTAATGTAATCATTTTAGTCAATTTTTACTAGAAATCAATCGGTGATGTGGCGATGTGACTTGTTGGTTGGCCATTGATAACTAGATTGTCATGTAAGCGATTTCTAGAGAAAATTGGCACGGAATGACTACACTAAAATTTTGCTTGAAGGTTTGCGACTAAATAGATAAAATTGAAAAGTTTAAAATTGAATTATTCATTGTACAAAAGACTTCAGACTTTTCAAATAATTTTTCCATAATTTGAAAATCGATCATACAATGGAATTTCGCTACCTCATACCTTGGACAATCCACTCGAGTTTTGGCTTGTGTTTTATCTTTTCTACTATGTCAATACTTTATCAGCGATATTCTCACTCGAAGTGGCTTTTCTCATCAAAGAAAATGATTCAAACTATAGATTAGATTCTTAAGAGAGATAGAGACATCATAGTTCTCAGCTTAATGGCACTGATCCTTTTCCCAACGCTTTTGCTAACTTTAGGGTCTATTTAACGAGACAACACCATCCTTTGCAACCACCCACCAATATATAGTTAACGAAAATGCCCCAAAAAGTAAAGTAAACCTCATCATTGTTTTTTTTTTTTTTTTGTGAAAAAAAACCTCATCATTGTTGTGCTCTTACAAATGTAAAAAATTCTTAATATGATCCGAGTGCTCAAAATTGTGTTTCTTTAAAGTTCCCACCTATTTCTTTTATATTAGATTTCTAATCTCACTATTTATCGAAACACTATAAAAACGTGATTTCACGTCCCCAAATAATCTTAAAAGAATTATTTTGTATCACTTTAGTGTAAAAAATTATTAGCATGATCCAAGTACTCAAGATTGTGTTTTTTTTAAAGTTCTCACCCATTTCTTTTATATTAAATTTCTAGCTCACTATTTATGGAAAAACTATAAAAACATGATTTCACTTATCCAAATAACCTCAAAAGTATTATTTTGTATTACTTTAAAAAATTCTTAATAGGATCCAAGCGCTCAAGATCATATTCCCTTGAAGTTCCCACCCTTATTTTATTTTATTTTTTTTTTATATTAGATTTCTAATCTCACTATTTATTGAAATGTTTTAAAAATGTGATTTCACATCTCCAAATAACCTCAAGATAATTGTTTTGTATCACTTCGGTGTAAATTTTTTTAACATGATCCAAGCGTTCGAGATCATGTTTCTTTTCCATCCATTTTTTTAACATTCGATTTCTAATCTTACCATTTGTTGAAATACTATAAAAACATGATTTCCCGTCTGAAAATCATCTCCGAAGAATTGTTTTGCATCACTTTATATATTCTAATAAAACCCCGCAATTTTTTTTTTCATTTTTCATACTATATTTTTCGTAAATGTCCCTACATCCATCACTTAATTATTTAACACTTGTTCTTCCAATCCCTTTTTGTAGCAATTTTTCTCATCATTGCTCATCATCGGCTTTCGTGCACATTTGCTTTTCCCAAACTTACACATCAGTTCGGTTTGATTGGGTTCATTTAATTTCGAAGCTTTTCATTATGAATTGTACCTTTATAATAATTACAGTTGCTCATGTGAGATAAAAAAGATTGCGTACTTGAAAAGCCGCGTCCTCCTCCTGCGTATGTCATTTGTTTATGTTTCCGTGTTGACCTAGGGGAGCAGAAATTATTCCTTGATTCCGACAATAATGTATGCAACCACCTAATAATTAAAAGAAATCGACAGATACTTTGAATCTTACATGAATTCAACGAAGAAGAAACTTAATTGTTCCATTTCCTAAACTTTATGGAGCAAGAAAACATATTTTCAAAAAAGATAAATGTTTGATTACAAGACCCATCGATGGGGCTCTCAAAGAGCATTAGAACACGTGCAAAAAAGGGATGAGGGATGACGAATGGACATAGCAAATGGAACTCTAAGCTAACCAATTGTTAAGTACAACTTCAGGCAAAAAATCAACTAGCCAACTCGGCGAGTCTTTCGGGTATTAGCTTAGCCCACTGCAATCGTGCTACTAATAAAGTAGCGGACTGGCTAGCCAAATCTCATCGGTGGGACTGCCTCCCTCGGAACTGGATTACCAATCCCCCATCTGCTCTTTTGGACTTACTTTGTACTGATACTCTTGATGTACGAGTTCCGAACTTCTGTTAGTAATGAAAGCAGCTTACTTGTCCAAAAAAAAAAAAAAAAAAACTCGGCATTAGATTCACCGGCCATGGTCCCAAATTAAATCACGTTTCTGCTAATATAAGAATACCAGTTGTCCTAAATAAATGTAAAAGCAACCTGCAATTAAGACAAAAAGAAATTGAAAATAGGAGTTATGGAACTTTCGCAGTCGTCGAATCGAATCTTTCTGACCAATCCACTTCGTATCAAAGTTCCACTGGAGCAACACTTGCCATTGTCGATGGTCGGAGCTTTGACCATTTCTGCGACATTTTCTCGTGGCCCCTACCATTTTCTCATTTTGTTTTTGTCTTTTTCATTTTTCAAAACGTGGATGAATTTCGATGGAGGTACTAGATTGGTCTGTTGCCATCAATTACTGAAATTTGGCACATTTTGCCTAAGAATACGAGAAGCCACCTTTTCACCCCATTCAAACATATTCATATAAATCCGCCAACGTCAAAATTTATAAAAATGTTAAACACTACATGTTGGGGTTTATTTTTATGGGTTGATCTAATTATATTATTGTCCAATTATGAAAAAATATTTTATGCATTCAAAATGTACAATTGACATGACATGATAAATCATCACAATGTTTCATAAAATATGGATGGGTATGCATGAGTCATCTAACATGTTCGGGCTTACAATGGGTTCTACATGGAATGGGACTGCATGTCTTGAATGGCTGAAATGGCTCGCAAGGCCACCTTCAGCGACCATTAGGAGCCTAAAAACACAATTTTTGAGCGTGCAAAAGCATTGTTGTTCACGTATTGGGATGGTATTCCGTGCCCTCGAGACCAGTCTCACCGTTCAATTAATAGGGTCTAGTCGGATAAAACGAATTGGACATTGGACATGGCCTGGTAGTGCTGCGGCATACCTAGAATCAGATCTGAGCAATTTTTTGACTTAATGTGTTGAACATTGATTAACACCTCAAGTTGAATCCGGGATGCTTCATTAAGATAACGACCTAGATCTCAGTTCAAAGTCAAAGGCTTTTAGCGTACTCGACTTCTTAAATTTAGTAAAACATATTCACATATAGTTGCACATAAAACTATTCAGTTTTTGTTGAAGGCACCTTTTTTCAGCTACACTGTTTGATTTTCATCAGGGAATTTGCGAACACGAAATAATGGATGATCATGACGGATAGAATCAAGTCAAGTAATTCAGAGGGCACTTTGTTCCTCAAGTGTAAGTGCAGAACTGGGTCCTCTGAATTTCCCGCTTCATCAGTCTCTCTTAAATCATGACGATAACTTGATAGAGATCTTAGTTCGTGTAAAGCTCAGCTAAACAGCCGCACAGTTCTGCGACTTACGTCTTCAAGCAAACGGTTTGACAGCGATCTTGGTTGATCGGATTTGAGCTTAGGTATGAATCAATTACGCCCTTTGCCCTCTGCACCGTGCTTATACCTTTGCTTTCTCCATGTTACCGTCCTGCTATGTTCTCAGTCCTAAGGCTGCTGATCCATTTCCGCCTACAATACAGAAAGCACAACGATATGAAGCATTGAGAAAGAAGTGGAACAACATTATACGACTAGAAATCCTTAATCTAATCAGAATAATACAGCAAATGACGTTGGAAGCAGCCGTTTAGAGGAAATTACGGTTACCAAAAGAGAGAAACTACTCCTTTGGGGAGTATGCGGCTTGTTTTCACTTGAAGGTGTTGTGGCTAGATTTATCACCTAGAATGGGGTGAATAGGTAATTGTGTGGAAATGAAAGAATTTAAACAAATCTTGCAATGAGACAACTTTTGATGAAGTGATACTAGTGTACAATTCTATCACAATAAATAAAAGGAGTTAGGGATAGAGAATTGCACATAAAAAATTATAGTGGTTTAACTTTTGTAAGCCTACGTCCACTCTCTCACACTACAGTCTATTGGTTGAAATTCACTAATAAGAACTGATCAGAAGTTACAAGATCTGAGCTCTGAATACTTAAGCTCGTGTATATAACTCCTCATATACTCTCAACCTCTAAATGGTTACACAATGATACCCACAAAGACAAAAGTATAAGATCACAAAACACTTTTCAGATTTTGGAATTAAAAGCTTCAATTCTTGTCAACTTGATTTTTTTAGCCCTTCAATTTCGAAACCTCCTCTTATACTCTTCCAGGAGGATTTATCCAACCAGTTTACCCGTTGGCCTAAATCTTGTCAAGAAGATCTGATTGTTTTAGAATCGTCGAGGTTGATACTTCCCACAATTTCTGCTGCCCATACAATAGTTTAGGTTTCCATAAGTCGAGTGCTTCAAGTTGGAATGTATGTTTCACCTCAAATAAGTTGTTACAAGAAAGTTGAATCACCGATAGATATTAGAAAGACTTTCCTTTTGGAACTCCTTATAAATATGTCATGGAATCCAACTAATCGCTACTAACTATTGCACACGAGGATGTTATCTTCTTCCTAACTATTTGATAGAATACATAAGGAATGAAATAATTGAGCCTGATTCTGATTCTAATTGATAAGGTCTAATCACATTCCATCAAACTTTTCACCTGATAAATACTTACTATCAAAATCAAAATTTTTATTCCGAATAAGTTTTGTTAATCTTCAAAATCAATTTGAGAAATTTTCTCAACAATCTCTCCATTTTTTATGATGACAAAACTTTCCAAACAAAATTTAACAAAAAGATTTTGAAATGATTAAATAATCAAATAGCTCTGATGAAGGCTTAGTATTGTTGGAGAAGAATGTTTATCTTCATCTCCTTAACCCAATCAGTTCCTTCATACATCACCTGCAACCTGTCCTAAATTTCTTTCGTAGATTCACATAAAAAAAATTGATTATATTCAAATGGAGATAATGCACAATATAATGAATAAACAGCTTTAGCATCAAATGCTTTTTTTTTTTTTTTTTTTGATGTCGCATCAGATAAGGATGAGACTTCTGGTTTTTTGCCTTCTTCTTTGGATGAAGAAGTTTTAGGTCTTACGCCTTTTAAACAACATTCCACTCTAAGGGATCCTTGGATCTGATAAATGCTTTCATATTGCTTTTCCAAATGTTGTAATATTTTTATCGAAGTATGCCTTGTACCACTCTAACCTTCCATCAAACCTGGTGCAATGTTACTAGTCATTAAAAGATCGTTAACTCAGAAGTAATAAAGCGCTTCAATTAAGAGTAAACGCGCTCTAATACCAATTGTGATGGCTAGATCTATCACATAGAGGGAGGTGAATAGGTGATTGTACGGAAATGAAATAATTCAAACAAATTTTGCAGCGAGACAACTTCTGACGAAGTGGCCAAATCTTATCATTATACAATTCTATCACGATAAATAAAAGGAGTTAGGGATAAATAATTCCACTAATAAGAACCAATAAGATGTTATAAAATCTGAGCTCAAGCTCGTGTGTATAACTCTTCACACACTCTCAACCTTTAAATGGTTACACAATGATGCTCACAAAGACAAAATCATAAGATCACAAAACACTTTTTAGACTTTAAATTAAAAGCTTCAACTCTTGTTAATATGATTTTTGTATCCCTTTAGTTTCGAAACCTTCTTTTATACTCATCCTAGTCTAAGTCAACCATTGGACATATCTCCCCGGGGACTTATCCAGCCAACCTACTCGTTGGCCGGGATCTCGTCAAGAAGATTCAATTGTTTCAAGATTGCCGAGGTTGATGCTTCCCATAATTTTTCCCGCCCATACAACAGTTTGGATTTCTATAAGTTGAGTGCTTCAAGTTGGAAAGTATGTTTCGCCTCAAATAAGTTGTTTCAAGAAAGTTGAATCACCAATAGATATTAGGAAGACTTTCATTTTAAAAATCCTTACAAATATGGTATGGAATCCAACTAATCGCTACTAGTTGTTGCATAAGGATATTATCTCCTTTCTAGCCGTTTGATAGAGAGTCACAATTCTGGTTCTAATTAATAACATCTGATCACATCTCATCAAATTTTCTACCTGAAAAATACTTATCATCATAATCAAAATCTTTACTCTGGATAAGTTTTATCAATTTTTAAAATCAATTTGGGAAATTTCCTCAACATAACGTTGAGTACTATTTTTAACTTGAGGACAAAAATTAAAGAATTTGGATTTCCTAAGGGAAGTATAGATTTCGCATGAAAATGTTAAACTGGACATCGGGCGATTGGTAGGAGCAGCGAGCGTCGGCATTCCCCGACCCGTCTTTGGGTTAGTGCACTTGGACTCTGACCATTTGGCGGAAAGACGATGATCGCACATGATCGATGGCTCGAAAAGTAGTAACTTTTTTTTTTTTTTGCTGAAGGAAATTGATTTCATTACTAGCCCATAAAAGGGCACCATCAGATGAAAAGTTTAGACATAAAATAGAAATGAGAGGCTGAGGTGGAAATGAATTACATGGCCATAAATCCATGACAAATTAGCAGAATGGAACCGGACCTCATGATGGCTATAGCCGATTTATGTCGTTGTATTGTTGCTTTGAGACAGCAAGTTGCCTGAAATTTCATGGAAAAAGAAGACAAGAGGGGTCGTGAACCTAAATGAGACCAATCAGGTGTAAAAGTTTGATGTTGGAAGATAAACTTTGCAATTTGCTTTGTAGTTGAGAGATATAACAGGTGTGCCTCAAAACCCATTGCTCATAACCCAATGGGCAAGTTTCGAAAATGACAGAGAAAGGAGTCTTAAAATACGCATCGTATGTTCGGGTAACTATACATCATATCAGCAGTCGATTAATGCCGGACTTGCTAAGATCTGTTTATAAAATCGATTTACAAAGTGATGTACCAGACTATTTTTGATTCTTAAAGATTGCCCGCTTATTCAAAAGGCCATTCACAATCCCACGTATCACTTCACAAATCGTATTATGTAAACCAGTCTTAATAAGTCTTAAGTGATCCTCAAATTTCGTGATCTGGACTTGAATCGCAAAGTAAATACTTTGGCAAACTTGGCATCTCATGGCAATCAGCTTTATAGTGCGGTTGTGCTTTTAATGGCCCCAAAACATGCATGGCCATTGGCCAACACGAGATCTTCGGCTTTTTCGCTTTTGTCTGAAGCGAACCTTCGCTTTGGCAACACATCATTCACGATAATTGCGAAACGGTCACAGGCACCTAAAAATAGTGGCAGGGGACAAAAGCAGCGAAGGATTCATATCCGATCACGTACTAGTTTAGCTTTGAACTATAGTAGTGATGATGACCATCGCCATCAAAGCAAATCTCGATCCGAGATTCGCTCCAAGAACAAAAGACAGTTAAATTTTAACAGCCTTAGTGAGCAGGATGCTTTGCATAGTTCCCAAAAGATGAAGAAAACCTTTGGTCCTTTCCATGTCATGGCTAAAGTTAAGAGCTGCAATTTCCCCGATTCTTTAGAATTTATAGCGAGGTTGATTTTATTCATAATGAAAAGCAAGAAAAAACATACTCCTCTATAGATATGTGTGTGTTTTGTAATAATAAGTCAACTTAAAGCATGAAAGGATCATTAGGTGAAGTATTTTCTACTCATCCATGAGATTGGCTCATTAGTCACTAAGGGCATAACTTTTTTATTTCTATTCAAAAACTGTTTTTCTGATCCAGACTTGTTTCTTTAACATTAATCCGTTTGATAAAATTATTTCATTTTTCTGTTTTTGGTATACATTTTTACTCTAGAAATAAGTTTGGAATAGAAATCAGAAATAAAAAACTTTTTACTTCTCTATTTTTAGAACATAAATGAGAAATAAAACCTCTTTTATTGATTGTTATCGCTAGTAGCCAACTTGCCCATCCATCGCTGCAGGCTGCCGTCTATCATTTGCTCGACTATCATTCGTTGATTGTTGCTCGTCGTCATAGTTTGCTGGTTGTCGACCATTGGTTGCTGTCCACCATCACTGTCCACTGTCCACCACCCATTGTCGCTAGATGCCATCATTCGCCATTTGCTGTTGCTGATCGCCATCATTCATCACCACCGTCGTCGGTCACCATTGGTGTTGCCAGTTGCCGGCTGCCATTTGTTGTCGTCGGTTGCCGTCCAATGCTGCCGGTTGTTGTCCGTTGTCACCATTGCCAGCTACCATCTACCGCCACCTCGATGGTCACCGCCATCTACCGTCACCACTGTCATTTGCAGCCCACTAGGCGCCATCTATCGCCATTGGTTGTCGATTGCTGTCCAACGCTGTTGCCACATGGGAGAGAAAAATTTTGTGTCATTATTAAACGAATTTCTATTCCGAAAATAGAAATTTTATGTCATTATCGAACATGTATTTTTACTTAGAAATTCATTCAAGAATAGAAACAGAAAAATCTATATCTCTTCCATAAATCAATTTATGGGTAGAATGGTTATCATTCGCGCCTTAATAGGACATACATATTTTGAAAAAAAAGAGTACTCAATCAAACCTTAAACCCATTGCAATTATTATGGTCAATTTTCACTAAAAATCAATCGGTAATGTGGCAATGTGTTATGTAGGTTGGCCATTGATAACTGGATTATCATGTTAGCGATTTCTAAAGAAAATTGACACGGAAGGACTACACTGAAATTTCGCGCAAAGGTTTGCGATTAAATTGATAAAATTGAAAATTTTAAAACAGAATTAGCTGTCATAGAAAATACTCAAGACTTTTTAGACAATTATCCTGTAATTTGAGAATCAGCCATACTATGCAGTTTTGCTGCCTCATACCATCAATTGCACATATGTCAATCTTTGGACAATCCACTCGAGTTTTGGCTCCTTTTTTTTTTTTTTAATCTTTTCTACTATGTTAATACTATATTAGCGATATTCTCACTCAAAGCGACTTTTCTCATAAATGAAAATGATTCAAACTATAGATTAGATTCTAAAGAGAGATAGAGACTTCATAGTTCTAAGCTTAATAGCATTGATCCTTTTCCCAAAGTTTTTGCTAACTTTAGGTTCTATTTAACGAGAAAACCCCATCCTTTTGCAACCACTCACCAATTTATAATTAACCAAGTTGCCCCAAAAAGTAAAGTAAAACCTTGTCATTATTGTGCTCTTACAAGTGTAAAAAATTCTAACATGTTTCAAGTGCTCAAAATTGTGATTCTTTAATGTTCCCCCTATTTCTCTTATATTAGATTTATAATCTCACTATTTATGGAAGCAGTATAAAAATGTGATTTCTTGTCTCCAAATAGCCTTAAAAGAATTATTTTGTATCACTTTAGTGTCCAAAATTCTTAATATAATCCAAGTGCTCAAGATTGTGTTTCTTGAAAGCTCTCACCCATTTCTCTTATATTTGGTTTTTGATCTCAATATTTGTGAAAACACTATAAAAACGTGATTTCACGTCTCCAAATAACCTCAAAAGAATTATTTTGTAGCACTTTACTAATACGATCCAAGCGCTCAAGATCGTGTTTCTTTAAAGTTCTTGCCCATTTTTATTTATTTATTGATATTAGATTTCTAATCTCACTATTTGTGGAAACACTATAAAAACGTGATTTCACGTCTCCAAATAACCTCAAAAGAATTATTTTGTAGCACTTTACTAACATGATCCAAGCACTCAAGATCATATTTCTTTAAAGTTCCTGCCCACTTTATTTTATTTTTATTGATATTATATTTCTAATCTCATTATTTGTGGAAACACTATAAAATGTGATTTTACTTTTCCAAATAACCTCAAGAGAATTATTTTGTATCCCTTCAGTGTAAAAAATTCTTAGCATTCTTGAGATCACATTTCTTTAAAGTTTGCACCCATTTTTTTAATATTAGATATATAATCTCATTGTTTGTTGAAACATTATAAAAACGTGATTTCCTGTCTCCAAATCACCTCCAAAGAATTATTTTGCATCACTTTATATATTATAATTGAAACCCCACATTTTTTTTTTCTTTTTTTCATACTGTCTTTTTCGTGAATGTCCCTACATCCATCACTTAATTACTTGATGACACTTGTTCTTCCATTCCCTCCTTGTATGAATTGTCTCATCATTGCTCATCAGTCATCATCGGCTTTCGTGCACATTCGCTTTGCCCAAACTTATAGATCAGTTCGGTTTGATTGAATTCATTTAATTTCGAAGCTGTTCATTATGAATTGCACCTTTATAATAATTACAGTTGCTCATGTGAGATCAAGAAGATTGCGCACTTGAAAAAGTCACGTTCTCATCCTGCGAATGTCATTTGTTTATGTTTCCGTGTTGACCTGGGGGAGCAGAAAATATTCCTTGATTCCGACAATAATATGTGCAACCACCTAATAATTAAAAGAAACTGACAGATACTTTGAATCTTACATGACTTCAACAAAGTAAAAAAATGTTAGTTCCATTTCCTAAACTTTATGGAGCAAGACAACAATTTTTCAAAAAAGATAAATTATTTTGATTATGAGACGCCATAGATGGAAGACTCTCAAAAAGCATTAGAGCACGTGTAAAAGAGGGACAAGAGACGGCAAATGGCTAAGCAAATTAAACGGATTATGCACGAAGAAAGTCATAGCAAATGGAACTCGAAGCTAACTAGTTGTTAAGTACAACTTTAAGCAAAAAATGAACTAGCCAACTCGGCATTAGACCCACCGGTCCAATGTTCCAAATTAAATCACGTTTGTGCTAACATAAGGACACCAATTGTCCTAAATAAATATAAAAGCAAACCTGCAACGAAGACAAAAAGAATTCGAAAATAGGAGTTATGGAACCTTCGCAATTGTCGAATCGAACCTTTAACCAATTTATTTCGTATCAAAGTTCCACTGGCGCAACACTTGCTATTGTCGATGGTCGGAGCTTTGTCCATTTCTGCAACATTTTCTCGTGGCCCCTTCATTTCCCATTTTGTTGTTTGTCTTTCCACCCCCCCCAAAACATGGGTGAATGTCGATAGAGGTACTAGGTTAGGTCTGTTGCTATCAATTACTGTCATTTGGCACATGCCTAAGAATACAAGAAGCCACCTCTTCACACCATTCAAAGCTCAAACTTATTCATATAAATACGCCAAAGTTAAACTTTATAAAAATGTTAAACACAGCATGTCGGGGTTCAGTTTTATGGGGGTTAATCAAATTGTATTATTGACCAGTCACTGACATATATACTTTATGCATTTGAAATGCAAGACGGGAACATCGCCATGTTCATCTCCACTAATTTTGCCTTTTAAATTCGAGAAATTCTAATTTTACTTGCTTATTTTCTTAATGTTTGTGTCTCGACGTGATGAAATTATCGATGAGCCAAAATATTGTCCTTTTCTTTTTTAGCACGCCACTGTGCTTAGTAGATCAAGAAAAAAAATATTCCAAGTTCTCCCTCTTGCGCTCTTGCTAGGGTTTACCTATATGTGTAGGCTACATCGAAAGCTGCATTATTCGAATCTCGCTGGATTTGACGCGTTAAGATCGGAGTTAAAGTAATTACACGACATTAGAAAAATAAAGAATGATGTGCCCGCACGATTAATTCGAAGATTGCCTAGAATCATGAAGGAGACAAGTTCTCAAATCTTTTATTTCAAATGATTGCATGAACCCTAATCCTGTTAAGTCAAGTCCTTGAAAAAATCTTTTACATTTCAAGAGCGTATAGCGTGCAAAGATTGATTACACATACCTAGCGATTTATGACATGCACGGAGTATAAAGGCACCAAAATGGTCATTATTTTTGTAATTTTTGTGCCACGCTCACTAAAGTGTTGTAACTTTGTAATTGATTATAAGTTACAATGTTCATTAAATTGATAAAAAAATTATGAAATTTAAGTGAATATTTTTTTGAAAATCATGACACTTAAATGATCGATTGAAAAATTATGATATTTCAAGTAAAACATGCCCGTTGCAAATGTACTCTTTTTTACTGAGCCAAATTCCAATGCAATATTTTGAGCCGCTCAAGGCAAAAACACAGGTCTCTTATCTTATTCCAGCTGCCCATGAAGAGGAACTCCGGATAGAAAAAAAGTGATGGAAAAATAACGATAAAGCATCATGTTAGCTTTGTACATATAATCATGTACTAAAGTAGAGTCTCATTATCATGGGAAACCTCCGAGCGACGGGTTAGACCATGTACGAACATCGCTTGAGTCTATTTGCAGTACCTGATCAAGAGACTGATCATAGGGGGAAGTTTGCTCCAACTGGGGCTTTTCCTAGTTCTCTAATTTGTAACTTCCTTGTGACCCTCAACAAGCCCCTCCGATTTAAAAAGAAAGAAAAGAATCACGAATTTTCAGTACTCGTGGTACGAAAAGATGCAAATAATTATTAGTTTTTGGTTAGAGAGGGGTATAAAGTATAAACCATTTGGTGCTGCTAATATAATATAATAAAGGGCAACGACTATAGTCGTTTAGGAGATGCGGATGTACCATATGATGGCGCAATAGATAAGAGTACTGTGGAGCAACGTGACCAAAAGATTATTAAGTTAATTAATTGATCAATCAAGACCTTCATAATTGCCAAAATCCTTTGGAATTCCTCTTGTGAATCCATGGGTGCCGAGTTGCCAGTCAAACTAAGCGTCTTGATTATCATTATAATATTCTTCCAATCAATTTATGCATCGATGGTACTAAGTCAATCGTGCATATGTCACTTATATAAAGTAACATAAAAACATAATCCGAAGGTTTCTCTTCTCTTTGGAGATGAAAAGATGGGAGTTGTTGATAATTGCCTAGATTGGTCACGGATTATTTGTCCTTTTATCTCATCCAAGGAAGCGGACCAGTCAAGATGAAGTTGGCGCGGATCAGCCAATGGTTACTCCCTTGTCGATGTCAGCTCATACGTCGGCTCTCCTCAATGTACGACATTCAATTGCAAATTATTATTTTTCACGACCCCATGAAAAATCCAAGACCTTCTCTCCCTCTCTCAGTAATCACTTGTTCTTGTCTGGATTTAGGCGAGGGCCAACACCCTCACTTCTTCGCTTGCGAAGGCAACAATACCCTCACCCACACTCGCCGGCCTATGATTTTAAGAAAGAAGAATTTTTAAAAAAAAAAAAAAATACATAAATAAATCAATAAAATATTAAAATATCATAAAAATGATCTATATTAGCATCGATTGTGCCACGTAATATGATTTGTTTCCACGTCAATGATTTATGATCAAATTTGACCGAATAAATTCAACGGGTAAAACGTGAAAAGACTTATAATTCAATTGGCGAAATTGAAAGATTTATGATTAAATTGATAAAAATACAATAGGTTTAAAACTTTTTAGATAATTTCCTCATTGTTAACTTTGGTCTTATCAAATCAATCAATAATAGTTCGTTACCCTATCAGTAGCCAAACTTAGTCCTTTTGTAAAAAGCCTTTGTTTATTTATAATACCTTGAAATTTCACCAAAAATATATGGCAAAATCAGATAAAAAAAAAAATGTTAGATGCACTCATTGAATCAATGATTAGGTAAATAAAGTCAATCGATTTCCTGTTCCAATACTATTATATATATATATGGTTTGTAAAATTGGCGGAGCCGTGAAGCTGAAATAGTTTGTTCTCAACGAATTTATGTCGAGACTTTAAGTTAGCCAACCTCTAAATGCATGGATCCATCTGTTTCGACGGTTAACGAAAATATACCACGATCCTCTTTTTTTTTTTTTTTTTTTTTTTTTGGAAACAAGTATTGGTGAAAAGTCTTTGCTCCTCTGCATTATGCTGAATTTATTTATCCATGCGAAGGTCCGAACTTTTACCAAAGAGGCCAAAAAGAACAAGAAAAGGCCAAGGAATCAACTGGAGCGAAATCTAGCGACACTCATGTCATCTTTACGAACAAAAACATCTAAGCAGAAATGAGAACTCGAAAAAAGCTGGAATATTTTAAGGTGGTCTGTTGCTTCTGAAGTTAGTTCAAAACGATATTTGAAGAAATATTTTAAGGTGGTCTGTTGCTTCTTGATAGAATGTTTTTCTATATTGCATTTGCGCATTATATATGTTTGGCCATGACATCTTTATCTCTAAATCTTATAGAATAAGGTTATAGGCCTTTCACGTCCAATAAAATAAATATTTGAAGAAAGGAATTACGTGCGAAGAAAAACACAAGAGTAGAGCACACGGTTTTGTTGCATTTCAAGCATATTTTCCACTAAATAGGTGGATAGGTTCTTTTATTTTATTTTTTATTGCACATAGAAAAGAGTGTGTTTTTTCAGTTTCAAAAGGGATGAAAATAGTACTAGCTAGAACAATCAGTTCATTGTTAAACTAATATGGGAATTCACAACCAACGAATAAAACATTTTTATTTTAATTTAAAAGATACAATTTCAAATAATGAATTCTAGTTGAGCTAGTCATGTCTTAGTAATCATTTTAACTATCTATATAAAATAAAGAAAATCTCCTACTTTTAAGAGACATCAACCGCTTTCTTTTTGCCTCGAATATTCTTAATTACTTATTTTATAAAGATCGTGTCCATGGGTGAATGCGTAATTCCGTGATTTTATGTTGTGTCTCATGTTCTTCAATATTATAATTTGGATGCCTTTTATCCTAAGAAAGGGAAAAGTACCAAAATAATCCTAAACCTTTAGCATTGGTACTAATTCAGTCCTAAATTTTTTAATTGGACCAATTTAGTCTTAAACCTTTTTATATTGGTACCAATTTAGTTCATCCAACTAATTTAAGTAGGAAATTGTTGATGTGACCGCCGGCGGTCTTATGTGGCGCCGCATGGACAAATTTGATAATTTTTTTTTATATTTTTCAGATTTTTAAATTATTATTTTTTCTTTTTTTTTTTGTTCTTTTTCTTTTCTCCTTATCCCTTGGCCGGCGAGGTCGCCGGCTAGCCAACCATCGCCAGCCATAGGCTGGCCGGGCGAGGGCCTCGCGCCCTCGCCCGCCACAAGCGAGGCTGCCGTGGCCCTCACCTGGATCTAGGCGAGGGCTCGATGCCCTTGTTCGTAGCGAGCGAGGGCATCGTGCCCTCGCCTGATCTGGGCAAGGGCCGCCGCGCCCTCGCCTATGGCCAACGAGGGCACAAAGGCCCTCGCTTGGATCTGGGCAGGGGCCAACGCCCTAGCTTGTGGCCAGCGAGGTGCGGCGGCCCTCGCTAGTGGCCGGCGAGGACGCAGGGCCCCGCACCCCAACCGGCCGGTGGCTGGTGATGGTCGGCCGGCCGGTGACCTTGCTAGCCAAATGATAAGGAGAAAAGAAAAAGAAAAAAAAAAAGGAAAAAAATAATTTAAAATATCTGAAAAAATTTAAAATTATAAAATTTGTCCACGTGGTGCCACATAAGACCGCCAGCGGCCATGTCAACAATTTCCAGCTTAAATTAGTCAGATGAACTGAATTGATACAAATATAAAAAGGTTTAGGACTAAATTGGTCCAATTAAAAAGTTTAGAATTGAATTGATACTAATGCTAAAGGTTTAGGATTATTTTGGTACTTTTCCCTCCTAAAAAAACCATCTAAAAACGATTTTATATCTTGAAAATTTTATTTTTCCATATGTTTATTAATAATGTATTTCATTATTTAACGATTTAAATATTTCCTAACAGACTTCAACTTTTAAATAACAATTTCTTGCACACACATATCACATGTACATTTTTAGTTTAACATCATATTATCTTAAAACTTACCTTATATGTATTGATAATCTCCATGTGCTCTAATACATGGGCAAGATCCTAAAAAATAGCACTTAAGTGTATGTACATCAGTTTCTCCTTCATATCCTACGTGGTATATCCTAAGAAATGACAAATTGGTGCGTAGAGTTGATATGGTGTTTGGCATCAAGACTGTATATATACGTCTTGACTCCCTTTTTTTGTATTGCGTTAGCGAAAAAGAGATAAAGGGAAACCCCTTCTGACAACTATATGTGACCTCGATTTTTTTTCAAAGAAGACCTTCAAATGAAAACATACAAGAAGTGGAATGTACAACGTTATGATCTCAGTCAAGAGGGACTTGAAAATGGACTTAAGTAAGCCAAGCAAGACCCCATATAAATTTGAAGACTTGGAGGAAAAGATGGTTCAAACTGGGAAAACAATATCCAAGTACTTTATATTTTCACTTAGGGTTTTTCCTTGTAAATAAAACATCACATAAGAGTAAATTCGCTAAAGGGTCATCATCTTTTGGGGTGTCTACTTGTGTGGTTGGAGAACTTCCACACATAGTCCAACTGAGATTCTAATGAAAAAGAGGCGATTAAGAAAAAAAGTAATAACCTTTTGCATGGCCATAAATCTATAACTAGGAAAAGCCACGATGCAGTGAACGAATTGACAGATTCGAACAGCACCTCATGGTTCTAGCAGATTCAATCTGAGTATTGTCGTTCTCTTGTTGCTTTGAGACAGCAAGTTGCCTGAAATATTGATAGCAAAACAAGACAAGAGGGTCGTAAATGCAAAAGAGACCAATCAGGTGTAAAAGTTTAATGTTGGAAGATAAACTTCGCAATTTACTTTGTAGTTGAAAGATACAAAGGACGTGCCTCGAAACCCATTGCTCATACCCAGTAGGCATGCTTTGACAATGACAGAGAAAAGGGTCTTGAAAATGCATCTTATGTTTGGATAACTATATATCACATCAATTGAGTAATACCAGACTTGCTAAGACCGATTTACAAAATCGATTGACAAAGTGACATATCAAACCGTATTGATTCTTAAATATGTTCCACTTGTTCAAAAGGCCATTCACGGCCCAACACATCACTTCATAAGTCATCATTATTAAAATTTATACTCTAAAAATCAGTCTTCATAAGTCTAGCAATCCTCGAATTCCGTTGTTTGGGTATGAACCGCAAAGAAAGTGCTTTGGCAAACTTGGCATCTCCCAGCTATCGGCTTTATGGTGTGTTGCGCCTTTAATGGCCAATAACCATACAAGATTTTCGGCTTTTTATCTTTTGTCTAAAGTGACCCTTCGCTTTCATAGCACATTGTTCACGGCAATTGCGAACGGTCACAACAACTAAAAATAGTGGCTGGGGACAAAAGCAGCCATGGATTCACATTTGATCACGTCCTACTCTAGCTTGAACTATAGTAGTGATGAATGATGATGACCATCAGGATCAAAGTAAATCTAGATCCGAGATTCGCTTTATGGACCAAAGATAGGTAAAGTTAAATTGACAGTCTTAGGGCAGAATGTATGCATAGTTCACTAAAGGCGCAAGGAAAAGGCTTTGGCCTCTGCAATATGGAAAAGTTGTCTATTAGTCCTAAATCTTTTGTGCAAATGTCAATTCGGTCCTCAACTTTCAACTCTACCAATTTAGTTCTAAATCTTTTGTACGATATTCTAATTTAACCCTTCCAGTCAATTTGTATCGAAAATCATTGACCTGGCGATATGCCTTGCAAGATAGCTGATGATAATTGGACTGCAACGACAACAATTTTTAGTCAAAAATTGACCAGAATGATAACGATGGAACTTTACATAAAAAAATTTAGGACTAAATTTGCATTAATGAAAAGTTTATAACTGAGTTTGCATTGTTCAATAAGTGTGGGAATGATGGGGTAATTTTTCCATGCGATACTAGGGCTACAACGGTGAGCTATAGTTTCAATGATTCTTTAGTTTTCATCAACAAGATTAATTTTCCTAATTAAAAAAAAAAGAGAGAGAGAAAAGGCTCTTTAATATATGTTAACATTAATACTAGTCATGCTATATAAGATAACTGGTGTTGACTAAATTGTCACATCAGCGAGTTTGGTCAAAATTTATTGAAATGATTAAATTGACAAATCGTTAAATGATTTATGACTAAATTAGCAAATCATCAAAAGTTTTAGTGCTAAATTGACACAATTAAAATTTTAAGACTAGATTGGCATAATTGAGAAATATGACTAAATTGGTAGTCATACAATAGGTTCACGACTTTTTAGATAATTTGCCCATCATATGATGAAGTATTTTCAACTCATCCATGAGATTAGTTCATTGATCAATTAATGCCTCATACCACCAATTGCAAACATGTCGATCTTGCGACAACCCACTTGAGTTTTGGGCAAGGGCAAACATCGTTAAGCCAGTGGTACACCCTCGCCCAAGTGAGAGTGGCCCTTGCCTGAAGCTATCATCCATCGAGGTAACCTGGCAATGGTCGATAGAGGGAAAAAGGTAAAAAGAAAAAAGAGAAAGGAAAGGAAAAGAAGAAAAAAGAAAATGCTTCAATTTTTTTATTAAAAACTTGTAAAATTATCAACGTCAATGCCGACCGTGCCATATAGAATGGCTAGTGCTAAATAAATTGCCATGTTAGCGATTTTTGATCAAAATTAATCTAAATGATTAAATTAATAAATCATTAAAATGTTTAGTGTTAAATTGGTAAGTAATCATAAGATTTAAAACTAAATCGGCACAAATGAAAGGTTTATAATAAAATTGATTATTACTAATAGGTTTAGAACTTTTTGGAGAATTTATCTTTATCATAGGGTGAACTATTTCAACTCATCTATGAGATTGACTCATTGATCAATTAACGGTGATGTGTATTCTGTATCAGAATAAGTCATAGGGTGTGGTTTCAATACCTCCTACCACGAATTGCAAAAATGTCGATTTTTCAACTATCCACTTGAGTTTTGGCTCGTCTTTTTCTTTTTCTACTAGGTCAAAACTTTATCAGTGAAATATGTTCTCACTCAAAGCGGCTCTTCTCATCAAAGAAAATGATTCAAACTAGATTAGATTCTAAAGAAAGATAGAGACATCATAGATCTAACATCTTTTGCTAACTTTAGGTCCTATTTAACGAGATAATACCATCCTTTTGCAACCACCCAACCCACCAATTTATAATTAACCAACCTGCTCCCCAGAGTAAAGTAAACCTCATCATTATTGTGCTCTTACAAGTGTAAAAAATTCTTAATATGATCCAAGCACTCAAGATCGTGGATCTTTAAAGTTCCTACCTATTACTTCTATATTAGATTTGCAATCTCACTGCTAAACATTATTAAAATGTGATTTCTCGTCTTCGAATCACTTCCAAAGAATCCTTTTTGTATCATTTCACGTATTTTAATTTGAACCCCCATGATTTTTCCTTTCCCTTGAATAGACACAATCTTTCATACGATCTTTTTTCGAAGATGTCCCTATATCCATCGCTTAATTATTTGGAGACGCTTGTTCTGCCGATTCCTCCTTACATGGGTTTTCTCATCATTGCTCATCATTGCCTTTCGTGCACATTCGCTTTTACCAAACTTGCCCATCAGTTTGGTCCGATTGAATTTCTTGAGCAGTAGGCATTCGTTGAGAATTGTAGCTTTAGAATAAGTTATTTTGCTTATGCTGTCAAGAAGATAGCGCACTAAAAGCCTCATTCTCATCGTGCGCATGCCATTTGTTTATGTTTCTGTGTTGACCTAAACATAAATCATTCTTTGATTCCAAAAATATATATATATATATTATATATATATATATATAATTACATGAAATCTCTATATATACTTTGAATTTTGCATGAATTTAACCAAAAAAAGAAAAAGGAAAAATCTTGTTCTATTCTCCAAAATTATGGAGTAAACAACAATTTCTCAAAATGATAAATCATTTTGATCAAGTGATGTGATTGATGAGATTCTCTCAAAAACATTAGACTTTGTTTATTTCACGGAAAATTAATTATTTAAAAAATATTTTTTTAAAATGATCGTTTATATTACTTACAAAAATGAATAAATTGTGAAATTTTTTTCATTTTTCACAAAAATATTTAGATATAAATTATTATTGATAATAAAATATTTTTTATTGACTAATTATTTCAAATTATATAAGTGATCACTTTTATAATTTTTTTTCCAAATTATGAATTTTTAATGAAAAAGACGAAGCCTTAGTTTACATGCAAAAGAGGGATGGTGGAGTTCAATATTTCCATGCCATCAAAGATTAGATAATGAAATTAGATGGTGAATGCCAAATTGAATTAATCGGATTACGTCGAAAGAATGTCACAGCAAATGGAACTCTAGCTAACTTAAGTTGTCAAGCACACTTTAGGCAAAATGAATTAGCCAACTCGGCATTAGATCCACCGACCCCGGTTCCACGATAAATCACGTTTTCTGTTCAACATAAGAACACCTATTATGCTAGATTTATGTAATATCAACTCACAATTAAAGAAATAATTCAAAAATTAGGATTTATGAAACCTTCGCAGTCGTCGAATCGAACCTTTTTAACCAATCCCACTAAGTATCAAGGTTCCACTAGAGCAACACTCGCTATTGTCCATGGTCGGAGCTTTGTCCATTTCTGCGACGTTTTCTCGCGGCTCCGTCCATCTTCTCATTTTAGTTTATTAGTTTTTCCCAAAACGTGGGTGAATTTCGATGCTGGTGCTACAAGGTTGGGCTTGCCGCCGCCGGCTGCCGAAATTTGGCACGTGTTGCCTAAGAATACGAGAAGCCACTTTTTTCACGCCATTCAAAACATATTCATATCGTACGCCAACGTTAAAATTTACAAAATTGTTAAACCCAGCATGGTGGGGTTTATTTTTATGGCTTAATCTAAATGGATTATTGACCAATCATGGAAAAAAATGCATTATGCGTTAAATTATACGATTGGCATGGCATGATGAATTACCACAATTATCCCAAAATATGTATTTCGACTAATTCCTCCTTTGAATTTAAAAAAATTCTAATTTCAATTCGTTTGCTTCATGTATCTGTCTCGATGTGTGCCAAAATATTCTGTGGTTAGTAGATTAAAAGAAAAATTCTCAGGTCTCTTGCAGTCTTGCTCTCTTGCTAGGGTTTACCGTGATCCTTGTGAGCTAATAGTTACCTAGATATCTGGGCTACATTTCTAGGGTTTCTTTATAGATGCTATTATAATTAAAGCGGGACGCAATTCATGGTTTTATTTGTGTAAAAGCTGCATCATTCGAATCGTGATGGATTTGAGGCGAGAAAATTGGAGTAAAAACAATAACACAACATAAGCAAATAAAGCACGACGTGGTCTGATTAATAAGGTTTACTTGCTGGTTGCATTCAAGGGGGCCAGAATTAAGGGATTTATATAGTAATTTAAGATCAACAGTTGCTCTTAGCCAATAGAAAAGAAAAGAAAAGAAAAGAAACTGCTAGTGCTCGCACATTAAATTCTCAGATTCCCTACCATCATGAAGGTTACAAGAAGATCTCTCAAATCTTTCATATAACAAAAATTTTGCATGTCGAAAATGCAGCATGAACTCTAATCCTGTGAAATGAACTTCTTCTCCAAAAATTCTTTCGCATTTCAAGAACATATAGCATGCAAAAGTCAATTACACATAGCTAGTAATTTTATGACATGCGTGTGGATATAAAGACACTAAAAATACTAAAACTTTCATTTTATATTCACTAGAATACTATGAATTTTCAATCGATCACTTGAGTGTCTTAACTTTTGTATTCTATTTAGTTGAGTATCATGATTTTTCATTCGATCCCTTACGTGCTATAATTTTTAAAATGCCTTCACCACAAGTGTCAGAAATTTGGTGAATGTGCTTTAAAAGTGATTAATTGAAAAGTTATGGCACTCGAGCAAACGTATTATAAAATTTATGATATTTACGACATCTTTTTTCACACGTGTGATGTGCATTAGTTACCAATTGTAAAACATGCTCATGCCCATTGTGAGTCAACTCTTTTTTACTAAGCCAAACTCTAATGCAAATATTTTTGAGCCACTCAAAGCAAAACAATGTCTCCTATCTTACTCCAGCTGTCCATCAGGAGGAACTTTTGGTAGATTTTGACGCTTCCAAAGAACCACCAAAAAAAAAAAAAAAAAAAAAAAGACAAAAGGACCTTAAAAAAAGTGATCAAAAAATAAGCACTAAGAATCATGTTAGCTTTGTGCATTTAATAATGTACAAGTATACGACCAAAAAAAAAAAAAAAATCATGTACTAAAGTAGAGCGTCGTTATCACGTTCTCGAAGTTGAAGCCATCGTTCTTGTTCCTCCAACCAAATCTCTAAACGACAAGTTAGACCATACCCGGACGTCGCTTGAGGTTATTTTCAACGTTTGCACGTGAGCAATTTGAATAATCAACTGATCAAGGGATTGATTGTAGCTGGAAAAATTACCAAAAAAACAAAAATCCTAAATTTATTATATTGGCACGAATTTAATCATAAATATTTCAATTTGATCAATATGGTTCTAAATTTTTTCACAATATATCAAATCAGTCTATTCAGTCAACTTAGGTTGGAAGTTGTTGATATAGATACTGGTTGTTCTACGTAACAAAGTCAATGCTAAAATTGACATTTTTTTTGTAATTCTTTTATTTTTTTTCCTATTTTTCTTTGGCTGAAAATTGATGATATAGATGCTAGTTGTCTTATATAGTAAGATTGGTGCTAACGTTGATTTTTTTTTTTTATAATTTTTTTTTCTATTTTCTTTCCATTTTCTTTTTGCCAATGGCTGGTGGTAGAATGAGAAGGGAAATAAAAAGAAAGAAAGAAATTCAAAAAATGTCAATGTTAGTGCTGAGTGTGCCATGTAAGACTACTAACATTCACGTTAATGATTTTCAACCTAAGCCGGATGAAATTTGTACTGATGTGAAAAAGTTGAAAATTAATTTGGCCCATCTGAAAGGTTTATGAATGAATTATCACTGATGAATTAGTTTTGCAACTTTTTTAATACTTTTCCTTATTGTAGCCGGAAGTTGGCTCTAAAAGGGGCTTTTTCTAATTCTCTAATTTGTAATTTCTTGCGACCCTCAACAAGCCCCTCCGATTTGGGGGAAAAAAAATGACCATGGTTTTTTCAGTACTCGTGGTATGAAAAGATGTAAAATAATGATTGATCTTTGGTTAGAAAGAGGTATAAACTATAAACCATTTGGTGCTGTTTTGGCTTTTCTTAATATATATCTTACCTTTACCAAAAAAAAAAAAAAAAAACTATAAACCATTTGGTGCTGTTAATATGATATAATAGAGGACAACGACTGTAGATAAAAGGATCAAGGAACAACGTGACCAAAAAGATCAGTAAGGAATTAATTAAGACCTTCATACTTGCCAAATTCATTTGGGATTCTTCCTGCAAATCCATGGATGCCGAGTTGCTAGTCAAACTAAGCGTCTTGATCATCATCCGCACATGCTTCCAATTAATGTATGCATTGGATGTACTAAGTGATTCGTACTTCTAGCACTCACATAAAGCAAAATAAAAATATAATCCGAAGGATTCTCTTGTCTTTGGAGACAAAAAGTTTCTGGTAGCGTTGTCGACTAATTATTGTCCGGATTGGCCGTGAATTATTTGTCTTTTTAACATGTCCATGGAGATGAACTAGTCAACTCATCTATTGGTTCTTTTAAATGTACAATACTCAATCACGAAATATTATTTCAAGGAAGAAAAATCATAAACCCTCTCTCTCTCTCTCTCTCTCATCGCCATCATAAGGTCAAAAAAAGTGTTACAATCGTGACCACGGATGGTAGAGAGAGAGAGAGAGCGGGTAATCGGGGACGATGTATGGTGGTCATGTCCATAAACGATAGTGCCTTGTGTGTCCACGAGAGAAGCTTTTGAATAGAAAGTGGCTGGTATAAAGAAGCGGGCTGAGTCAGAGAGAAGTGAAGACATTGGTCAGGGATATCATCTTACTGAGTTTTCTTTGGTGCCAATGAGTATAAAAATCACTTATACTTTAGGTATAAAAATTTAGTCATATCAAATCAATCAATAAGAAATTGTTACGGAAAAATTACTTAATTAGTCTTAATCATATAGTATAAATGCACATTTAGTCCTTTTTTTTTTGCTAATTTAATCCTAACTATTTATGCGAAATTCCAATATAGTGTTTTTGATAAATTTTCGTCGAAATTCACAGACGTGGCGGTCCAGTCATTCTTAGTGATCTTATGTGGTATACCGTCATGTTAGTAATTTCCTGCAAAAATTACCTGACATTACTATATTGGAATTTCACACAAAGGTTTAGAACTAAATTAACAAAATTAAAAAGTTCAAAACTAGATTGGCTTCTTTACAGTATGGTAAGAACTAATTGGATAACTTCCCCAATTATTACCTCGTCCCTCATTATACTTAGCGCATTTGAAAAATGTTTTGGTACATTTGTTATTACTCTTGAAGGCCACTAAAACCTTGAATTTTCCTAAAAGAGTATGTCAAAATCGGAAAAATAATATATTGACTTGTTCAAGTAATGATGTGGTAAATAAAATCAATCAAATCCTTGAGAAAGATGTGTGCCTTTTAAGGAGGTCTAATGTGACTTTCATTATTTCTTAATAGGTGCTTCCGTTATTCTAATAGATTAAGCTGTAAAAATCTATTCTCAACAAATTCACATTGAGAGTTTAAACTGGTCAACCATCAAATTCATGGATCCATTTGTTTAAACACTTAACGAAGATATACCCTTTTTTTTTCCTTGTTTTTTTTTTTTGGAAATACGTAATGCTAAAGGGTCTTCGCACCTCTACAATTATTCTAAGTTTATAGATGTGAACGGTCCAACTTTTGGCGATAAGGCCAAAAAGAAAAAGAAAAAGCCAAGGATCAACTTGAGCGAAATTTAGCAACGCATCATGCAATCTTTACAAACAATACATTGAAGCAGAAATGAAAACGAGAAACAAGTTGGAATATTTTAAGGTGGTCGGTTGCTTCTAAAGTTAGGTCAAATCCATAATCTCTCTCGTAGAAGGTCTTAATATAATACTTTTCTATATTGCATTTGCGCGCTATGTATGTTTGGCCATGACATCTTGATCTCTAAAGCTAATAAAATAAGGTAATATGCTTATCCCGTCCAATCGAGATAAAGATTTAAAGAAAGGTAGTACGTCCAAATAAAGGGAAAAGAGTAGAGCACACGGTTTTTGTGCATTTCAAGCATATTTTCCACTAAATAGGGGCACGGACTCTTTAATTTCATTATTGCACATCAACTAGTATGTGTGTTTTCAGTTTCGAAAGGGATGAAAACATTACTAGTTAAAAAAAATTATGTTCTTAAAACTTATATAGGAATTAATAACCAACGACAAAACGTTTTTGTTATAGTTTACAAGATGCAAATCAGATAATGAATTCTAATTGCATCAATCATGTCTTGGTAATCATTTTTACTATCTATATAAAACAAAGAGAATCTCTTACTTTTAAGAGATCAACAGTTTTTTTCCTTCCCCAAATATATATTTTTTTGGTAAAGGGTAAGAATATATAGCTTGAATCACTAATTACAAAAGATCCGACACCACAAAACTTGCACTCAATAAGACAACGGTCAGAGTGAGTGGAAGGGAGCTGAATGCAAAAGAGGACCGCAAGAGCGGGCCTGAGGAAGCAGAAATAGCCAAAATAATGGCGAAAGGAAAAGAAAAGCAGCGGGAGGCCATAGAAGGCCAGATGAACCACAATCTATGCCCGATCCACTAACGACAAAAGTGAAGAGCCATCAAGGAAGCACCCACGCGGAGGAAGAGTGTCTAGACAACAAACGCCAAGCTAGGGCCTTGCCAAAGTAGAAGATTCCCTAGCTGAAAAAAATGATCAGATCAATACCCCAGCTACGCTACAATCTCTAGTTTCTATAAGTATCATCCACACTTTTGAAGGTGGTGGCTTTGTCTCTAACGACCTTGATGAGTTGATTCTTCACCGCTAGAATGGATAAGTGATGTTCTCTAAAGAGGATGCCATTCCTGTGTTTCCAAATAAAATAACAAAGAGCACCAAAAGAGAAGTGAGCAATGCACTTGTAGAAGTCTTTGCCCGCAAGGAAGGAGACGGCCCAGTTGAGGTGCTCGACCCACAAACTGTTCCGCCACGGCAGATTGCATCTTGAGGCCCAAAAGAAGGCAATGCTAGCATAGATGCGGCATCAAAAAAATAGGTGGTCTATGAAATCTGGTACCTCATTGTAGAAGGGACACAAGGCATTTTCTATCCTACCATAAGATAATAATAGAGCTTGGGTAGGAAGTCTGCGTTTGGCAATAAGCCAAAGGTTTAGTTGGTACCTTGGAGTGATCAAGTTGTTCCATATGAATGTGTGCCAGGAGACCCGTGTCTTCCTCCTCCTAGTCAAATCCCAAGCCGAGGCCACCGTGAACACGTGGGAGGTGTTTCTCTTCAAACCAAAACGATCGGAGAGGTGAGAAAGGGTGGGAAGGGGTTTCGCCTAGGAGTCCAAGACCAACTTGGTCAAAGCTCCACGGTCGGTGAATAGGTCTGCCATTGTCGCCTGCCTAGAGAGGCCATCTCCGGAAAATACAAGTTCAAAGGACCCTTGGGGTGCCAGTTATCAAACCAGAGGGACACCGAGCAACCATCCCCAATTCTCCAATAGAAGGAGCTTCTAAATTCAGTCCTAAGTTGGAGGATCTTCTTCCAAGCCCACGAACAACATGTCGGCTCTTTGGCCACCCAAAATATTCTTAGTTACTTATTATACAAAAATGGAGTCCACGGTGGATGCGTAATTTGTGATTTTATTTTGTGTCTCTTGTTCTTCAATATCATATTTTGGATGCCTTTTTGTCCTGAAAAAACCTTCTTAATTTTTTTTTTAAATCTCAATTTTTTTTCTCTTTCCATAGGTACAATATTCTTTCTATAGTGTATTTTTACCAATAATTTATATCATCATTTAACGATTCAAATATTTCCTAACAAACTTTAACTTTCAAATATCAATTTCTTGCACACTCTCAACACATGTACATTTGCTAAATTAACATTGTATTCTCTTAAAACTTACCTTATAGATATTATATGTACGCTTTTGTACTTATGACAATTTATCTTGTTTAGGTAATTTTTTAGACAATGACATGTGGATGCATGTATCTGTATCTTCACACTTTTCAGTGTTTTGGATTCAGATTGATTTTCTATGGTAAATGATTCACATTAAAATTCGATTATGGAATTTGAGAGACTTACAATATTGGCGTAAATGCTTGGCAATGTTTTGAACATGCTACTTAGCCTCTACACAAAAATCTCCATATGCTCTAATACACTGGCAAGACCCTCAAAAATAGCATTTAAGTGTTATATTTCATGTACATTACTTTCTCCGTCATATCCTATGTGGTATATCCCATGACAAATTGGTGCATTGAGTCAATATGGTGTTTGGCATTGAGACTGTTTACACATACGTCTTGACTCCCTTTACGTGTATCGGGTTAGTGAAAAAGAGACAAAGGGATAGTTCTTTTGACAACTATATGTGACCTCAATTTTCTTTCATTGAAGAACTTCAAAATTGAAAATAATCGAGTAGTGAAATATGTTAGCCAAGCGTGATCCCGTAGGAATTTGCAAACTTGGAGAACAAAAGGGTTATAACTGGAAAACAATACCCAAGTACTTTATATTCTATTTTAGGGTTATCCCTTGTGAACAGGGTAAGGGTCATCATCTTTTGGGTGTCTGTATGCGTGGTTGGGGAGCTCCCACACTTGGTCCAAATAAGGTTCGAGCAAAAAAGAGTTGATCAAGAAAAAAACAAGAATAAATCAGTTTAGAAAGAAAAGGAGCAAAGAAAGAGACAAAGCCTGAGTAATAGGTCCAAAGAGGTTGAGGGTCCAAATTGAACAGCTAAGGGTATAGTGGAATGTAGCTATAGCTCCCAAAGATGCAGGTGACCCAACCAAGATTTGGAGGAATATGCCTCCAAAGAGAGAAGGGTCCCCATCTTTCATCACTTTTTTTTTTTTTTTTTTTGATTAGTTTTCGTTCTTCATTTCTCCAGCAGGGGTCCTGTTCTTCCATTTCTTTCTCGAGGTTGATGAATATGCAGATGTGCTTTCTCAGGGTATCTTGAAGCATGTTTTTATGTCAAATCACTGAAATATTCTGAGCCACATATTTAGAACACGTGACGGTCGTTCATGCGTTTCCTTTGTCATGGAAATGTGACTTTAGTTATGACATGTCTTCATACAGAAATTGGTGGAGCTAAGGCTGCTGATGATTGGGCTCAGTTATAATGAGCTAAAATGATCTAGCATCTCCTGGTTGGGAGCTAAAATAATCTAACTTGTAATCATGGTCGGATGGAGTTGCCCCTTCTGACCTGGTCTGAAGAAACATGGCCCTTACAAGTTTTATACCCATTTAGCTGGCCGGCATTGAATTCACTTGGAGCGAATTTTCTTGGTACTTTAAACGAAAATGCAACATCAGATCTAGAAAAAGATAACACTGTGTTTCACACAAAAATCAGAGTGGATAGGTGAGTATATTTGGAGTACCAACAGGAAACTTACTCTGGCAGCAACTGAAATTTTTTCCACCGACCAAACCTTCTTGGGGCCCGATGATCATTGCATTATTATATTTGTTTTGGTTAATTCTGGGAAAATGGAGACAAAACATATAGTCATCCTCCTCATACTTTCATGAAAGATCCATCATTTACAAAACCTGTAATTTTCCATATTTTCTTGGTGCTTGCTTGAGGCTATACAGTTGTGTGCAGCCACAGCCAATGAGACCAGAGCACCATGACATATTATAATGCGAAACCAATCCTCTTTTCCATATAACACCAAAAGGAAAAGAGGGAGACTTTAAGCAACATGCTCTTAAAGCACGCCCTCATCACATTTACTAAACTAAACCCAAAAGTAAAGGAAATGGGACAAGGACAAGAGGAGAAACAATATATTTTGCTTCTGCCACACGGTGGTCTCAGTCATCTTTCTTTGACAATCTACAAAAATGGGGGTGGTCAAGTCCTTCCTCTATCAGACCAAAAAAACAACCAAAAAAGAAAACAAAGAAGTCCTCCCCTTGATGCTGCCTGAAAGTAACAACCACCAAACACACATGATTGTGCATTATTATTCCTTCTTTTTTCTACGAATGCACACATCAATGAGTTGATAATTGATGGTGAGGCTGTTTTTTTAAAAACACACTTAATAATCATCCTCATGCCTCACGGCTCCCTCCCTATATAGAGGTGAGAAGCTCAGGTGTTTACTTTTGTGCGTTCCTCTTCTCTCTCTCTCTCTCTCTCTCTCTCTCTCATTTCTTAAAGGGTTACATCAAACGGTTTTAAGTTGCAGTTGGCCAAATGGGTTCTCCACAAGAGGGTGAGATAGAGAAAGGAGATCGAATGAGAAATAGAAACAAGGGCACAAAAAAGTCAGTGGCAATAATCTTCAGATATGCTGACTGGGTTGATGTTGTTCTCATGCTATTGGGAACATTCGGAGCTATTGGAGATGGCATGTCCACCAACTGCTTGCTGGTTTTTGCTAGCCGTCTCATGAATAGCTTAGGGTTCGGTCAGACCCAACAAAACAATGGCCACTTCATGGATGAAGTGGAACAGGTAAGTTATAGTCAACATTTATAGAGAAACCCACCTCTCTCTCTCTCTCTCTCTCTCTCTCTCTCTCTCTCCCCCCCCTCCCCCTCCCTCCCCCCTCCCCGAGTTACTCACAAATTTCTATTTTTGGATTTTGTGTTCACAGTGCAGCTTAAGCTTTGTGTACTTGGGATTAGCAGTCATGCTCGTGGCTTTTTTGGGTAAATTTTTCAAGCTTTCCTTTTGCTTTGCTTTCCAAGGACACGAGGTGTTTTGATTCAAAGGGTGCATGGTAAATTATTCTCACAAGACCCACAATCTATAAGTTCATCAAAGTGTTGTACTCAAATGGGGAGACACCATTGTCACTAGAATGGACAAACAAAGTATAATTTAAAGAAAAGAAATAGACTACTTTGGAGAATGTCTTTGGTGGGTTTTCTTGGGAAACCCTAAAAGCCCAAAAAATTTCTAGAGAAAGTATCTCAAGTTACACAGACAGTAAAATTTACCCATGCTTTTAATGTTCTTGAAAAAAGGGATCAATCTAATTGATGAAAAGTTCTTATTATAAATGCTTGCAGAAGGATATTGTTGGAGCAAAACGAGCGAGCGACAGGTACTAAAGATCCGGTATAAGTATTTGGAGGCCATTCTCAGACAAGAGGTTGGCTTCTTTGATTCGCAAGAGGCCACTACATCGGAAATCATCAATAGCATCTCAAAAGATACCTGTCTGATTGGTGAAGTTCTTAGTGAAAAGGTACTGTATTTATTGCACTAACATAAGCTTAAAAAAAGGGCGTGTTTACCTTTTCATGAGACGACCTTATGACTATTTTCTGATTCAATGTTTTTACCTTTTTTAGAAAACATTCTCGTTCATATTTCTTTGCATCAAGGTTCAATTCACTTTGTTGTGCTCACGAAAATGATTACATTTCTATGAAATTTCACCCTTGCTAAAGTATATCAAGCCAGGAATCAAGGGAACTTTTTTTCAGTTTAGGAGAATCGCCTTTCGTGTTGTGTGAAGAAACTGAACAACAAGAGTAGACTGAAAAGTGAAAAGAATTTATGCACGAGACAGGCCTTGAACTTCTAATTCTTGAGTTACAAGGAACTATATTCTACGAAAATCAGCAGAAGCAGCTTTTTTTATTTTTATTTTACCATTTTTCTTCAGATGATAGTCTGTCAAATCTTATTGTGCTTTTGTACCACAGAACTTATCAACCTTCTATCAACCTTTTTGGCTTGATTCATGTTGATCGTTTGTTTCAATCTTCTTCAGGTGCCGATATTTCTCATGCATGCGTCAGTTTTCATCTCGGGCCTCGCATTTTCCACTTACTTCTCTTGGAGGCTCTCCCTGGTGGCCTTCCCATTGTTGCTTCTCTTGATAATACCGGGATTGATATACGGCAAGTACCTTCTCTTTCTGTCGAAGAAGTGCCAAAAGGAATATGGTAAAGCCAACTCCATCATAGAGCAGGCCTTGAGCTCCATCAAAACAGTCTATTCCTTCACTGCCGAGAGACGTATTCTTGAGAGGTACTCTTCCATTTTGGAGAGAACAACAAAGCTAGGAATTAAACAAGGCATAGCCAAAGGTCTGGCCGTGGGAAGTACCGGCCTTTCTTTTGCCATTTGGGCTTTCTTGGCTTGGTACGGAAGCCGCCTGGTCATGTACAAAGGCGAGAGTGGTGGCAGGATTTATGCAGCAGGCCTTTCCTTCGTCCTCAGTGGATTGTAAGTTAATTTCCTCAATTTACTCACCCAAAATACATTTGCACAATATAGGCATACACTCCCAAGTAAGAAACAAGTAAGCGCTTGTGTGCTTATATCTGTCAGTATATGTCCATATATGAGAGTTGTTACATAATCTAGAATCTAGAAGAAAATGTTATATTTAATTTGTACAGACTGTATCCCAAATCGAATAGAATAGCAAATCCATGTTACCTAGACTGTGATAATAAATGAGTCAGAGAATATTCTCTCCATTTTCTCACCTGTGACTTTACTGAAGAATCATTTCCATAACACTCTTAATTACATACATACATATATATATGTATATATATAAACCCATTTTTCTATTTGATCAATAATTCCAGCAATTGTTTTGGACTTCAATATGCTCCTTGCTTCTTTATCTAAGCATAGGCCCGACCACCTTTTTTAATTTCACCGAATTGTGGATGCATGAGCCAGTTTAAGTGAAATTTGGTCTTGACAAAGCAAAGGATGTACATGTTCCACTTACCAGATTATAATCTTTTTATGCATTGTTTACAGTATTTCTGAATGTTCTCCACTTCAACCTGCTTTTATTGCATTTAAAAGCTTTTTCTTGATGAGGTTAGCTGAAGATGAGCATAGAATAATCTTTTGCAAGAACTTACTAATTATAGACTAATATAGAATCATGAATAATACTTCAATTTAAACCAAACTCCATTAATGTTTGCCTTTTATCCTTCGTAGGGTGAAGCTTCCAAATCTAATATTGCATTAGATAGATTAAGCACTTTTAATTTCTTAAAAGAGATCTACAGCTACAGCTCAAAGGAAAGTAAACGTAAATTACAACGTATATAGAGCCAAACGTGCCTGTTCTTAACCTGCTTGCCATCAGCAATGCTTTTCAAGTTACTTCATGATTCGACAAAATTTCTCATTTTCAGTTTTGATTCTATGGCTAGAGAATCTCATCTTACATCGTCAGTTGCCAGAACTGTTGTGTTCAAAAGTATTCGAACTAAAGTTTTGGCATCGATGATTTTTCATGGAAAGGGACCCAATGTTTGGCTAATAAAGGCAAGCAATATTCTCTCCTTTTAGGCTGCTCATTGACAAACTCACTTTAAAGGCCACTCTTTTGAAAAAGGTACATATGTCTAAAGAAGCTGCAGACGAAACCATATTTCATGTTTGTACTACAAATCATGCACAATTTGGAAAAAAATGACAAAATTTATATCATATCAACTAACAGTGAATTTTTTTTTTTTTTTTTTTTTTGAGCCTAACTAGCAGTGAGAATTTGAATTTTTCTGATCCTTATGTTGCAGTTCATACTATTTCCAAGTACCTATTGCTTTGCCACCATAAAGGCTAAAGATTATATCAGTTTAAGTTCTTGCTTGGTTGGATCGACATAAGCTGTATTATGCACTGTGGACTCCTAAATTTTGGCTAAACTAGTAGCAATAATTATTGACTATTGATTTGTTCACGCTTGAGAAAATCGAGGCATGCGTAATTTGCAGAACCCTTGTATGCATATCCGCGCATATTGGTTACAAATCTGAAATTGTCGATCTTGATGTAGATCCCTCGGGATGGCGCTTCCTGACGTGAAGTACTTCACCGAAGCATCAGTTGCGGCAGCTCGAATATTCGACAGAATAGATCGAGTTCCAGAGATAGACGGTGAAAGTCCTAAAGGACGTGTCTTGGACAACATGTCAGGGGAAATAGTTTTTGACCATGTGAAGTTCACGTATCCTTCTAGGCCAGACTCGGTCGTCCTTAGGGATTTCCACCTGGAAGTTGAAGCAGGAAAAACCGTCGCCCTCGTCGGAGCGAGCGGGAGTGGTAAGTCCACTGCGATCGCGTTGCTGCAGCGATTCTATGATCCCGATGGAGGAGTCGTGCGTATAGATGGAGCTGATATAAAGACGCTGCAGCTAAAATGGATAAGGCAAAAGATGGGATTGGTTAGCCAGGAACACGCTTTGTTCGGGGCATCGATAAAGGAGAATATAAAGTTTGGGAAGTTGGATGCTACGATGGAAGAAGTCACTACCGCGGCAATCACCGCGAATGCTCATGACTTCATAAGACAGCTTCCTGATGGATATGAGACCAAGGTAACTCGAGTGCATTTTCCAAATAATGCATCATTTTGGTATGCAGCGTATTTGTATGAATAGACTAATTCCCGTTGATAATCTATGGTGTTTGAGTTAATTACTTCTAGATTTAGCCTATGCAAACGAGGGAGTGTTTTCATGGTGATTAAACTTACAGGTTGGTGAAAGAGGAGCATTCTTATCAGGTGGACAAAAGCAGAGAATTGCCATTGCGAGGGCCGTCATTAAAGAACCCAGTGATTCTCCTACTAGATGAAGCGACTAGCGCGCTCGACCTGGAATCGGAAGGGCTTGTTCAGAATGCCCTTGATCAGGCCTCTTTGGGAAGAACCACACTGGTACTCATCTGTTTTTTTTTTTTTGTTTTTTTGGCTCAATAGGTAATGAATTCGAATCTAGATCAGACTGTAGTTGTTTTTATATCTAGATTCACATATCTAAAGAAAATATATCTCTGTCAATCTTAACAAGTTAATAAATCATGCATGATAACTCTCGCTCACTTTATAATTAAGTTAATCATGCTGTTTACGATATGATGTTATTCACAATTGGAGTTTCAAATGAAAACGATTGAGTCAAAATCGGGTTTGTTTCTATGTCACAAATCAGCCCTGATCAGCTGCCTATTTGGCATCCTCAGGTGGTTGCACACAAGCTATCGACTGTGAAAAATGCGGACCTCATTGCTGTGGTCAATGGCGGCTGCATCGTGGAGATAGGCTCGCATGACGATCTGATCAACAGAAAAGATGGCCACTACGCAAAACTGGCAGAACTACAGAGTCAGTTCAACTGCTATGAACAAGAGCAAGGATCCGATATTCCCATATCTTCTGTTGTGAGAAGCAGCGCGGGCAGGCTGAGCACGAAGTCGAGCCCGGGTATATTCGCTTCACCTCTGGCGGTGTTGGATAGCCCACAGCTGGTCTCTCACCCTCCACCATCCTTTTATCGGCTCTTATCATATAGTGGTCCGGAATGGAAGCAAAGCCTTATAGGAAGTCTTTCGGCCATGGCCTTTGGGGCGGTCCAACCTGTCTACGCCATAACCATTGGTGGCATGATATCCGCCTTCTTTATACAAGATCACGCCGAAATGCAACAGAGAATCCGAACCTACGCCTTGATTTTCTCCTCTCTTTCCTTGGTTTCGATCTCTGTCAATCTCTTGCAGCACTACAATTTCGCCTACATGGGAGAGCACCTCACAAGGAGAATCCGGCTGCGAATGCTGGAGAGAATCCTGACTTTTGAGCCCGCTTGGTTCGACGAGGAGGAGAACTCGAGCGGAGCATTGTGTTCTAGGCTGAGCAACGAAGCTTCCACGGTCAAGTCTCTCGTAGCCGACAGAGTCTCTCTCCTGGTCCAAACCACTTCCGCAGTCACGATAGCAATGATCATGGGTCTCGTGGTGGCTTGGAAGCTTGCGCTTGTCATGATCGCAGTGCAGCCCCTCACGATCCTGTGTTTCTACACCCGCAAAGTCCTGTTATCAAGCTTTTCAGCTAAGTTCATTAAGGCTCAAAACCAAAGTACTCAAATAGCCGTGGAGGCAGTGTACAATCACAAGATAGTGACTTCCTTTGGGAGCATCCAGAAAGTTCTTGAACTGTTCGATAAAGCTCAAGACGAGCCCCGGAAGGAAGCCAGGAAGAAGTCGTGGCTGGCCGGGATGGGCATGGGGTCAGCACAGTGCCTAACGTTCATGTCGTGGGCTTTTGATTTTTGGTACGGTGGTACGTTAGTAGAGAAGGGACAGATATCGGCAGGCGATGTATTCAAGACGTTCTTCGTGTTGGTCAGCACCGGCAAAGTCATAGCCGAAGCCGGAAGCATGACATCCGATTTAGCCAAAGGGGCAGCCGCGGTCGCATCAGTGTTTCAAATTCTCAATCGCCAATCGCTTATCCCATGGTCCCGCCAAGTAAGTACATGTTTATCATATCATATGACCCGTGCTTTCAAATTCAGGCCTTGAAAAAAAAATACCAAACGTTTGACAATGTTTTGATGAAAAAACTTATTTTTCTTTTGTTGGCTGAAACATGATCAGGCAGAGGACGGTGGTAGTGGAACCTTACTGCAGAAAGTAACTGGCAAGATAGACCTGAGGAATGTTGATTTTGCATATCCAAGCAGGCCCAAGAGCCTGATACTGAGGCAATTCTCACTGGAAGTGAAACCGGGCACGAGTGTTGGGCTTGTGGGCAAAAGCGGATGCGGGAAATCAACCGTGATCGGCTTGATCCAGAGGTTTTACGACGTCGAGAGGGGGTCGGTGAGAGTCGATGGCGTGGACATAAGAGAGGTCGATGTCCACTGGTACAGGAAGTACACGGCGCTCGTCAGCCAGGAACCTGTCATTTACTCAGGCAGCATCCGCGACAATATCGTCTTTGGCAAGCTCGATGCCACCGAAAACGAAGTGGTGGAGGCTGCAAGGGCGGCCAACGCGCACGGATTCATCTCGTGAGCTTTCTCTTCTTCTGTCATGCCCTGTTGGTCAATGACCAGAAACACTGGATTCAATTTGAGCACGTCCAAACCTAATAAAATTAAGACGCTAACGGCTAGAATACATAGGTCAAGCCACTAATTTGACCCGCATGCTAATTTGTGGATGAATTGTACTTAGCATGCTGGCAATTCTGCAGATTTTGACTAAGTTGGTAATTGAATTGTTCAGGTCTTTGGAGGATGGGTATGAGACAGAATGCGGGGAGAGAGGAGTTCAGCTATCAGGAGGCCAGAAGCAGAGAATAGCAATTGCCAGAGCAATCATACGGAACCCGACCGTGCTGCTGCTCGACGAGGCAACCAGTGCACTCGACGTGCAGTCAGAGCAAGTGGTGCAGGAGGCGCTGGACCGGATCATGGTCGGGCGGACCACGATCGTGGTGGCTCACAGGATCAACACGATCAAGGACCTCGACTCGATCGCGCTTGTTGCTGATGGCAAGGTGGTCGAGCGGGGGACCTATGCGCAGCTCGTGAACAAGCGAGGTGCTTTCTTCGACCTCGCTAACCGTCAGATTTAGGCATATGGAGTCCTGCTAGAGATGGCGTATATGAAGTAAACCTAGTGTGTGAGGTTAGTACCAGACGCATCTTGTACTGCATAAAGAGGAGGGGTAATCGGCCTTTTTGCATCTGAGGAATCTTCAGGCCCTGCAGCAAGTAAAGAGGGGCTTGTGTAGAGGTTATCTTGGTGACTATGGCGGAGTCGGATCAGGATCGAAAGACCGGACGCCATCGCAAGCGACTGTCGTAGTGACGCAATTGGCAACTGCAATTGAATGTTGTACATGTGTGCGCGCGCGCGCGTAGCTGGTGTAAGCAAGATTTTGAGACTTGTCATGTGAAGATTGGTGCAATTCGACTGCTGATCAAACCTACCGACGTCGTAAACTGTTGGATTTGTAACATAATAATGTGATATGCGATCGTGTTCGAGGACAAGCTGATGTGAGAATTGGTTATGATGCTAACTTTGTAACTTCTCTCATATCTCAATAACCCTGAACAAATTGGCAATCTTTGTCGGCAGTAGTACTTCTCAGTTCTCGCACTTGATGTTCTTGACATCAGAAACAGTGATTTCCAAAGCACCGACAGGATTTAAACTTAAAGGCTTCCTTGCTCGGGTTGGACTTTTCCGTGATTAAAGAAAACAGAGAGAACATGATCTCGGGTTCATAGAGAAGATCACTAATTGTAGCCCCGTGGAATTCTATTGCTCCGTGTCAAAAAGTAATGATTTTTTATTTGTTGGTAAATGTTAGGGAGATCAGTTCCTAATGCAGTCTAGTCCGACCCCAAAACTGACAACCAATTTCCATTTCCGGAACCAAGGACTGGTTCAGACCAATCGGACCGGTCCATAGTTCTCAAGCGATTCAGTGGAATTGATCGAGTTTAAAAGAGAGAATGTCTTGAACTTCATAAGAGATGATAAGACCCAAAGAAAGGGAAAGATTCACAAAGGAGAGGAGATGTGCATGAGACATTTAGAAAAAAAAAAAAAAATTGGTCCGGGCAATCCTTGAAATCGGGAACTAGACCCAATCCAACAACCGATTTGGTATGGTCCAAACGATTTCTAGTTTGATCGGTCTGTCTTGCTCACCTCTAGGTTAAGCGTCCACAAAATTATTATGGAAAAATGGCCAATGATTTTTAATTTCACATAACTTAACAACAACTTACAACACTTACATGAAAAATTACTAGCTTTTTTTGCCGTTTGCAAATTAGCAATTTTTGTGCTCACTAACTCTTATATGTCGATACCAAAAAAAGTCAGAATGGTTTACCCACTTTTTGTCATGTTAAATTATCAATTAATTTAGGATTACTAACTCTCAATTAGGTTACTTACTAATGTTTAATCGTTTTTTCTCTAATTTATTAACTTTTCTACTTGACGTACCAATTTCTATTTGCTTCGATTAGCAAACTCCGTATCACAGCTTGGACATGGCTGCATCGACCTCGATTCGCCCTTGATCTAGGACGACGATCATTGCTAGCCTCAGATTTAAGGTCGACGACAGCCCTCGAAGGGTAACAGCAGCTCGCCTGGTGGAGAGAGAGTAACGTGGTGGAGGGATATGTTGAACCAAGCAAGTCTGTCGTGTGGGAGATGATGGATTTTTTTGGGATGAGGATGGTTTGGTAAAAAAAAAAAAATGACAATTCGCTCAATTATGTGTGGACGAGAGATGCAACCAATTCATTGCAAAGAGTAATCCATTCATAGTTTTGATTTATTAAAGACGAAATTTATTATTATTATTATTTTGGGTAATGGATTCTTTTTAAAGAAATGTTCGAATGAAATATCAACTACCTAATTGCGTACGATCGGATGCAATTCCAGGAAATTCTGGCAAGACTATACGCATCGTCACTTTCATTTCTACGTACATAAATCTAGTTGACCTCTCTATGGCCGAAAAACTAGAACTTTGACCTTGACAGATTCAGGCAGGGCTTAGGAAGAAATGTTCAACTTTCTGGATATATACAAAACCTGCCACATATGATATGCGCCGCAGTTCCATAAATATATGTTCCATCCGAGTAACTTTCATTTCTCGATATTTTATCCTTTTTCCTCAATAATTTCGCCGCTCTCGTAATTATTGAAAGTAACTTTTCCCTATCTAAATTGGCCGCGGCCTCTCCTGCGCTCCGATCGTCCTCTAAATTAGAACATAAAAATCTCGAGTCTCTTTCGTGAATTTGTAGTGGTGTCGCAAATGTCATTTCCACTCAACTTGTAGTCTTAATGAAGAATTAATTGACCGCCAACGTCGTTCCACCTATCCAACTTGTTATATATAATCCGTGTGACATATGACTCTCTGTCTCTGTCTCTCTCTGTCTCTGTCTCTCTCCGATCATGGCTGCAATGTCTTCGGAACCCGTCTCCCTGCCGAAGCACCCGCCCTTACCGATCGAACTCCGGTTTGACCTTGACGAGGTCCTGACCGATCTAGCCTCCTGCTCCAGCCTCCGGCTCAACCTGGACCTGTCGCAGGCATCGATCTTGGCCATGCCGACGGTGACCTCCACGACCGGGGGTTGCCCGATCTGCATGGAGGCCTTCCGCGGCAACGACAAGCGAGCCTCCTGCGGCCATGTCTACCACGAGCCCTGCATCGCGACATGGCTCTCGCTCAGTAGCTCCTGCCCTCTGTGCCGCTGCGAAATCGTCTCCGCCGCCTCCCGACCCTAAACCGAGAGGCCGACGGAACTTTCTAACTCCCCTTTCGTGTACCACTCTTTGCTTTTTTCTTTTTCTTTTTTCCCTTTTTTGGGAAGACATATTTCCCAATTTATGTACTTATGTTGAGATCAGTGGATCGTCTTTTGTTGAGTTTTGCGTGCTTGACCAATTTGCTAAATTATGGAATGAACGCAGTACGTGTCAGTTCTAATGTTTCTTCTTTTCTTTTGAGAGCATAATCATGTGTATAATTCTAGCATTTTATCTAGATATCTTCATAAGTGTTTAGTATTGTAGCATGTTTATTCGACTCGAAATTGCATTGAGACGATCTTTCATAGATTTACATCTATAGGTATTTGAGAGAGGTGATTAAATTCGATAATCTTGGCCAGCAAAAAAAGAAAAAGTTTCATGGAAATCTTTCTGCCGTGGATCTTGAACCGTTTTGTGTTCTTCCTTATCAGACTTGCAATAATGTCCCTCGAAATTTATGATCATGACCTGGATAAGGCACGAATTGAATGTCACTCCAGCATGATCGCAATTAAAAAACGGAATAAGGTTATTTTAGCACTGGAAAAAGTCATCATTATATCGATTTCGTAAGAATCTTGTTAACGGCGGCACTTGTACAGCCAGAAATATCTCTTCAATGGATAAAATTAATAAGTGCTCAAACTTTTCGTTAATAAAACTTATTTTAAAAGAAAAGACAATAATTAAGACCCATCGCGACCAACAAATAAAGATTATTTTTTTCTAGCCATTGGGTCGAATCCTTCAATTTGTGGTTTTTTTAATCTACATAAGTCAACTTTTAGAAAACGACAAAGAGCGTGCATTAAAGTCAAATCGCAAGTTGCCATCTAATCCGGATACACATGATGAATTTCACATCGAAAAGTTGGCAACAAACACCATCTTGGCTTGCATCCGTTCGGCGCCCTGATTTCTGGGTTCATTGTCCAGGACATCACAATCGTCAAACTCAATCAAAAGGGTTCGAATTGATAATCGGTTCTCCTTCCTTTTTCAAATGTCAAAATTGATGCTCACGAAAGTTATCAACTAATAGGGATGTACATCGATCGCCAAGATTGTTTAATTTTCTTTTTTTTTTTTCTTTTTTTAATTCTGAAGCAAACCTAAATTTATATATTTATTTATTTGTTGGAAAGCTCCCACCTTATAGAGAATAGAAGCAACCACTCCGAAATTGACCCTTTTGTCGGTCGGATTCTATTGTAGGATCAGTTCTCGATTCCACAAACTAAGAACCAACCTACCTACTCTAATTCTAGGTTCTAGGGTGGAAATTGACCCACCCTAGAACCGATCTCCATTAGTATCCACAGTTGGGTTCCGTTGTTGTAGTATATTGTGTGGCCATGAAGAAAAAAAAAAAGTAGGGGCATTAAGATCCAATTTTGGAACAATCCAATATGATCATCACACATTCCCGGTTGAGAGGGAATCATAACGATAAGAAGTGTAGATACATCTCTTGGCATTCTATAATTGAAAGATCTCAAAAAACCTCAGTTGTGAAAGTTCACATGGAAAAACAAACACAATTATCATGAACTATTGAAATTTTGAAGGTCCGGTATTGTAGATTGCCATGGTGAATCAAGTTTTAGCGAAAGCCCTTTGCAGCTAAGCTTATTTTCAAGTAGCCGGGCCTCCGCATGCATGTCCAGGATGATCAAAAGAAGTTATCTCCTCTGTGCTCATTCGATTTCGATTGTGGTGAACTTATTCGCATCATATCTCTCATCAAGTCTAGCAATACAGATGTACTGAAAAAATGAGTGAATGTTTCTTCACTAGAATCAGATGGGCAAGCCCCCATCTAAAGCAAATCGGGCTCGAATTCGATCCGTTCGAAAATGGGCCTTCTCCAACAACTGGGCTCAAATTATTCTTGATATTGAGCTCAAATTATCGTTCTTGCGTTATCGATCATTAATTTTGAATGTGATTGCTGGAGACTTTTTGGGCCATCAGATTGAAAGTTTGCCCGTTCCGTCGTCTCCGGGCACTTCATCGATTATAATTCATATTATAAATGACATAAAGACGTGATTTATTATTAAAATATTTAAGCATCGGGAAGGTATAAAAATGATCCTAATGTCATTCTTTTGCATATTCGGCCCCTCTTCTCGCCCAGTTCGATGTCTACGAGGACCAGTTGATTATCTATTATAACAAGCCAGCACCTACTTTAATTATGAATTCTCGTGAATCGAAGGAGAGAAAACCTTCTAATTTCGATGCTGAGATCGATTCCGACAAATGGCTTGAATAAATCAAGAAGCCTCGAGAACAAGATCAAGAAAACGGAAAATGACATTTTTCTGAGTTTATCTGCTGCGCTTCTCGATTTCTCCCCGACAAAATCCTGTTCCCTCGAGCTGGAAGAACCATCAAAGAAACGTGCGCATTGTTCTAGCGAGGGAAAAAAAAAACGTGTTTATTTTAGTTGATCGCTATGGTTCTCAAATGCGATTTGTCTTTGCTCTTCATTTTATTTTTGAGATAACAATAAAAATGAATTTGGCTCAATGTACAATATCATTTTTTAATTGTATATTTTTTTAATTTTAGTCTAACGTACAATATCATTCATAAATTTTTAATTTGTTTAAGTGGTGCATGAATTTTTTATAAATGTTTAATATAATTCTTAAATTATATGAAAATATCCAATATTATCTTTATATTAATTTGAGTTGAGAGACGTACTGAGTATTTTTATATAACTTAGATATTATATTAAACCTACATCAAAAGTTCAATAATAATGAGTTAAAGTTCAAGAACCACATGGACTAATTAATAGTTTATGTATGATAGTGATAAGAATCTCAAAACACAGCCTGCACAAGCATGCTCTATTGCTCTTGCACAAGCATGCTCTGTTGCTGTTTCAACGAAGGAAACGAAGGAAAATAATGAAGGTGTTGCTACTATAACAAAGATAAGAGGAAGTGAAGTATGCAAGTCAAGAAGCAAGTCATCAACCATGCCAGCCACATATGGGAGAGGAGTTCAGAATCAGTCAATGGGAAAAAAGAGGAGTTCAGAATCAGTCAATGGGAAAAACTATGAAGTCGGTGATGGAACTTCTAAACTTCATATGTTCAACTCTAAGTGAAGATCTGTTGAAGAACAGTTATTCAGTTTTGACTTATATAACAAAATGGGTAACAGTTTTCTTTTTTTTTTTGTTTTAGTATAAGTCGATTCCTTCTCTCATTAGCCTTTTTTTCTTCTTCGTAAGGCGTATGTACTATATATAGAAAAACAGAGCAAGCTAGACATTATGCTATTAGATGAACACTTTATCTTCAGTACAAAAAGAATAAAGCAAAAACTTCTCGATCGTTTTCATTAGCCTTTCTTTCTTTCACTTTGATTCATCTTCAAAAATAGTGTATGTGGAGTCAAAGTTCAAGAAACATTTCTATACTTTGTATTTTCTTTTATTTTCTTTTATTTTCTCGCTTGATTTATAAAGGTAGGGGAGAAAAAAAGAGAAAAAGGAAAAAAAAAACTAAGCGGAGCACAAAGGTGAAACGCACTGATGTTGTCCACCGCAAAGGGGGCCCACGACATCTTTTTTTTTTTTTTTCCTTTGGTTCTAAAAAGCGCCCACGACAAGTTAGTGGATGACTCGAACAGGAAGCCACGTGCAAGAAAAAGCAAGCCGAAGAGACCGCGTCGTCATTGGCGGCGGGACCTTTGTCAAAAGAGGTCCTTTCATTGCTGAATATATATATATAGAGGGTTGTTCTTTTTTGGCTTCAAATTAATTTCATTATTAAATCTAACGAAATACGAGAAATTAAAATGACTAAAAACGGCATTAATAGTCCAATCCCAAACGCTAAATTTTTTGAGAGAAAAGGAACTAAAACTTTAAAAATAAAAGCCAGTGCCGAATGCCCACGTGGTCATTTACCATTAGAGGAATGTCCTTTTCGAGAAGATAACGAGCGAGATATCCTCATGCATTATTTAGTATTATGGTTTTGGATGTTCCTGTAGTTAATTGGACATTTCGATAGTACTAGACTACCATTTCGGCGAGTGATATTCAGGCCAATCCTTTCTGAGTTTGAAATTTCGGAATTGGCCAAGTCAAAGATTCGATGAAATTTTCTTTTCTTAAGCATTTAGGACAACAAGTTGAGTAAAATGAACGACGTTGAACTGCAGACTTAAAAGTCCAAAGTGAATGCATTCAAAGACTACACGTGGACCTAGAGTTGATAGACGTCAAGGACCAAATCCACAACCCTCCACGTGCCTTGAAATCGCTTCTGATGCCAACAACTATGGCCGTGACCGGCACTAAAATTTCATCTCTCGGCAAGTTTAAATTTAAAAAAAAAAATGAGATAATAATAAAACCAAAACACATTCAATGATCCTCAAAAAAAAAAAAAAAAAAATTTCATCTCTCGGCATGAAAATCATAAAACACATTCAATGATCCTCAAAAAAAAAAAAAAAAACATGAAATCATAACTTGTGAATAATAAAAATATTTACAGTCAACTTGAAAGTGTGAAGCATGCAGATATCGACATATAAAAATAAAAAATATAATCCTGTTCGGCGCCTCTTTCGGGGATCACCGAGGATGACCCTCGCAGGGGCCAACATCTCCTGGCTTCCACCACCGGTCATTCAGCCGGCCGGGATTCCGTGGCCCCCGGTTAATGAAAGAAATTATATAATTTATATGAATTAGCAAAACTTCTCGCATAAGCATTACCCCCACTCACATACCAACCATCAATTTTTCATGGAATATTTCTAAAAAGAAATTCCACACATTAAAAAAAAAAAAAAAGATAAATAGCGCCTTTTCGCGGAGCCAACAGGTGGCACGCGCGCGACCGCTACATTCATTTCCGCCCCGCACGCGAAGAGCCAGAGCCGCCCGAGCAACGACGACGTCGTTCGCCCTTTCCCCCGCCGATACAAATACGAAGAGGCCCCTCGCCACCCGTTGCAACGAAGAAGAAGAAGCAGATAGAGAGAGAAAGAGAAGAGAGAGAGAGAGAGAGAGAACGTCGGCGTGATCTGGAAAAAGCGATGGCGAAGCAGAGCGGCGGCGACGGCGACGGCGACGGCGACGGCGCCTTCGAGGTCGCGAAGGTCTCCAACCTCAACTGCATCGACCTCTCCAGCTCCGACCTCCACCAATCCGTCGCCCTCCTCAAGCAGGTCCCTTCCTCTCGATCCTTTCGCCGGCCGATGAGGCGGCGCCGGTTTCTTCTCTCTCTTTCCGATCTCGCGGCTGATTTTCCCGAGCTCGATGTTCTCTTCTTCTTTTTTTTGTGAGCGCGCGCGCGCAGGCGTGCTTGGATTGCGGATTCTTCTACGTGATCAACCACGGGATAAGCCGGGAGTTCATGGAGGAGGTGTTCGAGCAGAGCCGGCGGTTCTTCGATCTGCCGGCGGCCGAGAAGATGAAGCTCCTGAGGAACGAGAAGCACCGGGGCTACACTCCCCTGCTCGACGAGCTCCTCGATCCTGGGAATCAGCTCCACGGTTCGGTCTCTCCGACGTCTATATCACTTAGCATCTCCTCGCGTGCGTGCGTGCGTGTCCGTGACGTGCAATGTCGGGATGTACATGTGTTCGCGTCGCGCGCTGCAGTGCATGCGCGTCTCTGTTTGTAATCTGGAGCCAGGAGAATTCTTCAGGCGCGTTAGAGAATCGGTCATAGCGGATTCTGCTTCCGGAACCAAAATCTTGCTCCTGAAAAATCGGTAGGGAGAAGATTGGTAGCAAGAAAATTCTAGACGCGAGCTTTTCGGAAGTGGAAAGGCTATGAGTCGTTTATAAATAGCTTGTTCTGTGGATAAGAACGCGGATGGATATAAGCCGTGACTCGAACCAGAAATAGAACAAAAGCATGTGGACAAAAGTGTGTTTATGCTTCTTTTGAAAAAAACATGTCCCTGCGCATCAATTGGTGAATAGGTTGACTTGTAGCATTATCCTGATTTTTCCGGCAGATGCTAATCGATGATTTTGATGTTCCGTTATATGTCAGTAGGAGATTACAAAGAGGGGTATTATATTGGCGTGGAAGTTCCTGAGGATGATCCTGAAGCACAAAAACCCTTTTATGGGCCAAATGTTTGGCCTGCCTCCGGTGAGAAATCGAGAGGATGGATTAGTGGTTATTAGCTTCTGCAGACATGTCAGTTATCCTTCAATTGTTATTCTTCTTCCCTTCTTTGCTAGAAATATTGCCTGGATGGAGAGAAACTATGGAGAAGTATCACCAAAAGGCATTGTAAGTCTTACAAACTTACCATACCCACAATATATAATTTGCATTTTCTTTATTCTGCTGTTTTGTCATAAAATCAGCCACCTATTTTTTCTAATGCTTGATGTGCATTTAGAGAGGTAGCAAAGTCAGTGGCAAGGATCATAGCACTTGCACTTGATCTGGAAATCGATTTCTTTGATAAGCCAGAAATGCTGGGGAAGTCTATTGCCACCTTGCGCTTACTACACTATGGAGGTGAAATTTCATTTCACAGTCTCTGCAGTTAAACAAGATAATTTTTTTTTTAAGTTATACTGACATTTTAATTGTAATGTAGGAGAAGTTTCTGATCCCTCACAAGGACTCTATGGAGCAGGAGCTCATTCTGACTATGGTTTAATTACCCTATTGGCAACAGATGATGTGTTAGGTCTACAAGTATGAAGCATGCTGTAACATGTTATATTAATCATTTTCTGTGCACCAACTACCTTGTGTGCTTATTTTCAGTGGATTCTATTGTGTTTTGTAGATATGCAAGGATAAGGATGCAAATCCTTGTGTTTGGGAATATGTAGCACCAGTCAAAGGGTAGGTCATTGTAAACTCTGCTGAAAAAAATTAAAGTTCTAGCTTTGCCCTTCTTCAGTTATATTCTCTTTAAGATACATTGATTTTATCGAATTCCTTTTTTGTGAATAAGTTATGAAATATTCTGGTTGCACACATAATATGTCATTATGCCATATTTTTTTGAGCTCTTCCTCTTTTTCATGCCAAGCAATTTCAGTGTTTGCCCATATTGTCTGTAATCTCATGAAAGGTTCTCTGTGTCTTGGTAAAATTAGGTCATGGTATTGGCTTAAAGTCATGTACATTCCCCAATGCACGTCGACATATGCATTTTCTAAAATCACAGGTTCTTGATGAACCATAAGTCAAAGTCTTCCAGCTTGTATTGGTGTTAATTCTTTCTAAGGAAACTTCTTTGCATGGCATCGGAGCTTGCTAAGTCAATAAGGTTAATTGACCTTGAAGTTTTGGTATAGAAGATATCGTAGAAAAGAACTTATTATTTTCTATGAAAAATGACAAGTTTTGCCATTGGCTTGTTGCTGGCAGAGCTTTCATTGTGAATCTTGGCGATATGCTGGAGCGGTGGAGCAACTGTATCTTCAAGTAAGGACATCTATGATCTCTCAGCTTAAAAGTTAGCTGAAAATGCATCTGCATGTTAAGTGTGGCATAAGTATACTGCTAGGAGCTAGGAGTGGCTTAAGACTGAGCGCCGCATTTAGCTGGTCTTAAATCACACGTCTTGTCTGGAGGAAAAAAAAATGCTTTGGCCTGATCTTTTCTCCTAAATGCCAGTTTTACAGATACAGCTAGTTTTATGAGTCCCAAATGTGTGGATAGTCTTGTTTTCAGTTAAAAATTCATTTCATGAGTTTGCATTCCGAGTAAAGCAATTGTCTAGCTGTATTTCTTTCCCACCAATGTTCTCTGTATTCAATGAAGTAAAGACAGTAGTCAAGTCAGTTTCAAACCCATCAAGAAAGTTTCTAAGAACATTTTTTAGGCTCCATGCTTATTTCATGGCCATATTGTAATTCATGAAATGAGCATGAAGACCCCCCAGAAAGCTTCAGAGGAAATGGGTTTTATGGAATGCTCATCTCATTACCTTGTCATATTTCCTTCACTGAACACATCTAGACCTCTTTCCTCAACTCGCTTTTATGTTCTTTCTATGTGTTTAAATTTCTTTTCCTGATGCACTTTGCTTTTGCTTTTATCAGGTCCACGTTGCACAGAGTTCTAGGAAATGGCCAGCAGAGATATTCCGTAAATCTCCTGCTTTATCTCAGGCCTTGAAGGCCTCTTTAAGCATTTAACAATTTCCTCCAGCTTTTTCATCTGAGATAAGCTCGTTACAAAGATATTTTAAATCCAAATTTCAAGTACTAACCCACCTTTTTCCTCCATTGAGAGCAATCACTTGGTTGTTGTCATATTGGGAGAACCGTAAGATCCTGTTTCTTTAGCACTTTGATAAGTTGGTTTGAGCTCAACTTGAAATAGCACATTATCGTTGTTCAACCTACTCTTTAACTTCATATTTGTTCTTCACCATTACTTGGTATTCTGCTGTACTTATCGCTGCAATAGAAGATTGCTGCTGCTTTCTTTTCAGGGTTGAGCAGATAAGATTGCTACTTGAGAAAATCAAGGATCATCCGTTCCTTAATAACTCTGCTCTTTATGCAGATTGCGTATTTTGTAGAACCTAGTCATGATTGTCTTGTGGAGTGCCTGCCGTCCTGCAAGTCAGATGATAATCCTCCCAAGTAAGTCAGAATACCATGATCCAAGTAGGAGCCTGGTTGTGCTGATAATAACTGAGTACTTTGTTGTTGATTCTAACCTTAACCAAATACGTGACCCATTTAGTCAGTGCTAGTGAATAATTTCTATAATAAGTCGTGTGAGAGCATATAATTGGTGTTTTTCTCAGTTTCTACTTTTCTAGTCCAGGACATAATATATTTCCTGCATCATATTCTGGGAAATGGTTTTTCAATCTCTCCATACATTTCCTATAGATCTCCATAATAAATTTTCTTTCCTGTGATGCTCAGCATTTCATACACATGCCTTAATCTCCATAAATTCTGATTTTGAATTATATCTGGATTGAAGTCTTGGTGTTAGGCCTGCCAGTTTGTAAGTCGCTGGCAAGATAGATTAGGCCATTCTTGCTTAGTGCTGTATAATTTGGCGTGTACATTGTGGAAAACTCCTTGTTTTGGCTGTTCTTTTTTGCTTTTCTGGGATATTACACCACAAATCTGGTGTGCTTGACCGGCTGCGGCTCTTGAACTGACTAGGAGTTCTCTCTATGTTACCAGGTTTCCTCCTATCAAATGCGGGACTTACCTGAGCCAGCGCTACAGCGATACTCATACTGACCTTAATACATACAGAGCAGGACAGACTTGAGCGGGCCTCATCCGGCGGCCTTGGCCATCCACACTGGTTGGTGATCTAAATAGGATTTTAGTATCATTCATTGTATCATATAGGCGCCACAAGGCACGTATCCCATAATAATCTTGATATCCCTCGGCCATTCATGGTTGATCTTTCTCATGTAATGACTGCCATCCTGATAATTATGGGGATCAGAATAGCAAGCTGTCATCTGAAATACAACCATGGCAATTTAGGCATGCCAATGCCCGGTAATTTTCGCCTTTGTTTCGAACATGGGAAACACAACTCGTGGCTTTTGCTTGTAGAAGGCTCGACATTTCCTATAAAGCAGCATGATACCATTCAGAGGCGATTCTATTCAGACTTCAGGAGTTTTGGTCTTGAACTTCTCTTTTAGGTCAATCCCCAAAAAAAAAGGTTAATTCAAAAGGTAAGGCTTTTCCTTACACTTCTCTCACATTTCTTACACTTATAACTTAATCATTAGTTACTTTGACAATCGATGTGGACAACCTCAATAAAGTTCACTACAAGGATTAATTTAGGTGTAGCTTCTTGAACACCTAAGCTAAAAGTCAATCAAGTTGAGAGAACCAAGCATCCCACTTACAAATTTTGTCGCAGTCGAACGAGAACTACACAAATATAATGGTCATGTTCATGTTGTGAGTCAACACTTCTGAGGTCGTTTGACTAGGAAAAGGCGTACGCCAAAGTCCATGCACAACGATCGGGGTTCGAACCCACCGGGACAGGGGGAGGGAGAAAGGGAAAACCTTTGAGATGGATGAACAGAACTGCACCGAAGCACTCGTATTTAGAAAGATGTGGTGTCCGCGGTAACATGAGGCACCTACAGTCTGGACATACAAAAGAACTCGACGAGACTTAGCATGATGAAAGCGAGGACAACAGCTCATGACAGATTTATTGTTGCTACAAGCACCTCGAGAACGCGGCCGACATAACCACATAGCGGTAGCAGACGCCCGGTCACTCTAGCGATACATTCGGTAGACTGGGCTGTACATGCAGCTCTCGGCATACTTGACGAGATCCACGGGGCGAGGAAGATGCGACGCCAAACCTGTCGAACGAGAACCGTGAGCAAAGATATCATAGCAAAAGATAGCATGGCAAAATCGCACACCTAGAGAGGAAGTCAGAAGGTGGGAAACATGTAAAGGCTCACCGAGGTCATATGCCTTGGTCGCGACTTTTGCAGCTATGTCGGCGGAGATTTTCCTGATATTGGAGAACGGTGGGTAGATCAGCCCCTTCTCAAAGTTCTCCTGCGTCACTTGCCCAGCCAATGCTTCCGCTGTATCGTAGAGACAGACGGTGAGGGGTCGAGATAGAAGGCGCGCAACCGCGGCGGTTAACTTGCACTTACGAATGTAAGGGGATAGAAAAAAGGATTATGCATATGTAAGTGTCGGTATCATCGGTATGTTAATGCACTTACAGGCTGCCAGGAGCATTTCGTCGTGGACTCGAATCGCCCCGCACATGACCACGCCGAGACCGAACCCAGGGAAAATGTAAGCATTGTTGGACTGAATCGATGGAGGCAGCCAAATCTAAGTCTCCGTAAGCCGAAAGAGTAAACTTGAAAAAGCCACTAAAGGAAGAGGAGGATAACCTGGCCAGGGACAAAAACTTTGCCCTCGAACTCCACCGGATCGAAAGGACTTCCGCTGGCAAATATTGCACGGCCCTGCAATTCCAGAACAGGGTAAAGTAGGAACGGTACAAGTAGAAATGCGTAAGCGGACGGCTTTGTCAAGTTTGTGGAGGATAAATACTCAAAATGCCATTTCAGATTACCTTGCTCCAGGTATAAGCTTCTTCAGCAGTACACTCAGATTGCGATGTCGGGTTGGATAGAGCCATGATGAGAGGTTTCTGCATCGAATTACATCACAGAGATGTGAGAGAGTAGAGGTTATTGAACATGCCAAACGCAAGGTCGGCATGCCGCAGCAAATCTACTGAAGGATGTTCTTCGGGCATTATTAATTAAATGCGATGGAAAACCCAAAAAAAAAAAAAAAATTTACCTTGTTAAAGGAGCACAGTGCCTCAATGACCTCCTTCGTAAATGTTTTTCCTACTCCAGAAGATCCGATCAGAATTGTCGGCTTGATTGCCTGAGGAAGTAATCAAGTATGCATAGTTAGCGGCTTATATTAAAAAAGCAACAAAATCCGTGAAAGTTTAGAAACAGAATGCAGATTCAATTTCACACACCTTGACAGCACCTAAGAGATCCTTGACAGGTTCGTGTTCATGAGCCCATGGCTTCTTGAATTGTTGAAGCGACTCTTTCCTAGAACCAACGATCAATCCCTGCGAGAACATTTTGACAAGATTGATGCCAAGGTCGTATTCATTCCGAATTTCGCCATCGAACAGCCAAGTCGTATCAAACCAAACGCTACCTTAGAGTCGACCAGCCAGATCTTCTTACGAGCCTCCTCCACAGGTGCTTTCGCCTACAATGTACCAGGAAAAGCTACTAAAAGGGCTAAAAGTGAACTTTGTACAATTAGGAGAATGCTAGTCTGCAAGAGTCCATTGGTCAAATTACCTGCTTTGACATCTCAAGAGCGATCAGCTCGGCTATGCCTGTTCCAGCCTGGATTGCCAGAGGATGTTTGAGTTGAGCAACGAAGCAATGTCAAGAACAACCAATATGAACATCCCAGGTGCATAATCAAAATAAAGCCTAAACTTTATCAAAAAAGATGAAAAGGGGGAGACAAGAGAGAGCATAATCGGCAAGGAAATTCATCACATTTCGATAAAATACATCATGTCAAAATGAAAATCCAAGTCCGGGTCCATCTCCAAATACAATGCTAAGAAAGGGGGAAGTGCCAAATAAAAATTAACTCACTTCCCCAGCACCAAGGAACAAGAAAGTCTGATCTGCCAGGGTGCCGCCTAGTAATTTTAGTGCAGCAACAACTCCTGAGAGAACAACAGCTGCTGTTCCCTGCCAAAAAAGAAGGAAAAAGCTAAGTGCTGAGGAATAGATCTGCACGCTGCCACTGAGAGTGCTTAAAAGTGATACCTGTATATCATCGTTGAAGACGAGATGAGTTGAGCGATATTTTGCAAGCAGTTCAAAGGCATTGTGGTTTGCAAAATCCTCAAACTGCAGAGTTCAGGAAACAATGAATCTGGACCAAATAAAATATGAAACAGCTCTGAAAACTCCGTGAGTAAAGAATGTAAAGGCTTGACCTGCACAAGGACTTTTTCTCCATAGTTCTGCTTGACAGCACTCATAAACTCATGAAGAAAATCAGCATATTCCTGCAAATTGGCAAAAACTAGCTCAATTAAGTGGAATACATAACAGGATTAACAAACATGAGAAGTAACGGAACCTGTCCAGTTGCTCTTTTCTGTCTGAGACCAATGTAAAACTCATCCTGTAACAACTGCTCATTGTTTGTTCCCACATCAATCGTTATCGGCAAGCACTAGAAAACAAGTAAAAATAAGATCAGTCTTATAATGCATGCATCTGTAGCTACAAACAGATGCCTCATTCCAAACTTTCAAATTTGTAGATTGTGGCAATGTTCTGATTGAAAAAAAAAAAAAAAAAAAATCTATTGGAAATGGAATATGGAGTTGGAATAACGAATGTAGGCAAGAATACACCATTCAAAATTACTTACTGCCGAAGGACGAACTCCTCCAAGAGCTGTGTACAGCGATAATTTCCCAACAGGGATGCCCATACCCTGGAAAAGTACTATCTTGTCAGGTACCAAAGCTTGTCACACATACAATGTACCGTCTATATGTTCATGTCCCTTAAAACTAAAAGAGCTTAAAATCACCTGGCATCCAAGATCACCAAGTCCTAAGATTCTCTCTCCATCAGTCACGACTATAACTTGGATGCCCCTCTCTGGCCAGTTCTTCAACACTTCCAGAATTTTACCCCTGGCAAAGCCAACAAGATTTAGTAGGTTGACATACTTACATTGCTTGGGGAAAGTCAAAGCTCATTGAAACAGTGCATACTTCTCTTTTAAGCTTATGAACAAACCCTGAGGTCGCCGGAAGATACTTCCATATTTTTGGCAAGCCTCACCCACAGTTGGAGTATAGACAATCGGAAGTAACTCCTCGACATTATCAATAAGAAGCTTGTAGAAAAGCCGCTCATTTCTCTCCTGTAGATAAAGAACAGATGCATTTGAAACCCCCCGAAAAACAGAAAAGATGGGAAAGAAGATCATTCTTGTCTTGATCTTCTATGAGCGCAGAATGTCTCCTACGTCTTTGGTTGCCATATTTCTTCCTTAGGATGATTGAAGTAAAACTCAACACATCACTTAGACTTAGCTACATTGAACCAAATGAACAACTGTGGATCCCAACAAGTGTGATTGTTTGCAAAACGCATACCTCCAGGTCCATCAGGGACATATACTTCTGCAACGGAACTTGATATTCTCGAAGATTTTTCATCAGTTTCTTCTCCTGTTATTACAAATTCACGACGAACGGAATAGTCAGAACAAATTATACATAATCATGGAGTCAAGGCGCGCAGAAATAGGATGGAGACTAGGGAAACTGCACTCATCCAACCTGAGCTTGCTGAGAGGAAATAGTAGGAGGCAACAGGCCACGCAAGTAGTGGGCATCTCTCTCTCTCTCAGTGAAAGCGAGCCCCTTGTTATGGCGAGGATCTCTCAATAAAGAGTACCCACTGCATCAGATCACCGAAGTCAGGAGAAGAAGTCAGATCGGGAATCAATCGGAAATATCATAATCTTGAATGGCCGATTTTCCGCATAAAATCTGTAAGTTAGTAACCATCCATCTTCAGTTTTTTTTTTTTTTTTTTTTTTAACTCTGACCATGGCGATCATCATTACATCGGAGGCAACGAATCGACACTTTTGCAATGAATTTATCTTTGTCCGACACGAGGTCAACTTTCGCGTTCGTACACAACAATAACATGAAGAACTAGACAGACAGTACTTTACTTCGTGTATATATCTGTGTACACATAGGCAAACATAAACTTTTACTGTAGATACATCTGCACAATCATGATATGCACATGCAGAGAGAGGGAACGCAGATGATTCCACGTGAAGATCCTCGCGATCTACGGGAAAACGATCCGACTCTGAGATCGTCTTACTCGAATTGCGTATCGACCGAGCATCCGTTACTTTTCTTAGTATAGCATCGAAATCTCGGGGATGACATAGCAACCAAAAACATAGCACATCCATGTCTGACGTTGACCAGATTGGAGGCGCTACGTGAGTTGACCGAGCCGCTGTGTCGGACCGGTGCCGGCGCGAAACGCATCGGAACCGTCCGAGCGACGAACTCAAACCGGAAAAACAGAGCAGACAACTGAACAGAAAGCGACAGGAGCCGAAGCTCGTGCAATCTAAAACCAGAAGCCACGGCCGAAGCTCGGACTACTCGCGAAACGAGAAAAACCAGAATCCGACAGGTCGGAGATCGTCGTCATCGTCATCATCGGTCGAAGGAGGAGGAGGAGGAGCTGACCTGGCGACGGAGAAGGTCCAGGGAGTGAGGAGCTGGTCCTCGCTGCCGCGATCCTCGCCGTACGTGTCCCCGACGCCGCCTCCGACGGCGGCTACGTCGCTCAGATCCTTCGTCGTCGCGCTCGCCATCTCCGCCCTCCTCCTCGCTTCTTCGAAAGCTCGAACGTCGAACGACTACCGCGGCGGAACTGAGAAGAGAGGACCAGAGAGCACGCGAGCAGTGTGAACTAGAAAAGGTACACGGATCACCAGCTCCTCTCGGGAACGAATGCGCTACGGACACGTTGCATTGGCTCTCTTTTTGTAGGAATGATGATGCGCGTCGCGGGAAAGTCCGGATCGGGACAAAAGGTCAAAAAACCGGATAAGCTGTAATAAAATATCCTGCGCGCGCTGTCGCTGCTAGGCTGTCAAACTCGTGGTCAATTGCATGGACGGGATAAGAACGCGTAAATTTCAGGGATGAGTTTTAACTTCTACGCTCTCTCTAAGAATAGAAAAGTAAAAATTTGAAAGTCAACGTACAATAAAAATAAAATAGGATTAATAAATAAATAAAAACTCGTGGTCATTTCGGAGCTGTTTGACCTCAGTATTTGAGTGACTCTCGTTAAAGCGGAAGTGGCGGGGGATCACGATGATCGGGTTCGATGCAGATCATCGCGGCGGATAAAAAGGCGATCGATCGAGAGAGAGGAGAAGAAAAGGAGATGGCGACGTGTCATCATTTTGTCATTTTTTTTTCTTTTTTGGGTGTCAGTAGGGACGGTTTCGCCGTCGGCAAAGCACGATCGTCTCTCTTTGTTTTGGCTGCTTTCGCGGGGATCTCGTTCGTTTCGTATTTTTAATGAGTGACCGGGGGCTGAGGACGAGAGACGTGCACCCGCAGCTAGCGTGTCGTCTCCACTCATCGTGGAGGTTGGACGGTCGGTAGCGCTCGAATGTTCAATTTTAGTTATAATTATTCACTTTATCTGAATTTTCAATGTTCATGATTGACGAATTGGCCGACATGTGCCAAATTTTAAAGAGAGAGAGAGTGGTGGAGTGGTCTCCCCAGATTGGTCATGACGACAGTTAAGTTTAATGGTGGCACCACCTTAGAGGCAGGGGTGGCACACAACAAAGTTTAAGTATCGCATCTAATGTCATTAATTTTTTTTTTAACGAATTGATTATATGAAACTAATTTTGAGAAATCTGGATATTTAATCGAAATGAGAATTAGAAAGAAAGGTGCGTGAACCGACCAGGATTTGCTCATGCAAAGCAAAACAAGTACCCCGCATTTACAAAGAAGCCACCGAACCTGACATAGATTGGGGCTTTAACATGATTTAGTCGACACAAGATGTCCATGGCAATGATGCTCCTAATATTCGAGGTAATTGTCGGCATTTCGCAGTCCAGGGATGCATATGTTCATCCACAGGGCGACATTTATCCAAGGAAATGATGACAATGACAATGGGTCAAATTTAGCAATTTAAGGTTCGCATCTCATTCGACACAAGAAAATTTTTGAACTACCTTGTATATACACATTATATCACTGTCAAGTCGCATAGTCCAGATAAAACAAAGACATCCACCTATAAGTTCAAAGTAAAATAAGGGGGTTAGCAAAAAAAAATTGAGATGACTGGAATTAGGGACCTGGTCCTGTCCAGTTCAGACAATGAGAATACTTCGTATTTCTGGGGCAATCGAAAAAACGATATTTGAATTTCAAGGAATATGACTATGACTTCAAAGAATGCTGGACGAATGATTTAAGTTAGAGAGTGAAGGGCTTCCTCCACTGAGGCTTCTCGATCACCTGAGTTCTCGTCTGGAGTTTGGGTCGTCTGGAGTCTAGGTGGACACTTTCTTATCGTCTATGCGTTCTTTGAAGCCACTCTTGAGTATTTTAAGGGTAAAGGAGATATATCACGCTTAAGGACCAACGGCTGACAAGCCCAGACAATCACGGTAACGTGGGGTTGGCAAGTCCCATAGACTCTGCGACTTCACTGGCAGAAAATTTGTCTGCTTGTTCCTGTTACAAAGGCAAAATAAACAAGCAATAAGGTTGCAGGATTTGGCAGATCTAGCATATGCAGAAGTTGATGCGGCTTATCTATCTACATCCTCATTCTAAGATCAATCTAGCATGGTTTCTCACTCAGAACTCTTATCTCATCATTGATCTGATCATCTAATTTAGAAGAATAAAGAGTCGGGAGTATATCTGATCCAGTCAGTTAATCAAAAATGCTACATGCTTATTATGAATGGCCACAATAGTAAGTACCTGAAGGTGATGCAGAAGATACATCAAGAAGAGATGTACAAATACCTGCAAAATTACAACAGCTATCATGAGAAAAACCATCATGAGAAAAACCATCCGTCAAAACTGTCCCCATCATGAATTCATGTACTAGCGTCAACTAGTTACCAGGTAAAAAAGTAGAAGCAGCCGAGCTGTTGGGTATCTCCAAAGAAATCTAGTTGCCCTTGCAGCGCCGGAATCTAACAATTTAGCTGCCTTTTGCAACTGCATTGGACATGTTAAACCAATCAAAACAAAAAGGAAACAAAAAAGGAGGAAAGTTGGATGGGCAAAGTGAGAGGAATCACTTGTATGCTTGCCCCAGCCATATGACGGTGATGCAAGGGAAGAGGCCTGCAGATTAAAGTATTGAGAGCAACTCAAATTAAACTTGTTCTGAAGTGAGGTACAACACTGTGTAAGGCTCTATCTCTCTCTCTCTCTCTCTCTCTCTCTCTCCTCCTCCTCCCACCCCCCCAAAAAAAAAAAAAAAAAAAACAATGGCCAGAACCATATTGCTAACTACATAAGAAATACAAGACGAATCAACATACTCGAGCGCTTTCATTTCAGCATCCTCTTCCCATGACGATGAAGCTCTGCGTGAAACCCTACTTCTTTCTGCCTCTACCTGGTCAATCAAGCAGTTCATAAACCAAAAAGAACATTGATGTAATAGGTTCTACAAAGATTCAAAGTACAGGTAACTGTCGTCAATTAAGGGACATAAACCATATACCCTACCTGTGCTTCTTGAGTACGCTTCAGTTCCTTTTCCAATTGAAATTCTGCCGCAGCCTTTTCACTAGCCATGGTTTCTAGTTGTGTTTGCTTGTAGTACTGTCATAACAATGAACATGTGAGTTGAATGTGGTAACCAGACAATTTGAAACAAAGAGTTTAGATTACCAATAGATCAGTAAGCTCACGATAACGCTTCTCAAGCTCCATATGCTCCTGCAAAAAAGAAGTAAACAGAGAAAAAACTATTCACTGATAGCAAAAATATTTGCATAAGATGGAACAAGACGTTCAGGCAAAATCAACAAACTGAGCAAAGACAAGAAAACTTGCTGAAGGAAATCCTTAATAGCTATTTCATCTTATCTCGGCAACATAAATATATCATCATTCAGAAGATAGGCAAAGATTGTCAAGGAACACTAGCAGGTGGATAACTTTAAGGAAAGATGTGATTAAGTGAATAATGATCCTAAGAGACAACAAAAAGAAACAACATCTAATATGACCTGCAGAACTACATGTGGAACTAATGTCATCTAAAAGGAAGGTGTGACCTATGGTCTAATGCAACCTGCAGGACTATATGCATAAAAACATTACATCTATTTCAGATTTTGAAAGGAGATGGTTTAAACCGCATCCATCTAATTATCCTCCCTTTCAATCCCAGGGACTGTTGCCATTTCCTTCCAATGTCAACCGCACTGAGGATACATACGCAAAGTAATTGTTATTTCTTACAACTATGCCTGTTCAAGTAAGAGAATGAAATACCAAGCTTGGTGTCAGACCAAATTCAACCCAAACGTACTGCCAATTAGAAGCTACAACTTCACCTATATGGCCATAGATTCACCTTTTTCCTATGATATTGAACCTTAACATTCTTCCACGCCTACATTTACTTCTGCTGTGCCACTGGACAATACTCCAACTCTTGAGATACCAGACTTGATGAAGCAAGCAGTAAAAGTAGAAATTTGGAAGACCATGCTAAAGTCAGTGTCACTGCACACTTGGCATGAGCCATGTACAGAGTTGTTAGCAGTTCCTACCAGTTTTCATGATTTGGTCTCCAACCCAATAAACAAACACTGCATGAAGGCATTACATGACCCGGATAGCCGCTCCTTAAATGTGCTTTAAGTGAAACTTTAGCTCCATTTCACGGATATGAAAAAGAGAAGAAGGATGCCACCATGATCTACAGAAATTAGCTTAAAGATCACCTGACGAGAATAGTGCTCAGCATCCCTCTTCATGGCAGCCACTTCAACCTTCATCTTTTGCAATTCAGCCTATAGATAAACCAGGAGCCATGGTATTAAGTCAAAATACACGTGCAAAATGGTCAAGTAAATTTACTGCAGTTACAAGCTCAAAGATTTATCTTAGAGATTCCAATTACGAGGAAATCAAAAGTGGAAGTCTCTCCAGTCCTCTTTTACAAGAAGAACAGAGAGAAGCAAGGGGCAAAGAACACCTGCCTCCATAGTGGAAACCTTGTTCTCTGCATCTCTCTGGCCTCGACGAGCGGATGCTACTTCTTCCTGCCACGCCTGCATCTTCATAATTTAGGGTTTACATGAATGTACAGGGGTCATGACAACATGCAAAATCTAGACAAGTTAGAAAAATTCCATTATCCATTTTGTTCTCCAGCCACAGTCAAGGTGAGAATGGCATGAGCAGAAGTTTAAAGAAGCATGATGCACTAAGAAACTGCAATGGAACAACTGGCTATATATATTTATGTCTAAAGCGTGTATTGAATAAATAGCAAAGCCAATCTGGTATGATTCATGTTCCTTAGCAGCAAAAGTTACTTGTGAGAACTTGGGTGAATTTTTTCTTCAAATTGACCTCTGAAATACACCTCCAATTAGCAGCAACTATACCACAAATCACACAACAAAGATCAGGTCATTCTAAAAGGATACCAAGGACCCTTAAGGATAGGTGAAACTATTACAGTGCTGTACTTTAAAAAGGCAGTAGATTTTACAGAAAATAAGTCATTCCATCAGTGATTTCCCTCATGAAGTCCATCAACAACTAGGCTCGTATGTGCATGTGAAACAGAAGCTACTACTGATGGCATAGAGTAACGTGCAAAACTCGGGATGTAACTTAAGCTTTAAACAAGTAGACAAAAACCAAGCCAAGATTAATAAACTAGAAGCAATTACCCATTGACCATATCTTCTAAAGTGAAGAATAGACATTCCAACTGCACTTTTTAACTGACCCTGTTCTGCATTTTTCCAAAGGGCATGTCTTTGTACAAGAGACTAGACATTTCAAAAGACTCTACCACAGAAAAGCACGACTCACATTTGTACCTGAATCAGTTTATTTGTCTCTTCTGGTGACTTCTTTTGTTCACGTCGAACACGGGCTTCCATATCGTGCAATTCTTGATTTAAGGATGAATTTTCAACCTAATGTAGTCAAGCTGATAAAATGTAAGCTAAAGCTGCATTCAACTCATATAGTGTCCATGATGAAAGAGAAAAGGCAGGTTTAATATTAATCGTACCTCCAGAAGGGCCTTTTGCTGCTCAAGTTCGGCTATCCTAGCAGTCCTCTCATCTATGGTCCGCTGAATAAGCAAGCAAATATGGCATGAAAAAAATTTAGCATCGCTTCACACTCATTTCAAGGCAGAAAACCAGTGTCCAGAGATTTTAGAGACTGCCAAAGCATTGCCCCATTGATGATAATAAACAATACAAGGGAAAAAAAAAATCTGAGTGCTCATGTTACCTGGATTCTTGCGAGTGCCGTGGATGAGTCAACAGCTCTGTGTTCTAATTCTACTTCCCTTTCCATGGCAGCCTATAAGCAAAAGTTATCTGCCATTGAACAAAGGAATAAGAGAGACAGAAGGAAAGCAAACAAATCCAGTTCAAACCTTTTTGCTAGCATTATGTGCTGCACGCTCTTCTTCTGCCCTCCTTTCTGCAGAAGCCAGCTCCTCACGAAGGGCCTATAAAAGACTTGCATGCTTACAACAAGGAATCAAATTATCAAAGCAATAAAAACTCGCCCATGCTCTCAAATCAACACAAGACGTCCCGTGTCTTTTTGGGTCCAAGTAGAAAAGGCGAGAAGCAAGAGGGCCAACTTACTTGCATCATCCTCGTCTCAGTCAATTCTCGATTTCTCATGATAGATTCCATATTCACCTGGTAAGAGAAAGAGTAAAGTCTCATCAGATGATATTCACAAGTCCAGGAGAAGATATATGGGGCAGGAATAAATTACAGCTGAAGATTCTAAGGCAAAATAATTGGAAAGAAGCATTCTATCTAATGAAGTGTAAGGTAGAGGAACAACAAGCAGGATTGGCGAGTCTGTGCTCATGCAATCTTGTTAATATGATAACTTTGTCAGGAAAAGTCTACTAGATTTGATCGAGATAATTAGATGCAAATTAGGAGAAGATCAAATATAATTTTACGATCTCTCCACTTACATTCATGTGAAGTATTATAAGCACTCATGTAAATCCATAGGCAGACAGATCAACCCAGCATTTCTTAAGAGAAACATGATGTTTCCAGAAGGAACTTAAAATGATTGCAGGGAAAAAGGAAATCTGGTGGAGTCGAGAAAGTTTATACAAAGCCAGAGAAATATGTTGAAGTAAACTTTACCAGGAAATTACTAAAAATTCTCACTCAGCATTAACCTAATTCTCTGATAATCCTCCTCAGAGGCTCTAATAACAACAGGATGCTATAAAAACTATCATCTCAGAATCTAATTGCACACAATCTTTTCTCAAGATCATTTAAAATATCCCACTGGAAGTCTCATTTATGCTACAGGACTTCACAATACTGCCTCTGATATCAAATCATAGAGATTTGTCCTCTTGAATTAAAAAATCCCTACCTCATGGGGAGGAGAATGGCTGAAAGATAATTGGTGCAACTGAGTGAATGATAATTGGTGCAATTACTTAGTTAGCCATGCTCCAGTGTATAAAAGACAAAATGCATCAGTGAACCAAGATTAAGATTCAAACTGAGGGACCACAACCAACATAAGGCACATGATGCAAAAAATTGCAGCCATACGACGGAGCAGCAATGAAAAACATAAAGCTACGTTGCACTCCAAACAACATTACAGCAAAAAAAAAAAAAAATGACCAAAGCAGACCCATAGTACTCCTTCACCACATACTAAAGCTTCTTGATGATTGCCAATTTTTTGCAGAAAAATGAGAGACAGCAAGCCGATCATTTCACATTGTGCAAAATTTATGTGTGTGTAATTGCTAAAGATGTCTTGAACCTGCATTGAAGCCAGATTTCCTTCAGATAAAGCAAGTTGTGTCTTCAGGGAATCTACTGACTTGAGAAGTGCTTCAATTTCAGAATTTTTTGCCATAAGGGCTTCGGCCATGCTTGACTCTACTCTTGTGGCTTCATTCTTAGCTGCAGATAAATCTTGCTGGAGCTGCTTTATATGAGCCTCATATGATTTACTGAGCTCTCTCTGTTGGACATTAAATTCAGTTTTCACATTAGTTGCTCAACATCATTGCAACCTAAAGGAAGAAGTGCTCCGTAGCAACTTAAAGTTTACCTCTGAAGTAAGAAGTTCCTCAAGCTGTTGGTTTTCTAATTTGTATTCCTGAAGACGGGATTGAAGTCCAGTACAAACCTGAACAATTGAGTAAGCATCATCAAGTTACAACTTGGGTACCATCTCAGTATTTCTATTGTGGAATAAATCCTTCTGAAGTAGTCTTGACTGAACAGATGGCTTGTGTATCAAGTAACTACTTGGGGACCATCCCATTTTTATTGTTGAAAATGTCCATCTGAATGGTCTTGAGTGAAAAGAGGGCATGTGTCTCAATTTAAAGCTCTGTTGCATCAATTGAGGTCTGTAATCAGAATTAGTGAGGATCTCTCATTTATTCAAAAACCTCTTTTCAGTGCACTTAAAAGGTTAAACATAATATAGTTGTACTAGGTCTACTGGAAGCACTATAAGCAAACAGATTCAGTAATTGAGTCTATCTTATTAGCAAAATGTCTCTGATGGTTTCCAAAATTCCATCAAATGAATGCCAACCGACAAAAAAAAAAAAAAAAAAAATGTAAAAGTCAATGTCCACAAACGTAATTTCAACCCTGCAGAAAAAACGTCATATGTTATCATAACTATACTCTTTTTTCTTTTGTTGATAAAACCTTACGTAATATAATATGAGTTACAAGTTTTTCAAAAGCAAAGTATCATAACAACCACATTATATGAGATGACTAACCTAAGATTAGAACTTACCCTAGCTAACCTGGCCTCTTTAGACTGACCAGTGGAAGTTGCAGTTTTGAGAAGACCTTGAGCCTGCACAGACAAGAACTCACAAATATTAAGAACATAAGGAATAATGAAAAATCTGCTTGCTGGATTATAGCTAGCTTGCCTCGTCAAGCTGCTCCTGCAATTGCATTGAAGCTGGCTCTTTGTGCTCTGAGTTCTTCTCTCTCTTGGGTGAAGATCCAACAATTTGATTAGCGTTTTTCATTTCACCCCCATTGCTACTGGGAACTTCATTGACTGCAGTTTGAGACTTTTCCTGTTCAATTTTTGTAGGAGCATTTGCTGCTTCCACTTCAATAATTTTCCGTTTATCAACCGAACCATCTTCATCAGCAACCTCAGCTACTTTAGTAGGCAGGGGTGAGGCAGAGCGTTCATCACGGGCATCTGGAGCATTTTTATTGACAAGGTCATCACTTAGACTTGACTCAGGAGTCTCAACAATTGGTTCAGCTGCTGGAACTTCATCATTACGCAGCTCATGGTTGATCATGTTATCCGCCTGCTTCTCTGGAGATGTTGCATTGCCTTCAACAGGTACATCTTTGTTTAGGTCATTGAAATGTTCATCAACTGTTAAAGTAATTGGCTTATGCAAATGGCTCCCCTCATTTTCAACTAAACCAGAGGAGGTGTCTCCATCAGGTTTGGCATCTTTATGTGGACTTTGGATAGTACTATGCTCCTCTGCAGTATCAATTTCTCTGGGATTTTCAGTTGAAGAAGCATGCTTAACAGCCTGCCAAAGGCATGCACCAAAATGTGCTCTTAAGTTATTTTTCCCAAATAGATGGATACTTCTTTAGGAACAGAGACAGAGAGCAAAGTACCTTTTTCCGTTGCTTTGTCCTCTTGGCTTGAGATCCTTGCCCATTAGAAGCTTCAGATTTTCAAAAGGAAAGTAAATAATTAATTAGAGACACGAACTTAACATATAGCAAAACGGACCTTCATGATTCACACTACGACCACAAGAGATTGCTTATTTTATAGCATCAGCCCCGGTTCATCACCTACATCAGCAGCATCTTAAACTTTTGGTATTTACTCAATGATCTAATAGAGTTTCTGGTGACAGTCTTGAATAGTAAAAGACAACAGTTTTCCTGGATATACAGCAAGAAAAAATCCACATGAAAGGTATTTGCCAGTCCATATTTAGCAACCTGAGTGGTAACTAAAAGGAAAATATTGTAGTCAAACATGAAATTTAGCTTCAAAGCCTCTAAAAATATCAGATGAGATGATTTTTCATATTCCTCTTTACTGACTCTCTTAGTGTTTAAAGAAATTTTGAATTTTAGAAGTATGTCCAAAGAAAGTCAATATCCACCTCTGCTGTGACAATCCTACCCCACCAGGAGCAGTCCCAAAACTACTAAAGCTTATCTTTCATGAGAAGTCCTTATAAATTGTAGATTCACCAAAATGAGTGACCTGCAAAGAGCTAATTCACTAGATATGGGAAGCTGGCTCCAGACACAGGGATTGAAATGCATATGTTCTAAGCAAATAATGGTCATCCAACCACAATCATGGGTTTAACAGCTACAGGATTAAAATCTAAGGGCATGATTGTTACGTATTGAAGTATGAGAAAATAAATCCAATGAAACCAGTGATATCCACCTGGTGAATTCTTCTGCTCTTCTGCCAAATCATTAACGACCAGCTTTGCCCTTCGATCAACAACTTCAAACAAATCTGTACAAAAAGAATTCACAGTTCTTGTTATCCCATCATTATTAATAAGCTTAAAACACTCCACAGAATGCCAAGTTCATATCACGCTTTTATGTGTGGATTCTCTACCACCCTTTATGGCAAGCGCACAAGAAAAGGTTCAAATCGGGTAATCAACTAAACACATGCACTGGGAAAAGGAGCCTAATTCAATTTCTTCAACAAGTCCTGTCTACTTTCATGGAAAGAACTTGAGACTTTATATGCAATACAGGCCTGGATAGAACAATTTGATGGTGTGACTCTATGACTTGATATATATGTAAACGGTGATCTTTTACCTAAGAATTTGTGACAACATTCTACTGTGAAGCTAGGAGAGAAAAAAAAGAGCTCCTGGCATTGCTTCCAAGCCTATAATGAGCCTCCCCTGTCTGAATACTGATTAGATTTTTTTCATGTCAGAAGGCTTGTGACGTCTGGTTTCATGAGGTGCTTTCGAAATCAAGAAGTCACACACTTAGCAAAAATTTCAAAGTTAGATCACCGACTTGTGTTTTCAGGCGGCGCAACAGAAGCTAAACTAATTTTATCTCATCCATCAGTAAATTTATTGGTAAATTACAAGTAGAGATATTATACTGGGAGCTCGTTCAGCCAAAATCCTCTTCTGTCAGAAAATCGAAAGAAAGATCCGGTGTATACTACCAGTCAATGCTGGAACATTCCGAACCTCTCGTTTGATCCCGAATGACAATCTAACGCAAGGACGATATCAACTAGCATATACAAGGGAAATGTCACTAAGTACGTCGCAAGTAGTTCCAATCACACAGTTCAAAGCAACCTAGCTTTCCACCTCCTTTCACCAGACCAAACACATATCGACAGCTTCATTTCGATGTCGATTATCGAGATGGAACAATCCGAAACTAATGTCCAACGGTGCATGATTCGAGGCATCACGCCTACACAGTGCCACCAAAAGCAACTCCACCTCCCGCGGAGCACGCCGAAGCACCAAACGACGCTCTATCCAAGCGCGAGCGACTCCAAAAGAACTCTCGGATCGGACGTTACGAGCGTCCGCGATGGCCGGAAACGCACGCGAACGACGAATCCACCGACGTCGGAATAAATAAATAAAATAAAAAAAAAGAAAGAAAAACAGCGAGATTTCGAATGCGCACCTTCGGCTGCTTTAAGCCAGGAAGCCATCGCGGCGGGGGGCCGCGGGGCCGCGCACTGATCGGCGGCGGGGCTTCAGCGATCGAGCAATGGAGCTCCCATGGAATGCGAATCGACGCGCACCGACGGACTCGGAATCGGATCAGCTCGAGATCGGAGTCCGGTTCAGCTTCGGGACGCGAAGGAGGATTGGAATCGGGAGAGCAGAATCGGGCAGCTCGTTGGATTTGAGCTCTGCGCGCATGCGCTCTTCTTCTTCTTCTTCTTCTGCGCACCAAAAAAAATTTGGTTTTCTTCCTCGTCGGTAGTTGTCGCAGGGGTACGCTACAAGCAAAAATGGCAGAAAGGGAGGGGGAGGGAGGCTAGCTCCTTGGTTATCCGGTGCCGTCGAGACTATCGAACGAGAGTCTCGTGAGAAATGGAGGGCTTCCACGTAGCATAAGCGCAACGTGGCAGTTTTCCGTTGGTCGGTAAGTTGCGGTTGTAAGTGACATTAGTGGGCTTGGTGGTTGAGGCGTCGGCTTCAAGTCCATGGGCCTTCCCGGCTTTTGGGCTTCGTGCAGAATTTCCTTCTTTTTTTTTTTTTTTTTTCGCTAAGACCCATCAAGCATGCTTTTCAAAATTATGTACATCCGGGCCAAATGCCAAAAAAAATTTTTAAAAAAAAATTTTTTTTTTTATAAAAAATCCACAAACCTATGCTCACGGGATGAAAATAGTGCTACTTTTCAAACAATCCAAAAGAATGCATGCATAAAATTTTATTTGAGAGGCGTAATGCATGCATAAAATTTTATTCAAGAGGTGTAAAAACCTAACGTTAGAGTTTCTGAATTTAAAAAATGATGGTGTCTCTCGAAATCGTGGATTTGGAATACCAATATTAGATTTGGGCCAAAAAGATCTTAGTTAAAAAAATATAGCTCCTCTGATTTGGGACAGCTCATTATTATTTCTCTTTTTTTTTTTAAATTTATTCTTGCTACAATAGACGAGTTCTTTGATAAGAAAACTAAAAATGGCATAATTTTTCTTCGTAAGAATTTACAACATTCTGCCTCACTTGCGTGTCTATCGTAACCCGTCAATGCCATGAGCTATGTCAAATCCCAGATCAACTTGCATGAATAAGGAACTTGAAAAAGCTGGGTATTTTTTTTCCTTTGAGTAAAAGTTGGTAAAATTTATTGGACATTTGTAAAATGGGAATAATTTCATCTTATAAGTATAATTTTTTTTGTTTTTTTGGCCATTTGGCTTGTATATCCATGTGTCCATGTGCATATGTTGTGTGTAAGACTGACAACAAAAGTGGGGTAACATCATAACTGTTGAGCCCAATAAGCCAACTTGGGCTTACAGGCCTTGACATCGGAGATAATTTGGACCTTGAATTTGTAAGATATTAATGTCCAGAATGCATAGGTCTCGTTAGGTTCAGCATAGACAATAAAGTCAATTCTCTAGGGAGCACCATGAAAATGATTCTTAAGATCTCCACAACATGAAGAAGGAAAGTTACAAAAGAGAACATATTTTTCTCTATAGCTCGTAAAGTCCACCTGATCTCATCTACTTCTCTTAAGTAGAATCACGGCACTTGTATGTTGATTTAAGGAAATTCATATATGTTGAGGGTTCATTTAGCATAATTATGATCATACTATGCGATAATTGTGCTGAGTAATAACTATGTCGTGAAGTTATATAATTAGTGTGTTTGGCAATATATACTTCTATGATACAATACTTTGAGACCACATCCTGTTGTAAGACTTTTATTAAACAATTTATAAAAGTTTATGAGGAAAAAGTATCAAAAAATTCTTAAACTTATTGCATTTACGTCGATTTAGTTATAAACTTTTTAACTTAATACCAATTCAATCCTTCCATATAATTTTGGTTGGATTTTGTTGATGTGGACTTCGATCGGGTTACGCGGCACCGTTGATACTAACATGGATAATGTTTAATAATATTTTAATATTTTGTCAATTTTGTCAATTTTTTACTTTTCATGTTTTTGGCCTTTTTCTTCCTTTAGCCAATGGCTGGCCATTGTCTATGGCCAGTCACCTACTAAAGAAAGAAGAAGGGCCAAAAATAAAAATAAAAGAAAAAATTCAAAAAATAATTAACAAATTAAAAATATATTAAAATATTATTAAAATTTGTATGTGTCAGTGCCGATTAGTATTTATGTCAGTTAAGTATGGTCAAAATTAACCGGAATGACTGAATTGACACTTGGTCAAAAGATTTAGAACTAAATTAGTACAAATACAATATTTTTAATACTCTTTTAACACTTTTTCTGAAGTTATAGAGATCATTCTCACTCTTCTCAACTGAAATTGTTGTAAAAAAAGCCATATCGAACAATTTCTATAGACACATAAAAATTGTCTTTTTATAGAAACCATGGCATTTTGATGTCTTACAACGGACATCAAAAGGAGCTCTCAATGTGCGAGAAAATATTAGTTGCATCTAACGTTCTAGCGTGGCAAATAGGAAGGCACTCGGGAAGGCGACACGTGTCCGATTGTGGGACCCCACAATCTTAGAAAAAATTTTGAAAAATTTTGGCTGGCAGAGAGAATGCGTGCCAGCTAGTAGGGTTTCTTTTTCTTCTACACAATTTGTCCCTTGCTCTTTCTCTTTCCTTTCTCTAATCAATGAACCATTGCGCCCAATTAGCAAACCATTCGTGCCCCTCTGGCTTGGGATCCGAACACGGCTCGTCCTGCACACACTTTCTTCGCGCTCGACCCCCCTTTCTCATCAGCCTACTGATCTCCAAATCCACTTGCATCGCGATCCTGCTGGGTCTTAGCCCGAGCTCCTTCCTTAGGTCCCCAGTTCTCCTCTTCAATGTCAAGGTCATTTCTCGCTTTTGCTTTTCTCCCTCCTATTTTTTTGGATCAAATTCAAGTGTGCAGTGCTTTGTGCTTTGGTATTGGGGGAATGGGGTTTTAAAAGTATAGACATAATTATATACCTCATTAACTCCTAGGTGGGTACAGAGTGGTACAAGACACCCTAGGGAAAAATAAAACATGAAGGTCGGATGCTACTTTGGCAGTTTGGCACTTGATAGGTTGGTTGGTTGATTAATGTTTTTATTTGATGAGGAAAAAAAATCCTTCGTAAACTATTTATTTATGAGATGGTTAGTTAATTCATTGGCATCCTTGTTTGTTATGTTTGGGATCGTTAACCTTAGATCAAGCTGTGTCTATTGGAAGATTATTCAAAGTACCCTCAAATTCTTAATTTTATCAAAACATCATCTTGCATTATTGAGATTTATGTTTGAATTCTAGTCATAGTCCATTGTAAGTGGCAAAAATCCACCATTAGTGCTTTTAGGGACTTGTCATCTTTATAACTATTACCAAGATACAGGCTAGTGCTCTTAGCTATTTGCATGGTCCATATATTGTTGAGAATTCAAGATTGGCAATTATGTCTTCTCCTAGAAGTGATGAGAATGATACCTTACTTGTTCTTTCTTGGTCTATGAATTATAATACTTTCCTGTTTATTTCTTTTCCTTCATTTTTTGAGGCTTTGATTCAGGTGCATATTGAGCTTTACTCTTGCAATTGCTATTTCTCTTTTAAGTTTCATAGTTTGGTTATTCGGTGTTTAGGGGATGAAGAACTTGAATAGTTGATAATAGTCATGGGATAGTTTAAGAATTGTTAAACAATGTCCTTGAAGGCATTTGCTTTGAATTTTTCTCTTTTGCTATTTCTAGTATGTTAGAACATTGTCCTAGACAATGCAATGGTTGGGTAAATATGTCATGGCTTGTTTTGTTAATTTTACTCTTTTTATGTTTTTAATCATATTATCAAGGCTTTTTGTATGATTTTAGAGTCAGAGCTTGTTTTTGGGAGAGGCAACAATCTTAATCCATTGTTAGTTGGTGGCATTATGTTGTGACCACCTTGTTCTGGATGTGCTTGTTGTGATATTTTGCTTCTTTTCCAATTATGGATTTAATTGGTTTTATTCAAATATTCCAATATCATTAATGTGTAATGGGGCATAGAAACCATTGGGGAAATTTAGGTTTGCTTCTTAGTAAATTGTGACGTCCTTATTTTGTCTCGCTTTTGAAAATTTCTTTTGTCAAATTAATTCTACATTTTTTTAATATTAAATGAAATCCATGCGCCACATTTTTGCCGTTGAGGGATTTTATCTAGCATAGCTTTTAAATTTCTATTTAGTGTTGGATATGTTATATGCAGATCAAACTTTTGCAAATTCGATCTTCATCTTTATATTATGTCTTAATAAACTTAATGAGTTGATCATTCAAGTTCTTCATATTGGCATCCAAAAAATTTGAGAAATTGTTATAACTCAAATAGGTAAAGAATATGATATTGTGTTGAGATAAATAAGTCTATTCTTTCAATACTATCAAAAGATAACTAGGATTTATTAGTTTTTCTAACGAATCTAAAAATAAATTCCTAAAAGCATTTATGGTGGATTTCTGCTACTTACAATGGACTATGACCAAAATTCAAGCATAAATCTCACTATGACCAAAATTCAAGCATAAATCTCACTAAGGCAAGATGATGTTTTCATAAAGTTAAAAAATTGAGGGTGTCACGACCTCTTTTTTTCTGGCGCTCGCAATCGGGTACGAGTGCCTAAAGAGGCTAATGGCTCAGCTGAAATTAATTATGCCCGGACTCTCCCAAGTCTACCAATTCACGACCTTAATAATCTAAATTTTTAACCTATAAATTAATTTTAAAACGAGTCGCCACTAATCGATTTGGGGTGGGTTGATTAGAAACCCAAGTGAAGTACCGGGAGAAATACTCACTCTGCGTAACCAGAGAAATTAGGATCGGGGACTTGATTACACTAGTTAATCACTAATGCCCTTTCGGTACCTAATCTTGTTTAAACCCCGAGGTTTTTGGATGTTCGAGGGATTTTCCTGCATTTTGGGAGGGAAAACATTTTCTAGGTCTTTTTCTAATATTTTGGACACAAAAGGGATTTTTTGGATTTTTTTGGTATTTTTGGGAAAATACAAGTCTTTTTTGGATTTTCTGAATTTTTTGGCTTTTTCATGAAATTTTGGATTTTTTGGATTTTTGGCATTTTTGGAAAATATGGAATATTTTTATTTTTTTTCGGAAAATAAAATATTTTTTAATATTTTTGGAAAATAAATTATTTTTTGATTTTTCTCGATTTTTAGAAAATAAAACATTTTTCGACATTTTTTAATATTTTTCGATTTTCTGGAAATTAAAACACTTTTTAATATTTTTGAAAATAAAAACACTTTTTGATTTTATTATTTTTTAAAAAAATATTTATTATTTTATATTAAAATAATAAAATAAAACCGACCGGTCGGATCCGCGGTTGGGTCCGACCCTGGGTCGGTGACCCAAACACGGGCCCGACTCGGATTTTTCATCTTTTTTATTTTATTTTTATTTTGTTAAAACGACGCCGTGGCGGGCGTTTGGGGACGCCGCCCGGCCCGACGACCGGGTCCACGACCCGCTTCCCGGGCGAAACCCTACCGGATCCGACCCGTGCGACCCGGTCTTCCGCCGTGCCCGCAATTTGCGGAATCCCTACCCGGTTCTCGATTCGGGTCCGACCCGACAACCCGAGGTCGCGACCCGAAAAATCGGGAACCCTAGGGTTCCTGAATCGCGGCGCCGAGGCACAACAGCGGGGATGACGGCGACGGCGACGGTGGCGGCAACAGCGACGGCGGCGACAGCGACGGTAGTGACGAGGGTTGGACTACGGAGGGGGAAACTATGGCGACGGCAACGGCGGCGGTGGCGATAGCACTACCTGTTCGTGGCGATGACGTCCGGATGGTGGTGGCCGGGCAACTCGGTTTCCCGATCTGCGCGGCGTCGGCGGACCGATCACGGCAACGGCTGCGGGTGGGGGCACGACAACAAGCCGTCGAAGCAACGGCGTCGGGAGGCGAGGCGAACGGCCGCGGCACGGCGTCCGGCGACAACAACGGCAGCAAAAAAACAGATCTCTTTGCGTAGATCTTGGCCGGACCCTCCTCGGCCTTGATTCCTCCTCACTCGAAAGCCGGATCCGAGCCTCCACCGGCCGGATCTGACCTTCTCGAAGTCACTCGCCGCCTGCCTTCCCCGAAGTCTCTCGGTGGAAGGTGGGCTAAGCTCGCGACTCGAGCTCTCTCCTGCGCTCGCCCTTCAACCCTTCCCGATGTCTCTCAGTGAAGGATCTCCGAGCTCGCCACGCCCTCCGACGATGCTTGCGGCCACCTATTTATAGGCAAAGGAACTCCGGTCAACGGAGGGGCTCGGTCGCCGGCCTCCGGCTTGCCCACCGGTTCCGCTCGGGCCGAACCGGTGTCCCATCGAGCTTTCAAAATGGCTCGCTCGGCATTAATGGCGCTTGCGATCTTATCCCCTCCGGCCGACGTCGCCCTACACTCCTCGGCCGTAGGCCGGAGCTCCTTCGCGCGCGTCGCCGGCCACCGCGCATGGGATGCAAGCGGCGAGGAAGAAGAAGACGGGAGGAAGAAGAAGAGAGAAAAAGGGCCGGGCCAAGGGTGAAGGAAAATGGGCCATATAGGCCACGCGGAGGGAGAAGAAAAGGAGAGAAAAAAAGATGGGCTGGGCTTTTGCTTTTTTTTTTTTTGTGTTTTTATTTGGTTTTTGTTGTTGTTTTGTCTTTTTATTATCTATTTATCCGAAAAGACAAAATTAAAAACTTAATTAATAAAACTAATTAAAATTGAGGTGTCAACAGAGGGTACTTTGAATAATCTTTCAATAGATATAGCTTGATCTAATGTTAACAATCCCAGACACAACAAATAAGGATGCTAATGAAGTTAACTAACCATCTGCTAAATGAATAGTTTATGACAGATTTTTTCCCCTCAAAGAAAAACATTAATCAACCAACCGACCCATCAAGTACCAAACTGTCAAAGTAGCACCCGACCTTCACGTTCTATTTTTCATAGGGTGTCTTGTGCCACTTTGTACTCACCTAGGAGTGCATAAGCGAAAGAATTATGTCTATATCCTTAAAACCCCATTCCCCCAATCCCAAAGCACGGAGCATCATATGCTTAAATTCTATCTAAAAAATAGGAGGAGGGAGAAAAGAAAAAGTGAAAAATGGCATTAACGTTGGAGAGGAGGATCAGGGACTCGAGGAAGGAGGTCAGGCTGAACCTCGGTGGGATTGTGATGTAGGCAGACCTGGAGATCAGCAGGCCAGTAGGGGAGAGGGGGTTGGGTGCGAAGAGAGAGTGTGTGCAGGACGAGCCAAGGCTGGATCCGGAGTCGGAGGGATGGCACGGTGATTTGCTGGTTGGGCGCGGTTGTTCGCCGATCAAAGAGAGAGAGGGCAGAGAGAGACGTAAAGAGAGAGAAAGAGCAAATAACAATCTATGCAAAAGAATAAGAAACGCTACTAGCTAGCACGAACTCTCTTTCCTAGTCAAAATTTTCAAAATTTTGGCTTAGATGGTAGGTGCAAGTTTGCCTGCATGTGACTCATCCGTGCTTTCCGAGGCACTGTCTCTTAGGTATCAGCATCACACATATAGCATGTGTGCCATGAGTGAGAGGTCAATCACTCTCAAGTCTTCTCTCGAAATTCTTGAACATGATGAAGAGCTCCTATCGGCTTGAGGCATCTTTTCAAGTTGAGTAGAAATTTCATAAGAAAAGAAAAATTTCTGTATAGACAAGAAAGGAGAAATAGTTTTGATTCGAGACGGATCCCTTTTTTGTTTGAACAAAGCGAAGGAAGCTTGATTTCACTATTCCTGTGTTTTTTTGTGTGTTAGTCAAGTGAAAGGCTCACTTGGCCGGCAAGGCCTTTCACCTTTAGCTAATCTCAAATGAACACGTGTCACTTTCCAAGACACCTTCCTATATTTGCCATGCTGAAACAAGAAGGACAGTCAATATTTTCTCGTTGATGTGTTATGTGCTCAAACTTTTATTCCCACTTTTCTTTCCCACCTCCCGCAAAGCAACGACAATTTCAACTAGCGGTGTGCAAAATACTCGGGATCTACCCGGACCGCTCGGAACCGGACCGGAACCGCCCGGAACCGGCGGTTCTTAAGGGAACCGAACCGGTTCCCACCGGTTCCAGGCGGTTCTTGAGGGAACCGGTCCGGTTCCCGGTTCCATGGGCGGATCCGCTCGCCCGCCCACACGAACTGAACCGGTTCCCTTTTAATATTAAAAAAAAAAAAAAATTACTAAAACAAACCTAGGTCTCTCTCTGTCTCTTCCACTTCTCTTCGGTTTCGCGGTTGTCTCTCTCTCTCTCTCTCTTCCTCGGTTCCTCTCGCTATTTCGATTCCTCCTCGGTGACCTGTGGGTCCGCCTCACCACACGAGCTGCGAAGCCACCGTAGCCTCGTCCGCCACCCTCCCGCCGGCGCCGCTCCGATCTCATACTCCGCGCGCCCACCGACACCGTGACAGCTCCGCACCTCTCGCCATCGTCGTCTGCCGCGATCCGCCTTCCCAATGACGTGTAGCACCGCAACCGCCGCTCGTTTCTTCACGTCGGTGGCCGCGACTCTAGCAACCCACGAGACCCATCCGCGACCAACGCTCGGTGTCCCCCGCTTCACCGTGCCGATCTCGCTCAACGACTACAATCCGAGCTCATCTCGGCCCCGCCGTTGCCGTTCAGCCTCCCCCGAATCCGCCTTCCCCCGACGTGCGGCACCGCAACCGCCGCTCGTTTCTTCACACCGGTGGCCGCGACTCCAAGAACCCACGAGACCCATCCACGACCAACGCTCGGCGTCCCCCGCTTCGCCGCCGCGCGATCTCGCTCAACGACTACGATCTGAGCTCATCTCACCCCTGACGCCGTCGCCGTTTAGCCTCCCTACCAAATCCGCCTTCCCCCCGACGTGCAGCACCGCAACCGCCGCTCGTTTCTTCACGCCGATGGCCGCGACTCCAAAGAACCCACGAGACCCATCCGCGACCAACGCTTGGCGTCCCCTACTTCAGCCGCGCTGATCTCGCTCGACGACTACAAATCTAAGCTCATCTCAGCCCTGACGCTGTCGCCGTTCAGCCTCCCAGCGACCCATGATCCAGTTCAGCGACCCGCGACCCAGCTCCGCCGCTGCCTCTTGCCCAAGCGACCCTTCTGCAGATCCCGAAGAACTAGTGTTGCTCGCGTCAAGATCGGTTCCATGGATCCACCCGGGAACCGGACCGAATCGGCGGTCCGGTTCCCGAGTGGATCCATGCAACAAATGGGTGGATCCTAGTTTCAATTTTTCGGAACCGGTACTTAGCGGGCGGTTCCCAGTTCTAGGTCGGGAATCGCCCACCCGTACCATGCACACCCCTAATTTCAATCAACGACAAGAGAAAACAAGAAACAATTCCGTAATTATTATGATGCTCCAAAGGCCCCCATGACTGTTGGCCGGGCATCATATCCACTTTGACCTTTTTAGGAGCAAAACTCATCGATTTTCGCTTCGATTGCGGGTCTGCACCAAACCCCACGGCTAAAGGCATATTCAACACTGTCCCCATATTTTTCTTTTTGCTCTTTTTTTTCTCGTTAACATGGACAAACTCTTGATTAAGAAAACTGGAAAAATGACGTCATTTTCTTCACAACAAATGACGTCATTTCTCCCTGCTTATGTTTCTATCGGACCACCTCAGATCAACTTGCCCGGATGAAGAACTCAAAAGTGGGGGTATTTTTGTCCCTCGAGTAAAATTTCGTGCAATTTGTCTTCCACAGTAATAAATATAGAAACATGTAGTTACAAGAGCCCAATTAGCCAATTGGGCTTACAGACATAGGAGATAACTTGAGCCATATATCTACAAAATGCTCACGCCCAAAATCTGCATACGTAGGTACCTCACTTGGGCGTGATGTTTCATTCACAGGCTTCGTTTGTTTCGGCCCAGAGTGGAAAATCCATTCTCAAGGAAACATCATGAAAATGATTTTGAAGATTTGGACAGCATGAAGACGGAAAGTTACAAAAGAGAACCTTTTTTTTTTTTTTTTTAACAAAAGCTTTCACAGGACTTAGAAATTCATAAAAGTTACCTAATCTCGTTTTCTTCTCCTAAGTAGAATCACTAACACTTGTCATGGTTATTGATTCAATGCTATTCATATGCGTCAAAAGTTCGTTTAGTGTGACTATGAAACGATACAATTCGTGTGCTTAGCAATACATCCTTTTAAGATGGAACACTATAAGACTGAATATGATGGCTTTCTAGAATTATTGTAAGGGCTCGTGTTGTAAAGGTGCCCATCAAACAACCTACAAAAGTCACAACACTCTTCTTCATGGTTGCACTATTTTCATGAAAGCTATACCAAATTATTGCAGTGTGGTTCATATTCCCCATCGACTAGAAAGCACGGGAGTCTCACTATTATAGTTTGGGCTTGTATTTTGTAGGTAATTTGGGTTTAGGGTCATGAATAACTATTGAGCATGTATAATCTATATCTCTTCTAATTGAAAGTTATAATAAAAAGGTGGAATGTGCTACTTATAATGAAATCTTTTTTGTTGAAGGTAACCCTCGTCTAAAGGCGAACGGATATAAATATTGTGTCTCAATTTCTTTATTTCGTTGTGCTTGTGTGCTTAATCCTTGTACAAACAATCTCCGAGAACATCATAAGGACAACCAAGTTACTGGAATCATTGGTCATTTGAACATCGAATGGAACTCTCAACAATACAATCACGAGACTCGAGTTCAACGATGTGCTCAAACTCTTTTACACACACATTTCTCCAACCTCAAGACAACATCAAGTAACCCTAGGAAAAACAAGCTCCTTTAGGAACACAACTCCATAGCTCTATCTAAAGCTCCGAAGGCCCATGACTTTTGACTTGGCACCACATCCCCCCTCTTGACTTTTTAGTCACAAACCTCATCGGTTTTCGCTTCAATCGCGGGTCTACACCCCACCCCACAACGAAAAGCATGCTCATCACTTTGCCTATCTTCTTTTTTTTCCCCTCGTTCCTCCTTTATTCTTGTCGGAATACTATTTCAACCACGAAATCCCGACACCAATTTGCCTAAAAGTGGTGCTATGCTTTTTAGAATCTCGGGCGGCAGCGGCAGCAGCAGCATTACCAGGCTTGATTTATTCAAAAGCGAAAGCGAGCGAGACGTATCTCCCCCGTAGATTTCTAGCTTTTCCTGATTTTACTGTGTCTCTTCAATGTTCGGGATCCTTTGGGAAGACAAAACCATGGCCTTCTTCCCAAACCATTTGAATTTGTGATCTATGGTATGTGGTATCATTCTAATTTCACGTCGCTTCCTGTAACTAATGCGCTATTATAGTCTCATCCAGCATCGTTACTGGGAAAAGAAACTGTCGAAAATTGATGTTCTCATCATTGTTGGAAGCAAACCATCCCACAAGCAATGGGTCGATTCTCTTACCCAAATCAGCTAACAATTCACGTCCTTTCGCTCGCCTATTCTCTCTTTTTCTTTTGGCCATATGTTTGGTGACTTTGTCTCTATATCTCTTTATCCGCCAACCAAATGTCTTTATGCGTCAATAATGTTAAAAGCACAATAGTTACAAATGTAACTATAGTATTAGACTAATATGAGAAAGCGGCATTTCATATCAAGATAGAGAGAGAGAACAACACTGACGTTTATCTCACGATGCAAGTTGCAAAATAGGCATAATTAAACCGATGCTGTGGAATTGCAGAGTGTTACTTTCCATCATTATCAACACATTAATTTGGTGACTAATAATGGCCAGTACCAGATCTAGGGTTACGAGGAGTAGGCACTGAGAAAGACCGCTTCAGTCGAGCACTGTTGATCCCGAAAATATCTTTCTTTAGTTTTGAAACGTCGTTTCATCAAAACTGGCTTAGAACAATCTTAGGAATTGTCCCTAAGATTTGCCAACCAGAATCGTATTCAAGTAGGGATCAAACGTGAATGCTTGGTCGAAGTACACATCATTCAGGTTGGACATATGCGATGCAGTCAAAAGCTTGGTACAACCATTTCACAACGAAAACATCATAATCACTAATAACCCAATTAGCAAAGTTAAGGAAAAAAAAAAGGATGGATTGAATTTCGACCAATAAGAGAAGAGAAGCAAGTTTCGAAAGAGTGATCGAAAGCCTCAAGATCAAGCCAGACACAAGACATGCCCCCACCCCCATTCCCACTGTCGGAATCAGACTGTCGGTATCGGGAGATCGTGCACTGCACGTGTCTCTTCATTGTTTCTAACATTTCTCTCTCTCTCTTCTTCTTTTTCCTTAAATTTTTCGTTAATTTTCCTCGGCCACAAAAAATGTGGAAAAAACGAAAAATGGGTCGAATTTAAATGTGAAGATAAGAAGCATTGGCTCAAAGCTTCAATTTGCTTTTGATGGAGGGGCCTGGTCGTCTTAAGTGCTTTGAGAGAGACGGAGTCCAATCATGGAGCACACCAATCTTATCACTAGTTTTTCAACCTTTCACCTGCTCTCGGATTCGAGTGCCTTTCTCTCCAAAACTCATCTCCATTTCCACACCTGTTTTCCTTTTGATCTTAAGTCTACTCTAGATTCCAAAAGCTAGAGATCTTAGAGCATTTAAACCTTTCTAACTTTTGTCTCGTGGTTCTGCTAAATATTCATGTTATTCACGAATACGTATTATAATAGCAAAACGGTACAGTAAAATGTACACAATAATACTTTAGTAAATAAGATAATTTAACAACATTTGTCATCTCGCATCTTAGGTTTTTAGAGTAGTTGACTTTAATCTTATGAAATTTTACATGATATGCAAGCAAATTGTCTTAAGTGCAACTTTTAACAACGCTTTTCATCTAAACTCCTATTTTAATCTCTTATTATATATAATTAGGCAAAGAAGTCTAATTAATGTGCAAAGGGAATTTTAGATATTTAGATCTTAAATCATACATTTATTAAATAGTTTAAGTTTCAGACCAATTTGTTTCAAATGTAACATATAAAAGAGTAGCCCAAAGCACGGAAGTATTAAGAAATACTAGTCCTTCAGTTCACTTAATAAATCGAATTTTTTGACCAATTTTCATCTACCTACCTTTGCTCTTACTCTTTGCAAGAAAAATGAAACACAAACACATTACCCTAATCGACCAAAAAATAAGATCGACCCACTAAAAACGAGATGCTTAGGTTTTTGCTGAAAAAGGTAGAGCGATAAGTAGTGAAAGCGCTAATTTCAGATTCCTTAAAAGCACAACATCATTTTGTCCAACTTTAAGGCTAATAATTTATTTCCCCCAAAGACATTGGAACCCTTCGACTCTATCGATCTCATCCCCCAATAATTGATCTGATCATTAATGAAATTGACGGCACACCTAGATATTTCCCTTTGAACTACTATTGTTTCCCCTATTGATTTAGCAAGAATCTTTGCTAAGAAACTGGGATAATTATCCAAAAAATTCTAATAAGTTATATGGTAGCCAATTTAATATTGAACCTTTTGATTTAAACAAGATTTCTATGAATTTAATCCTAAATTTTTGAAGATAAGTCAATTTAATCATAAACCTATTATTTGGATATTCGGCTAGAAGGACTACATTGACAAATCGTCAAAAAGTTTATAACTATATTAGCAAATCATCTAAAGGTTTAGGACTAAAATGGCACAATTAAAATGTTTAGGACAAAATTGGCACAATTGAAATATTTATAATTAAATTAATCTTTATAAAAAAATGTGTAATAATTTTTGGACAATTTTCCCCTAAAAACCTCTATCCTCAAATTTGAGATGATTAAGAAATTTAAGCCACTTGTTATTAATACGGTGTGGTTCCACGCGCAACATTAATTTAACCCTAAACAACATTAAGGTCAGCAACATGCCAGCTCTTGCATCTCTAAACCCTAATCATATAATATGCACAACATAACTTGAATATTGCTACCTAGCCCACATCTTTCAATTTTGATAATATGAATATAAATGAATGTATTTTTGCACGTGTGCCAATCATAGTACTCGACCCATATACGATGTGATCCACAAAACTTTGTTCAAGCTGTTAAAGAAAGTGTCCGATGCCAACTATCATGACTTTGCAATAATTGAGTTTGAGTTATTAATGCTTGATAATAAATAAATAAAAAACCGGTCGTGCAATTAATGTGAAAAGCAACACGATAAACTCTCGATAGGTTTCTAAATAACCGAGACATACTCAAACACACTCTGTTATAATTTATATTTCTCTTTTCCAGTCGCATGATATGATGGTTAAGCGAGACATATTTAAACGAGCAGCCTTGTCGGAGTAACAGATGACCGAAGACCATGGTTGCCCACGGAAAGGTCTACAATAATTTTGATGACCTAATTTGGCGTCTAACATCATATTTTTCAGCAAAGACTAAAAAAATATATCTCTCTTCATAATTGAGGTAGATCTGCTATTTAGGGTTTGGCTAGAGTGGGAATTACTTTTCAATTTCAGTCGGGACCAGTCGAAAATTATCAACAGCTTTGAGCACAAGTTTGTCTAGAAGTTCTTGCTCAGTAGCTTTATCGGATTAGTTCGCCCAACAACTACCGCTTTTAGCTCGTGGTTCACTTCACCCAATTCTTAACATGATTTTCTATAGATGATATTGTCTAGATTCAATTTGATAGACCACCACAATCATACTTTAAAAAAAAAGAAGCAAAGTTAATGTTGAGTTTCTCTTTTCGATTGAGAAGAATGTCGGATTTCTCCCACACAGTTATATAATGTATAACCGATTCCTTCCACCATGAAAGCAATGTCGCAAGTTTATCTAATTTGAACTTCATACTTCACATCAGGGTGTCTTCGTGGCTGCCAAGATTGTCCACAACCATTTCAAGTCAATATTTTTCATAACAAAAGTACCAATGTCATCATACGAATGCCGTGAATGAAATTTATAAATGCTCTTAAGATGTGGAGCAATGTACGATTGCAGATGTTATACAGGGCTCTTACTAATTCATTTTCTTTTGGGTGCTTGCTCTTGAAATGATGTGGTAGACCCGAGAATTTCTTTCTTTCCCCGCTGCCTAATTAAACTCCTAAATTAGTTTCTCATGCAAAACTCATTAAAAAGAAAAAAAGACCCAAAAAAATAAAAAAATAAAAACCCAATATACATAGTACCAAAAAGCATCCTCGCCTGCAAACCGTAATCCGAAAACATTATTCGGACCGGACCAAGATTCTCTCGGTTACTGAATTATCCACGGAAGTTGGGGAAAAGCTTGTAGGATTCGCCAGGCCGACGAACGCTGTCGTAGAACGCACGGTCTCTCGCATGTCATTAAATTTTGAGTACCACTTGGGCAGTGACCTTCCAACTAGGCAAGCCGAATTTCGACCACTAGAGCTTATAAGGTACCCCATCTCCTCTTTCTCACCAACCTCTACAGGCTACCGCATTCAAAACGACGTCAAGAGAGTTCGGTGCCGAATTGTGATCGGGATTCATTTAGATGAGTGGTACACATGTGATTTCGCTTAGCATGATCGCGTATAGATCGGACCGGACATTGCCGGCATCGTTAGATGGAAATAAGACTAGGATTCGAGACCATATCTCTTTGGTTCCTCTCTTTTTTTCCCCCTTTTATTATCGAAAGTAGGCAACAAGAGAGGAATTGTCAAAGAAAATGACCGTAGAACTAAAAGACGGAAAAATAAAGAAAACCCTAGAAAGAAAAAAACCAACTCCTCCTAGCTTGTTGCATTTAGAGAGTGCTAGAGCTCCACGTTGTAGCCCGAGTTCTTTTACATGACCAAAGCATCCTCGCCGCCACCGTCCGGAAGTGTTTTTCCGACTCGACTAACGCTAAACAATACGAAGATTAATTTACCAACTAGGTTTACGAAGAGGCCATGCAAGCCGTGAGCCGACATCCGAACGGTCGTTTTCTACGCCCGGCAGCAGCTCCGGTCGCGTTTTGTCCCGTCGTAAACCGATTTGGTAATCCGATCTTCACATATTATAGCATTCGCCACATCAGGGTTTGCAAAATGCATCCGAATTTATGCTTACGACTTCCCCTCCGGCGATGGCGACCCGCATGAAAGACATTCCTCGAGATCCACGACCACGAGGAAGAAAAACTACACCGTGTCCGAAAACGTCGACCGTCGCTATCGTTCAAACCCACACGCCATAATGATACGGGGAGTCCACGGGGGCCATGTTTTTCTGCAGGTTGAGGTCCTTGTAGAACCTCCGGATGAACTCCTCCGCCGCCGCGTCGACCTCGCCGCCGTCCCCGTCGTCGTCCTTGAGCGGGAACGGCGAGTCCGTGATCCGCAGCTGCCGCACCGCGGGGCTCTTCCCGAACCCGGGCAGCAGCATGGGCGACGCCTCCACGACGTCGGCGCTGTTCAGCATCTCGAGCACCTTCTGGACGGCGCCGATGGCCACCGCGTCGTTGTAGCGCGGCGCGAGGCGGCGTCGCCGGCCGCCGGCGCGGTGCTGGTGCTGGTGCCGGCCGCCGCCGCCGCGCCTGGGGAAGAAGGGGTTGTTGGCGGGGGTGTTGCTGCAGCTGAACTCGTACTCGCGGGGGGCGTAGGAGGAGGCGGAGAGGCAGGCGACGTCGTCGTCGGAGCGGCAGGTGAAGGCGGAGTAGTGCTGGAGCATGAGGTCGCCGATGGCCTTGCCGGCGATCTTGCCGCGGTTGAGCAGGACGTGGAGGTCGACCATCAGCTTGCTCTTGGAGAAGAGGCCCTTCCGCATCGCGTACGCCACCGCCCGCACGACGCTCCACATCTTCTTCGCCACCTCCGGCGTCCTCGGCTCCATCTCCATTCCGACAGAGCAGAGCAGAGGGAGAAGAGAGAGGGGCTTTTTCGTCTTTTTTCACGTTTCGGGTTTTGTTTTGGTATGAGGAGGGAGATAGGGGGAGGGAGCTATTTAAAGTGGGAGGAAAATAATTTATTTATTTTTTTGGGATATGAGATTAAGGGAATTTTAAATGGGAATTTAATATTACACGCGTTCCGCCGTGGCGCGTGGTCCTCACGCTAAAAGTGAGAAAGGAAGAAAAGCTTCGAGACGGTGCCCTGGTTTTTCTCTCTTTTTCTTGGCCACACGACTTGGAATTTTTCTTGCGTGTGTGGATATTGCCCCTTGAAAATAATGATTTCTACGTGCCATTTTCTTTTTCATTTTTTTTTCATAGTTCAAGGACATGAGCGCATATATCCGATACGGCAAAGACTCGTTGAATACGATACATGCCCACAAATTTATTAAATCTATGATTTAGCCTATTGAGGTGATACTTTGATTCAGGGTAGTTTACGTATAATCAATAAGATTTGAATTAGCTAGAAAATATTGGATGGCCATACCGACCGCACCAACCCTTAGGGATTTGCATGTAACTATCGATGTACATAATAATTGTCTCTTTCGTTGCAACTAATTATGTGTAGGGAGAGCAAAGTAAGTACATATATTTTTTGTTTCTAGAAATTAGTATAGAAGATTAGTAATCTTGAATGAGAAAAAATAACTTACACTCATTTGGTTTTATTAATAACTTCATGTGGTCAGTAACTTTTCAAGATTTACATACATCGATACCTACATTTGTTAATTTTTCATCGTATGTACTTCTTTGCTGCGCATAACACATTTTGAATTAGAAAAGTGATTGTACTCATTGATATTTAGTAATTTCCAATGTGCTTACTAATATTCTTAGAAAAATAGTAAATAACTTATGGGAAATTAGCGACTTTTCACGATGAAAGCAAGTTTTAACCTATAACAAATTAAGAGTTCATCCTTTTGGTTGGTAATCTTTCAATGTAACAAATAAGTCTTTAAACTGAAAAAAAAAAAAAAAAGCATCTCAATGATGGTAAATTTCTTTTATGACATGATAGTAACCAGTGTATAAAACTACTTTACAATTGCCTTAACCAGCTTTGTACATATATGTATATACATATATATTGCTTAATTCGATACAATAATTTACATTGTTTTAACTAAAAGCTGGTGGTTTCAAATTGCACTTGCATAATATCTATTTTAAGCTCAATGCTGCATGGAATCTACTGCACATGTCAATTTGCTATTCAATCTTGTCGAAGGATCCACAAAAGTGCGAACCTTCCATGGCATTGGTAGCTGATTGTCTAAAGCCAATTCCGATCTGATTGTCTCCCTATCTATCCGAATTTCAACTTGCTCAACTTTCTTGATACACCACCTAAATTAGGTCCACTTCTGCAAAAATACAAGGATGTCGATATCCTGTCTCGAGATTACGTCTCCTTTCACAAAAATGAAACTCAACAACATGCCTAAAGCTAGGGTTTAGGATCGTACTGGGAGCAAGCTGTCGCTGCTCTGTACAAGTTGAGGCTTTCAAGCGATCAAAACAATGTTCACGAATTTTTTGGATTCATTAATAAAAAGAACAAACCGGTGGCTCTTGGTCTTCAAATGATTTTTTTTTTTTTGAGATTACTGAAAGGCCCCTCTTTGGGGGCATATTATTACGAAAGTGACACGGGACTTGATTGATTGATTAGAGGTTGCTATCAGCTTTGGTACTCAATGTCAAAACAAATCAACTGCCCTACTGACGTGGCAGGTGAAAGGAATTTGATTGGTGAGGAAATGAAGGTGGTATGAAATGAGTCAATGCAAGTAAACCATCAATTCGACTAACTTCGATTCTTGGCCCAAGTGCATGATGATAGATAGTTAAGGGTTGGGTTTGACTTAGGAAAAGTAACTTTTTGGCTAATTTCCTTCCAAATTGTCCAAACGAGGGAGATGTGTAATATACACACACATATATTTGCTGCTAAAAAATCATAAACAATGCAAATAATTGTTCATGACAATTTTGTTACGTTGTAGAGGGTTTTGGATATTCAAGATTGAATACAAAGGCCTTTCACAAACGTCGAAAGAAAGTTATAAATACAAATCACAACAAAATCTAAATTAGGCCTTTTTTTCACCTTCAATCAGACTTCCTATTGTTGGTGTGCGTATATTTTGTAGAAGATGAGGTTTGTTTTGTTTTTTTCCTGTTGAGTTTTGAGAATTGTTTCTCCAATCGATTGATTAGTTAAAGCCAAGTATAGATAATATATTCACCTGCAAATTTAAAAGTATGAGTAGGAGGAAAAATACATGGTCAATTGGTTTTTTGATTAGTGTGCATATTGAGTGATCTTGAACCTCTCTCATTTCAAAACTTATCGATAACCTGAGTTTTGATATCAGATTTTGAGATTTATTGCACAATCATAACGAAAATAGAGAGTAAAAAAAAAAAAGGAATTTGATACGCGAGCCTTTATTATGGTTTACTCTTAAACTAGAATAACGCCTAGCTGAGAATTTCACTATAATTTACATATCGCACCTCTCTATTACATTTTTTAATTTACAAGAGAAATATAATATATATGCTTCGCTTATATAGTTTGAGCTCATATTTTATTAGATCTGAGCCCATAAATAACTACTAGAAATATATGAGCGAAACCCCACGTTATCCTGCTGATGGAGAGCATGAACCATGTCTCCAACACGTGCAGCGCAAGATAATCGAAGCATAGAAACACAAAACGCGCGACTAATATGACTGGTGCAGTAAAACTCCAGGGGGACAACCAAAGTGCATAATCCAAGTGTTAGATAGGTAAGACCCTACGAATTCCATTTTCTACCACGTTAATCGAAGAACCGGGCCGGAACCGAACATCCATGATCGGTATGATCGGTCGGCTCGAGTCTGCGAAATGAGAGATTGCGACGTGTTCTGACAAGTTCGACACATATCACGAAATCGAAGATGGACATAATGCGCTCGCATACGGTACAAGCGCTGCCCTTGCTCTCTCCCATTTGATGGCGACGACCAATCGGATGCCAGCCATTGCCCAGGTGGTTGCCATATTAATTCAACTACCCGGTCTCGACACGTGCGGCCGATCATCAGAAAACCAAAAGTCAAAAGTGAACAATGAACATGTGGCTGCACGGGCATGCCGATGTGCGTAACGCCGGTTTTATTAGGTCAAAAACTCAGCCTGTCTACCGTGATCTTCCGTGGTCTGGCCGCCGCCTCTGCCGTAACAGGCACGGCCGTCTAGATCTCAACACAAGTTAAGCTTAAGGCATGCGACACTTACATTAGTTAATTCAAGTATCCATAACAGATTATGTTGACATTGTCTGAAAGAGATCTGAATGGTCGTGACACTAGTCATTGGAGGCACTTTGAACCACATCGGGTCTTGGATGATGCATATGTTATGAATCTTAGTGGGTTTGACTCATGCATTTTGACGCAATGATGACAATCACATAAGACCTTCAGAGAGCGAGCTCAGGTTCTAGGCCATCACTCCCAAGAGTCAGCCTGCATCTAGCTTCTCAATTTGATATTAACATAATAGATTTTGAATCACCTTTATTCAATAAAATCCCATTTATTCTAGATAGAGCTAAGATCCTCAAATTGCCAATAGAAAAGATTTTGCTAGGTGTTCATTTGGAGAAGAGAAAGATTCGGTTCAATATGCCACGTGTAACTTTTTAAGGACATGGCAAATCATGATTCTAACGTGTAACTTTTTAAGGACATGGCAAATCATGATTCTATGCATAAGATAAAAAGGAAACGTGGATACCACATTAAAAAAAAAATAGTGACTTTATAAGCTAGCCAACTTTTACAAAGCAAGCAGATAAGTAATCTCAATCCCTCTAGCTCTCCAGGAGCTTTCAACTCGTTATCAATTGAAAATGACGTGCCCATGGCGCTCTGTGCTATCTATCTCCAAATAATTCCACAGCTAGCCAACAAAATTAAGAAAGAAACAAGAAAATGAAGGGAAAAAGTGATGAATTGCTTGTAGAATCCAACTCAAAGAGCTCATCTTGAGGGATTTTCCAATTCTTTTGTTTTCTTCTCTCTCTCTTTTTGTATCCTCCCACTGGCCATGGCCTCTTTTGGGGAGCTTGATTGATGTGTCTTTTTGTTTTCTCATCAATTTTGGTGGGTCGAGGGTTTGTACTAAGCAAAGTGAAAGGAGGATCCAATGACATGGAGCCCCCCCTCCCCCGGCGCCACCTGTCACGAGACTAGGGGCCAATGATTTGGACTCATGCTCGTATACAGTAAGCTCCACTTGGATAGACTCGATTGAGGAACGGTGCTTTGAGAAAAAGCAAATTCAAAATATAAGAAATTAGTGAAATTTTGTAAGATTACTTCTAACTATAATAAAAATTTAAATTATTAGATGAATGTGGTTTCGTATGAAAATAGTCTATCACTCCCCTCAGACTTAATTTGGTCTTTTTAATAGACATATTTGAATAGGAAAGCAAACGGGGTATGGAAAAATTTGAATTCCCCTATAAACTTTTAGATAAATGCGTAATTTAGTATTTTGATATTTTATCAAGACAAACTTGTGGTAGTTTCTCAATTTCACTCCAAACATTGATATAATTCATAATCCGTATTCTTAGGTGATACTTAAGTTGTCAGCAATAGGTATCAGAAAATGCACATGAATATAAGACCCATTGAAATTATATTGATAGACGACATGGAATACTTTAACGATAGAGATGTAGGAATGTGAAAGAGTGGACTAACCCATTTTCCTACGTTTTGGTAGACAATGAATTACGATATTTTCAAGCCGACATTTTTTATTTCAATGATGTAGATCGTCATTTGCACATGCGTAGCGGCTCCCAAATTAGATGGACTGGCGCTCTTGCATATTCAGTTCTATGTGTGATTGCTCTAGCAAAGAAAAGGACTTTCATATTCTGCACATGATTAGCATTGAGCTACCTGTCATCGGTTGTAGAAAGGCATGCAATAAATAATCATATGTGATGCGCATGCTTGTCATATTATTTCCTTTAACACTAAGTTTTTGTAGCATTCTCTTATGGTTCTTTTTAAATTCTCCTTTTTACCCTCTTTTCCATAATAATATACAGAATGAGAACCTAAAGTTCAAACTGAATTGAGGGTCTTTGAGTTCAATATGATTGTGTGCGCATCTCCTAAATCTCTTTTGCCTTCTTAAGGAAGAAAAATAGGGAAAAAGAAGAAGTTTCCAATAGAAGTAGAATCAGTTACATATTAAATGGCATGAGATTAAGATGTATTATTTCCTTTAACCCTAAGTTTCTCTAGCATTCTCTTTTAATTGCTTTTTACATTCTTCTTTTTACTCTATTTTCCATAGTACTACCCAGAATGAGAACCTAGAGTTCAAACTGAATTGAGGGTCTTTGAGTTCAATATGATTGTGTGTGCATCTCCTGAATCTCTTTTGCCTTCTTAAGGAAGAAAAATAGGGAAAAAGAAGAAGTCCCAAATAGAAGTAGAATTAGTTACATATTGAATGGCATGAAGTTAAGAAATATTATTTCCTTTAACCCTAAGTTTCTCTAGCATTCTCTTTTGGTTCCTTTTTACATTCTTTTTTTTACTCTCTTTTTCATGGTACTACACAGAATGAGAACCTTAGAGTTCAAACTAAATTGAGGGTCTTGAAGTTATCTATGATTGTGTGTGCATCCCTCTATGCCTTCTTAAGGAAGGGAAATAGGGAAAAAAGAAGTTTCAGATAGAAGCAGAATCAGTTACTATTGAATGGCATGAAGTTAAGATATATTATTTCCTTTAACCCTAAGTTTCTCTAGCATTCTCTTTTGGTTCCTTTTTACATTCTTTTTTTTACTCTCTTTTTCACGGTACTGCACAGAATGAGAACCTTAGAGTTCAAACTAAATTGAGAGTCTTGAAGTTATCTATGGTTGTGTGTGCACCCCTCTTTGCCTTCTTAAGGAAGGGAAATAGGGAAAAAAGGAAGTTTCAAATAGAAGCAAAATCAGTTACTATTGAATGGCATGAGGTCAAGATATATTATTTGAGCCGATTCAATTGATAGATTCCCTTTTCTTGGGGCACCTCAGTAAAGCTGTCCGACACAAGAAAAGCAAACCCATCACTATCGGGAGGGGCACCACCCATGTCTTTGCTTCTTTTAATGAAAAAACGGGTGGGAAGGGTTTTGCTTTTTGGTGTTTTACTTTGACAAGTTTGTGTGTGTGTCTCTCTCTGCGTGACTTTGTTGGACGGAATCCATTAGACTTTATACATGGCAGACCCAGCAAGGGATGCTTTTTAGGATTTCGGTAGGACCAAAAAGGGTGGAGGAAGATAAAATAATCACTAAAGATGTAGGTGTTGATTCACAAAACATTCGGATCATGAGTAGGCATTTTAAGTAAAAAATATCCTTTCAATTTTCCAACACGCATTTACCCTACTATTCCGTACGTTGATTCTAGAAATTAGTCTTTATTTCTTAAGCAACATTCAAAAGGAAAACTCAATTGCTATTTCTCCTACACCTCACCAACCCCACTGTTGTTAAATTATCTATTCATTTAATGGTTTAAAATTCTCGAGAACAGTTAATAATGATTTTTGTAAGTTCTTTAAACCTTGTAAAATCCATTATTCGATAAGCGAATCACGTCGATCTAAAAGTTGGTATTTGCTTTAGACAAGATGGAAAAGGTTAATTTGTGAGCGAAAGCTAATTCAAAACACTATCCGACAGCCCTGTACATTATCAATGGTTCTTAAGAAAGACAGTAATCATGTTTTTCCATTTTCCCAAACTGTAATCAAACAGATGATCAATCATAAGGGAGAAGAAGATGGTGTGGTGGAACATCTCCGGAGCTTCTCCCACCAGAAAAGTTGGGAGGAGGGGGATGAAGTCAAAGGCCACTGTAGATTTCGCTGTCATGAAAGATATATCTGCTTCCAAAAGCTAATCGACGGAGTAAACTGGGAGTGGACTGTTTTCACTGTGATATCAGGGGTCTACTTTTTTGTCCAAGAGCAATAGGCATTTACTTGTAATATCAGGTATATTTATTCTAATTTATGATAAATTTACTTAATGATTTTGCAAAGGGTGAATGAGGCATTTGACGAGTAAGTTGTATTCAACGTTTGCTCACAATATCTTTTCTTCTTTTTACTAGTAAGATTATTTCCACGGAATTTTATGAATCAAACAAGCCCCCATTTTAGAGAGCCAATTCAATGATTCTCAATCACTAAATTGAAATCAATATTACCCTTTTAGTTAATATAACAATTTTTTTGACTCGCCAACGGAATGTCTATTTCAGGAAAAAGTCAACTCTAGAAATAATTACAAGGGACGACACTAAGAGAATTATTGGAGTATCAATTGCAATATAGATCTAAAGGGGCAGAAATATCAGGAGCCAAACTGTTTATTCAGCTGCAACTTAGGAATTTTCCTCTGATTTTCAAGAGATTCTCAAAACAAATTACAATGGAATTGTTGCAAGGGTTCCCCTTTGCGGTTTGGGAACACATCGTTATGCTAAAAGCTTTGCACTTTCGAGTTTCAAAGCACACCCCTAAATTCACCCGGGAAAAGAATCTATACTAGAATGGCTATTTCCATCAAGTATTAAGTTACTGTCGGACGGCTTAAATGATTAAGCAAGATCGCTTTATTCCTTTTCATCATTTTTACTCGGGAGCTTCTTGTCATTACCACGACCCAATCGAAAACGACCCCAATGACAACGAAGATCAAATGCATCATTCCATAATCTCGTGAACATCGATCCTTCAGCTAGCTTCCCCCAATAATTTCTCAGGAAACGGACCATCGAACAATTAATATAGATCGATATTTTATGCTGATAATTGAGTCTTTGAGACTTACAGGCCACCAGAAACCAGAGGGAGGAGAGACCCTTTCACTTGGAATTTGACCAAAACAAAGTGAATTGAATAAATTTGTAGGCAAGGGTATAAAGGCTTAATTTCGATAGCCACTTGACAGGGCAGCTTGCAAAGCTTGAAAAGGACTGAAGAAGAAACCAATATCACTTGATCATAGAGGGCCTAGGTTTTGAATTTTCTAACTATTCTATTGAGTTTTACATTGCTTGCAAGGCTGTGTAGGAGTAGAAAACCACTAAAACGAGCCACCGTTTCGATCTTCTCAACCACCCTTTTGGGATCTTTCTCCGTTTCTTTAAAGAGCCCACGAAATTATTAATCTCTTTTTCTTTTTTTCGGCATTTTCGGGTTTGTGATTTATTGGTGGTCCGGCCACAGCAAAGAGACGTACTTGTAGACCTGTTCATTTCAAGTCATTTTCCTTGTCCCTGGAAGTCCAAAACTCTAACCTAATAATCATCGATCGATTTCTTCTTGTTGGCAGATATGTTGTGGTTTCAATGGATGCAACGCATGCAATCGAATCTCGATTAATTGAATCTCTTGCTCCAGGTATTATTTCGAGACGTTCCGTATATGAGCCTCTTCAAATTGGACTTATTGCTATTGATTCGATGATCCCTATAGAACATGGTCAGCAAGAATTAATTATTGGGGACAGACAAACCGATCAAACAGCAATAGCCATGAATACTATTCTCAATCAACAAGGTCAAAATGTAATGTGTTTATGTAGCTATTGATCAAAAAGCATCTTCTATGGCCTAGGTAGTGAATACTCTCCAGGAAAGGGGAGCTATCGAATACACTACCGTGGTAGCTGAAATGGCGGATTCCCCAGCTACGTTACAATACCTCGCTCCTTATACAGGAGCAGCTCTTGCTAAATATTTTATATTTCATGAACGACACACTTTAATCATTTATGATGATCTCTCCAAACAAGCACAAGCTTATTGCCAAATGTCTCTTCTATTATGAAGACCACCCGGTCGCGAAGATGTTGGTTGTTCGAGAAAGAGATATGTGTATATAGTTCATGTGCGCCACTCCTTGAATCAAGAAGTACAATTAAGCCCGTGATTTTAGTACGATATTTCATTGGCCCGATGACCTACCGTGGGGCTCCCCGTCTTTACAATAAAGAAAAAAAAAATCTCAAACAATAAACCAGGCCAAAGCCAATACTTGCCGCCAAACATATACCGCTAGCTAGTGGTCGATGGTGGTGCGTATTGACGGAGGTGCCTCCTCTAGATTTTGTAAAAGGCGTTGCGTCTTAAATTGAGCGGTAAAGGTGGATTAAAAAAGGGCTAAAGAAGATGAATGTAGTATCTGTTACATTGTAACATGGTACAGATGTGCATACACGTGAGTCAGCCTTACCTTTGTTCAGCTGATTCACCCCGTCGGTGATATGGTAACCTACAAAACTGAGGTCGAGGAAGCTGCCCACCGGAAGGGGCACTCTTTGTTGATTGGATCGAGGACTAATCAATTATGTTTGCCATCCCTCGACAGCGCAAGCAGGCAACTATCAAGGCCAAGCAATCGGAGCCGGATAACGTGCATCATGCTCTCTTCCAAACTTTCCAGCTTCAATTTCAAAACTACAAGCAATCTTCTACTTCATCTGGGACATGCAACTTTTCTATCTCAGCCTGTCAAAATATTATAAAAATAAAGAGGGAGAAACGGAGCTGATGGTTAGCAGGAAGAGGCAATTGTGAGAATTATCTCAGCTAAAGAAGCAAACAAAAAAGAGGTACATGCATATCCTCAAATACCAGCCAAGAATTGGAGATTATAGCTGATTCAGCAAGCAATGGAAAGGAGAAAAGCCAATCACCTTAATGGTGGCAACATCAGTTGCTGATGGTTTTAAATCCAGAGCAAGGCCAAAATGTAGCATGGCCTGCGCATGCATGTTCCGTGACTTGTAAATCTTGCCCATCAGAGCATAAACGCTGCTTTCTCGAGGGGCATATTCTTTGAGCTCCTCTAGGACTTCTAAGGCTTCATCAAGCTTTTCCAGGCTGATGAGTATATTAGCCTTCTGATACATGGGAAGAGGGTTCTTTCTATCAGCTAAAATAGCTCTCTCCATCATCATCAAAGCTTCCTCACTTCTCTGTCAGATGAAGGAAATAAAAATTCAGACAGACGCAACTAGACAATAATTCTTTTTTTGGTAACGAACTAGACAATAATTCAATCTTCAATCAAAGTAATAAATGATTCAATGCAACTAGCGATCCAACCTTCAAGGCATGCAAAGCTGTTCCAAGGTATGACATTATAACTGAAGAACATGGATTTATCTCAAAAGCCATGTGGAAGTGATGCTCTGAGAACTCATACTTCTCTTGGCGAAGATAAACCATTCCAAGCCCATACCACGCATTATAGTGTCTTGCATCAACTCTGAGGGCAGTCTGATAACTTTTAATCCCATTTTCAAAATCCTCCAAAGAAACATACCTGTGGATACAATGCACACTAAACTTAAGACAGCATGATCAAAATCTGAAACTTAGGCAGCAATTTAAAAGATTTTATCTGCATATGTAAGAGATGAAAAGTAAAGGGACAAGAAAAGAGAACAACATACTCATGACCACAAAGAGTATGGGCATATGCAAATTTTGAATCCAGCTGCACCGCTCGCTGGAAATTCTTGAGAGCAGTTTCATGGTCCTTCTGCAAGCTATAGCAATTACCCATGGCACACCTGCATTTAATTGAACAATTGCAGAAGTCTAAGGAACAAAAGGTGCTTGTTAATGACAGCCCACTCCAACCAGAAACCCAAAGAGGACTTAAAGCATTATCCTGTACAATGCAAAGGTTTAGCTTATATTGTACTTGACAATTAATCAACAAAATAGATATTCACCAGTTACAGCAACCAGCAGATCTATCTAAGTAGTCCAGTTACAGATACTCAAGGGGAAGATTAGATTCTGAACTAATTATTAGCTAGGGTGAAGGTACCATGACTGAGGAGCTAGACGGTCCGTTGCAATCAGCTCTTGAGCTAGGTAACTTAACTTCATATCTTCCTTTAAATGCTGCAAAGAATAGAGAAACAAAATTAGCAAATGATAAGAAAACTCAAACAGGTAAACAGCACAATCCACTGGCATTTTAAGAATGGAGAGTCACAAACAGAAACCAGACTACTGTTGCTTGAATTGCGAAAACTGGGAAACAGATTTACATCTCAATCTGACAACAGACGAGAGCATCTGAAGAATGGGGATCTTACATAAAGAACAGTTGAGTAAATATCCATTCCTTCTAAACTATAGGGAGATGCACGACGAGCAAGATTAAATGCTTGATCAGCTTCCATATAATCGACCAACTCAAAGTATGCTTTGCCAACCTGCAATATTGCCATGTTCATTCACATAACATATTGTTAGTGCATGCACCCCAGCATTGCCCAATAAAAATAGACAAATGTCATTAATTTTTCTGCTTCTTTCAACACCTAGCAGCAAAGAAATTTTCATCTTCTTTTCAAACCACCGCACCAGCACAGACAACAAAATGTAAATGGATTTTCAAGATCCCAACGCAAACTATGAGATTGCAGCAGAAAAAAGAGCCAACAAAAATTTCGTGTTTTAGATTGACATCCTATAGTTTCTGTATTTGTCTAAATTGATAGTTACATACCAAACCAATATGCTCAAAGAGATGATAACATCTTGTGAAGGGGAATTATCATCAACATTACCTGTGAAAGCACCCAGCCTGTATTGTAATGCCTGTGCGGAAGTCTCGAGTATATATCTAGCGCGTCCTGTGCAAAGAAAAACATAATCAGAATAAGGAACGTTATAAAGACTATGAGAACAAAATCTTTTGCTATAAAAAAGCAATTCAGAAGTACCTGACATCTGTACATGCAGGAAAGCCTATAGGCTTCCCCAAATAATCTTAGCAAACCTAATACTTCTGCTGTGCCAGTTAAAACCCTTGCACTAGTCAGTATAGGCCCAGCAACAGGCATACTTGCTCCTTCTTGATCAAAGGTTCTATGGTCCCCCGAAGGACAAGAACAATTTGCCAATGTAGGATTGAAACGAGAATCATCAGTAACCTCATTCCGTACTCCTAGAGGATGTGAATAAAGACAATTTCTAGTCATTGAAATCATTAGAACAGAACAAATGAGGACTGCCAGCAAAGTAGAAGCAGCACAATTTTGAGTTTGTGTGACACCAGGACATGTCTACTGTGAAATTGGCAAAACAACCCAAAAAAGAAAGCTCTCTGCCCAATCGAAATAGAAACAAGAACTGGAGAAAACTATACTTCCGCACATTTATTCAAATTTTGAACAGAGAATGAGATATTTCAATGCATCTTCCTTCATGCCCCAAAAACCACTTTAAAACAAAAACACAATACAAACTCCATCTTGAGCCACAGGTTTTGGAACTAAATGACCGGAACACAAATTGCCAAAAGGGAGATGACCGATGCTCGCTTCCATAAACATTTCCAAGCCGTCCAACGTAACATATAACGTTTAAATCCCTTATGTATGAACTATGCCCTTTGCAGTATTAACAAAGCTAAGCAAACAAAAAGGACTTCTAAAGGTTTCCTACTCAAAGAAATGAGTTTTCAAAATATAATTGTTTATGCATGTTGGGAGGCAACCATGGGGTCCTCGAGACTGGATCATGTTCCCACTCTTAGGTGGGCACTTATCGATCCATTTTCTTCACATTCAGGATGCACTGCCATTAAGGAATCAGATCGTAATCCCTCATTGCTTCAAGTGTGACATCCAAATTTAACAACCACTAATCCATACTTCTTGACAACTCATTATACCAATTTGGGAATATCTGTTCATGGCCCTTTTTAAGTTCCAACCGATTCGCGTAATACAATTTCTCTTACTACACCTAATATAAGAAAGTGAAATTGTTCTTGTTCAGATACCCTGCAAAAAATGAAACCAATAGGAAACACCAACTTATATTGGTTCCAATGAGTATGCTTCATACTCACCTGGCTCCGCAATGAGTATGCTCCATACTCACCATGAAAACCTTCTAAAATCAAAACCATCATTAGACCCATGAACATGTGGACTCTCCAAGATCATATCGCTTACTTGATAAAACCCGAAGCACAACCATGCCCACTCTCTTACCATCAGAGTGATAGAAAATGCCTTCTCTTATACATATATGATGCAGTAAGATTCTTCTAACTCATCAGTTTAAGTAAAAGCAGAAAATCATTACTTGATCAGAAATGTCACCTTCATCAGAATTTTCACTGGCCCATGACTGTCCTTTTCGAATGGTCACAGCACGAAGTGCCGCAGAACTCGGTTTTGAACTTCCAAGATACTTAGAGGAGTTGCTGGTCCCATTTCCAGCAACTGATGTTGCATTTGTAGTTGCATTTGCTGATGCATCTCCAGCAAGTCTTGTACTTCGTCGTGGACCAGAATCAGAAAATAATCTTCCCGATATCTGAAATAGACATGAATTATGAGAAGAAACTTGAATTGGTCTTTGTTACACCGACCAGCTATGTTCACCTCAATATCAAGAGTGAAAGGGGCAAGAATGCCATATAACAACATAAAACCATCAACTCGCTATTTTATCAGCATAATAAATTCATTCAAATAACTCAAAAGCAACATTGACACTAGAGAACAGACTGCCACCCTCCAATATACAATAAATTAGTCTTCTTTATGTCTTTAACTAGGAAAAGTGGTTGGCATAAGCTTCTGCTGAATAAGTGAGACCCTTTTTATCAGCCTATTTCCATTCTTTTGTGGTGGGAAAATTCTCAGCCTATTATTCTGCCAAGGACTCCAGAACATCTAAGGCCCACCTCAAATGCCTAGGTTTTCCAGTTAAGCCCAAGAATTGACCGTGTAGGTACTCAAGCTAATATATATTTAACAATTGTTTGAACTTGTGTGATGACTCCCATTTAAAAAACGCAACTCCAATTTTCATATTGCCAGCCAATCTAAACCAGCCATTTAATTAGATAGAATAAAAATTTATAACCTTCCGCAATTTTCCTTCATCTACAAACTTTCTTCGAGGAGCTTGAATCGTCGAGTTTACGGTTGACCTTGGGGAGCTATCAGCACCAAGAGCACTCAAGTTTGGTCCATTTGGCTGCATATTCCTACATGGTGGTGGGGGTGCAGCACCTGACAACTGCAGAGACTTTAAAAACAGGAACATCCAGATGATCAGTACTATAATAAATATTAGATGAAAAGAGGCCAAATTGCATGAGACATAGTTATATAAGCTTACATTTATTCCAATAAAGCACTCAACATGAGAAAAAAAGTTGCTGTTCCAGTCTCATAAAAACGAAGCGAAACATGGTTAAATTAAGGCTAATTAGTCATCACATCCTTTCAATAGCTTCTAATAGAAAGGCATGCAATACACCATAGCCTCTTGTTAGTCATAAGGCGGATGGTGAAGCAAAGTAAGAGTTATAAGGTCGTTTAGTTTAAAAAGTTTAATTATTAATCTGTCTTTCTATTGCCAAAAGTACCCGACTTTTTTCCCAAGCCAAAAATGACTCCTGTGTGTAGGGAAGTAACTTCCATTGAGATGAAAAATGACATGGAGAATCTAGACTTAAACAAGGATGACACAAGGAGGGTTTGTGGCTCCGATATGAGGAACAAAAATGGGAAATTCCACGTCAAAAATGTGGTACGATGGGTGTAGGCTTCCTTTGCTCATTTAATTGCAAAAAACATCAGTTCTTTTCTTACATTAAAATTGACATGGTACGATTAAATCATAGTTAACACAATAAGTAACATGGCTGAACAAAAGTATCAGTTACATATATTCCTAACACAGATTATTAGCATTAGAGATATAATGTGAAAGTATCATATAATTTCCATTGAAACGGTAGGAACATTGATTTCTGTGTTTAACAACTGGCGTATCATAAGGCAGAATGTGCATTCCCCTCAAAATCACAAACTTTCAGGTGATAACCCTAAGTTGACATCATGGACATCAACACCAGTCAACTTTCAAAGGGTTCAACTTGGAATTTACAAATCAAACCAAATAGCCAAAGCATAACTCAAGTGAAATTGAGTTATATGCTTGTCATGCTTTACCAGATGACTCATCTAGTTATATTAGGGACGGCTATTCATGCTGCATCTCATAGTTACATCAGTTATTTGTGTCAATTCATTCCCTCATTAAAAAGTATGAATTTCAGTTTCTCATTAATTTGCTTAAGACGTGCCAATCTGTGTACATTTTGAGTTGTTCATGTCATATTTACATTTCTTTCAAAAAATTGGTCTCAAGTTTGACTCATAGTATCCAGCCATTTGAAGAATTGCCACCCCTAGCCATGGCAAATAGCAAAGAATCGGAAGTATTATTCATCACCCATTCGGACCAAATAAATCAGTGCCTTACCTGTGTAGCAACAGGGGAAGGAGTATTATATAGAGACAACTGAGAAGATCCACCGTTTAGAGGCTGACCAGAACCTCGTGAAGATGCAGTAGTTCCATGGTAGCTTCCGGCAACATCTCTTGCATTATTGCTTAGCATTTGTTTCAGTTGCCTTGAGCTCACATCATCCATTGACCTCCTGGCAGAATTTACGTTGTGATCCTCACTTGACATATCTGCATTTTGAGGAGAAAACCCATTGGGCAAGTACTGCTTATGTATACAAACAGCAGCTGCCTCACTGAAAACTGCAGCCGCTTCTTCAGCAGAACCTAAAAAAAATCATGGAAAGATGACGAATGAGACTCGTATTTGGAGTAAATCCTGTACATGACCACCCAATGACAAGGTTAATATTCATGAAGTACTGGGAACCCAATGTGGCAATCTTTGTGTAAGATTCAAGTAGCTGTCATTAAATAAGTACCACTATGGAAGAAACGCAATAACCTCAAACTAAATAGATGAATACTTAAAGAAACTGAATCCCACTTTAAGCATCATGGAAGAAAATAATAGGCACTTTCCTGCATAAATACTAGAATATGGGTTTAAAATTGTAATAAAATTGACACAGAATTTCAAATGTATGCTTGGCATTGCCATCATACTACAATTACAATGAAAAAACATGGAAAATCCTTAGAAGCCGGGAATAGTCAGAAAAATGTCACTGCTCTGCGCATGGAACATTTCCATGTTTTATTCACCAGACAGCACTCACATAACATTTGCCAAAGAAGCTGACTTGTACTTGAAAAGTGTAGACCAGGTCAATTTAATTCTAATGGTTTTCTACTAGTTCCAAGTCCATCTACCAAGCACTTCAAATAAATAACATCAAACAAATAAATTTATTGAAATATGCCCAATTATCATCACCAAAACTCAGAGTCATGCAAGAGAACAAGGATATCTTTAACACAAACCTAAGGCACAGAGCTCCTCATATGCAGCCCACAATAAAGGATCTGTTGACAAAGCTTGCTTGAAGTGATGGATGGCGCTTCTCTTTCTATCGGTATATCTATGAGAAGCAAACATAGAAAGGTAAAGAACTTCATGTTTATGCGAAAACAGATTAACTAGCAAGAACACCATATTCTTTCATGAAACTTTAGTCAGGCAAATATTATGCTGTGTCTAGACTTATAAAGTCAACAGTGAAGAATGTAATCTTGAACAATTTCCATACCAATGAAACATGGTCAACGTGGAAGAAAGCACAAGAATAATAATTGTCGTCACAGAAAATTCCAACAGAAACATGAAATAAAGGAAAGAGAGCTTTCATGACCTTAATGGGTCGCCAAACTCTGGTAAATATCACTCAAAACTATCCACAATCACATTAGGAAGCAGCTATCCCTCAAAGAATACAATGATGACTGGTATAAGCTCAAAGATACAAAGACAACGCAATTAGCATTGCCTGTCTCTGCTTGAACATGGGGTCATTGATTTAGCACTCCAAATTGCTAGTGTACTATGAATAGACATGTGCTTCAGATCGTGAGTGAACTAGTGCATTATGTTTTGTTTGACTGCACAAACCACAGATCAAGCAAATGACCCCGCATTTGCTAATTGGATTACAATGACCATAAATCATGTAACAAATCTAGCATTTTTCTAAGACTTATAGCTCCCTACCATGAAAACTATGTAAGCTACATCTAACCATACAGAAGTTGGGCTTTGCCATGCTACAAGCAGTGTGAAGGATTCTGAGAATGTAGTGAAAATGATGAATGGAAGAGCTAAAACGTCAGGCTAGATTGTTCAAGGATAAAGCTTTTCCTTCCACTACTAGCTTATCTGTGTTAGTACTATTACATTTTTAATTTTGTAGACTGGACAAAATGTGCATGGGTACTTCCTTTTTGTTTTGAATAAAAGAGTACAACCACTTACCTTTTCTGCCTTACAGGAAAGCTCCAGTTAACACCTCACTTTCCTCCTAAACAGATGGCTACATCTTACTGCCCTCTTTTTTGGCCAATTACATTTTAATGCCCTTAAAAATGCAAAGTTTTGACGCAGTTCTTTATTCCCTCCTTCTTTCCAAAGAAAAGGAAAAACATCATAGGAAAAAAATGATGAAAGAATAGGAGCCTAATTTTATACTGCATCTTTCTTCATTTCTAAAAGGAAAGCCTATAACAATAAATAACAAAAGGGTGAGTGATTTGCAACCTTCAAGAATGAAGGAGACTGTGTGAATCATTTGTTGTTGCATGTAACTGAACCAGACTGATCTAGACTATAGTTTTTCAATCTTTTAAGGGGGAGAGAGAGGGAGATGGGGGGTGGCAATGCAAATTTTGTCCTTGGACAGATGCCATTAATTCTTCTGTCGGAAAGAAGGAAGTTACTTAAACGACTCCTCTACTTGTCTTTTGGCTCATTGGAAGAAAATGAACGAGATGATATTTCAAGGAGTTAAAATTTCATGGTTTTCTTTTATTAATAATTAGTTATATAATAATCATTTTTGCTATATTGGGGAAGTTCAATTTCATACTTCTATATTGTTGGAAATGTTAGAAACAAACTTTGGTGCTAACTTTTGTATTTGGGTGGCTCCCCCTCTGAAGTCGTTTTGTATTGGACCAGTACCCTTTGGTACCTCTTTAATGGAGTTTGCTTTATCTCTAACAAAAATGGCAATTTCAAAAAAGATTCTCACACTATTTTTGCTTCTTTCACCTCTGTCCACATTTTAGATATGACAAAGCATCTATATCACCAACTACAAAAAGGAGAAATCATTTTAATTACTGCTGATAGACAATGCATACAAGAAGGATGCTATCAGGATGATTCTGCAAAAAATGCAATAACAACCTGTAGATAAGGCCAAGAAGGTAGTGACCAGCAGCACCATTTGGAACCTGCTCACAGAACAGAACAAGAATTAGCAAATGACCTCATCCATCAAACCAAGCCATGAGCAATACAGGTTCCGTCAAACAACATGAGGCTAGACTGATATAGACCCCTAGCAATCAGATTCATACTACTACGGAATATATTGAGACCACCGGCTTCATTTGCACAGGCAGGTCACATACCTCTGCCCCGGGCTCATTAGCAGAGCATAATGCCGACTCGGCCTCTTTGAGCAGATCCATCTGAAAACACGATATTGCAAACAAGTAGCGTGATTGAGGCATCTGAGTCCCTTCACATAAAGAATACTTCAATCAATCAGGGAAACAAAGATCCAAGAAACTTTACAGAAAACCCAGTAGAGAACAAAATGAGGGGGACCCCAGGATGATGAGTAATCCAGCAAAGGACAAACTATCAGCAAAACACGAAGTCACAGAGGAGACCATCCCTACCCTTTACAATATGGTAAGCACAGTAAGCTTGATTGTTCTGCAGGTAGCAACCGGCTAACAGTTGCAGATTCACCTGAAAGCAACCGAACAGCCCAGAACACAACTTCAGCATAAATAAATTTGCGAGCAGAATCAGATTTAAAAAGAAATCATCCACCGATGCAACATCATGTTCCAACGACAAGACCGGGTAGAATGAACACATAACATTTTCCGGGGAAAAAAAATAAAAAAACAGAAATTTCATCATCTAAAGCAGCTTCACAAACCGCTACGCCACCAACCAACGAACGGCTGCTACAGTGGAAAAACCCAGGCAAAACACGAGCAGGAGCGCATTAAAAAGAGGAAAGCTAGCTGCGCAATCGCGTATCCAACAACAGCAAAACTCGCTCCACCGAAGCAGAAGCTAGGCATCGAATCTAGAAAAAAAAAAAAAGAGCACTAAAATCGCGCCTAAATCTACCCCGAACAGAGAGAGAGAGACGGGAAAAGGATAACGGAATCCTCGGCGCGCGCATCGCGCCGCCTCCGCCTCCGCCGCCGCCGCCGCCGCAGAAATCGACGCGAAGGAACGGACTCGATTCGACGCTCGAGCCTGTCTTCCCGGCGAACAATCGAAGAAGAAGAAGAAGACGAGGAAGAGGAATCGGCAAGCAATCCGGGGGGGAGAGGCACCTCGGAAGGGAACTCGGCGCAGAGACGCTCGCACATGAAAATGGCGTTCCGGTGCATGAAGTGCCGCAGGCTGTTCTGCACGCAGTCGACGAGCATCGCTTCCATGGCCGCTTCAGTGAGCGAGAGAGAGAGAGAGGGAGAGAGATGGCGAGGGCGTTGCGGGCGTTGGGGGCTTTCTCGGTGCTCTCTAGCAGGTTCAAATTTTGCGCCGCACGTGCCGGCTCCTGTTTCGAAGGGCGGCGGTCACGTGACGTGAGTTGGGGGAACCGGAACTTTGGACCGGCGTGATTTTTTTATCTCGGCTCGGTTCGGTTCGGGGGAGTTTAATTCGAAAGAGAAACTGCGCTGCGGTAGAGCACGTGTAGAGAGCCCAACGGTAACCATTCGATCGATCCCTGTCTCGCCATGCAGCAAACTACTGTTGTCCGAAAATTCGAGATATAATAGATATATCTCGAATTTTAACCTTTTTTTTTTTCCCTGGAAAGATCATTTTGATCTTCCTTCTTCTTTTTTATGTGATGGTGGACCGAGCAATCCATAGAAGGGATGTCGTGGACCAGCGGAGCTCGCTGTGGACTCAGGTTGGCAGTGCATTGGAGACACATGTTGTAATCAAGAATCCGCCAAGCCCTCCTTACAATCTTCTTGTATAGCTCTTAAGCTTAGCTCTTAAACCAGAGCTAACCATGACTTTCTTAGGCCATGTTTGGTAACCTTTCATGAAACAACTATTTATATTCTTTTATTTTCCAAAACAAAAAAGAAATAGAAATCCGTTTGGTAAAATTTTTCTTCCCAATAACAAAAATCTTTTTCTTTTTATTTCCAGGAATAGATTGGGAATAGAATCAAAAAGTAAAAAAATAATTATAATTTCTTGTTCTTGATAATAATTCCTAAAATTTCCTACTTTTTTTTTTTTTCTCTTCCCTTTCTTCTTCATTTTAGCCGACGACCTCACCAAAGCATCGGTGACCCCCAAAGAACACCGAGTCACGGTGAGGCTCGGCCTCACCAGGCCACCTCCAGGTTGGGGTCACCTAGCGGTGGCTCAGCGAGGCCAAGCCTCGCACATCATCGCCAGATTTGGGCGAGGTCAAGCCTCACCCAGATCTGGCAAGGGTGAGGTTCACCTTAGTTAGGCAAGCCTTTAATGAGCTCATCGAACCTTGCCCACCAATCGCTGGCAACAGGCTACAAAGAAGAAAGAGGAAAAAGAGAAAGAGAAAAATAAGAAAAATATTAAAAAATTAAAAGAAACAAAATTTAAGGATTCTATCAAACACATTTCTATCTTGGAAATATATATTTTGGACAGTTACCAAGTGTGTTCTTTTACTTAGAAATTGTTCCTAGGAATAGAATCAGAAAAAAATCATTTATAATAAAAAATTGTTCCATGGAACATAATCATTATCAAACGCATCATTAGTGTCACAAGTTCAGTTTAAGCTAAACCTATGACACCTCCACCAAGTTTAGAAGGAGGTCTAGCCTCCACAACCAGGTCTACCAAGGCCTATCTATTTGAAATACAGTGACGGCGGGTTGCCTGAATTTGCTCAATATATTGCCTTGGGGACACGGCTCCTAACTCTCCCTACACCTGGCTGATATTTGTCTTCCCAACTAGTGGGGAATATAGGTCCTAGACAGAACAGGGTCTCCCACCTAGGGCCGTTTTCCTGCCTATCTAGTTCCTTTGAGTAGTTTAAGGACCTGCTCATGTCCAACTTAAAAAAGTTTAAATACAAGAAGATTCTAATGGCTCCGCAGATTCTTCACTATAACACATGTCTCCACTACACTACCAACCCGCTCCACTGATCCACGACATCCCATCCATGGATTGCTCAGTCCATCGTTGTAAAAAGCAAAAAAAAAAAAAAAAAGGAAAGATCGAAATGAACTTTTTTAACTGACCCTAGAATATTCAAAGGATATCATCGGAAATATTTACTTGTTCTTAATAGGTAGGCAATGGCGATTATATACAAATAAGGGCACCATCCCTTATTTGCATCATCCAAGTATTCGAGCAATATGGCATCTTTGATAGCTTCTTTCTCTTGAAACCTTGTCAAGTGAGCGTGAAAGTGAGGGCAAGTAAGGCTTACTTAAGCCAAGAGAGGTTATTCAATGTTTAAGTGCCACACGATTTATAATCTAAAGTATCGACTTGTGACAAGTGATATTGAAAGCAGTGTTCTTGTGGTCGCAGCTTCCAACTTCGATGTCATCGTCATTGTCAAAGCTCCCCAAGCGAAGGTTGCCCAAGAAAAAAACCGTGGGAAAGTTAAGAAGGCTAGATTGAAGGATATCAAGTCCTCTTTTGAGGAAAGGCTCTCTAAGGTGTTATTGGTCGTAGGTAACATTTGAGGAAGTGAAGCGGATCGACAAGGTGGAAAAAATGCTCCAACATAAGTTCTCAAGTACCATACATTAAGTCACGGCCCCCTCAAACGAGAAGAATGAAGCATTGAAGCAACGACCAAAACATTAAAGCTGGAAGTGCAAGGACTCAAGATCAAGCTAGTCTTGTGCAAGGCTAGCAATGCAAATGTTGTGGGACCCTTCAAGTGGCACCCAAGGTGGTGCGCTGAGGTCCAAAGAGTTTAAAGGCAATTAGTCATTTCAAGGAGGGGAATAACTTTATTTGGAGCATGGAGCAATATTTTGACACCATTCACACGCAAACGAGAACACTAAGGTAAGAATCCCTATTATGTTCCCAACCGAAGTTGCAATGCTATGGTGATGTTTTAGGGTTGACAGAAAAAAGCGTGGTGCCAATCTCGTCTACACTTGGGATGAGTTCATCAAAGAATTCTAGGAGCAATTCTTTCCCGAGTGTTGGGAAAAAACATATTCCCTAAAATTGATCCGATACTCAATCAAACCCCTAAAACGAACATGGAAAATGAGCCCAGGAAACACATGTTACACCGATCATAAGATACACTAAAGGATCAAGCGTACCTTTTCTTTCACAAATTAAACACCAATGTTAAAGTTCGAGGAAGAATTTTGATCACGTTCTACCGAGTAGCGTACTGTTGCTTGGAGGGAGAGAAAAATTCTAAAGAGACGTACATTCTATTTTTTGGAGCATTATTTCTAAAAGAGACGTATTCCCTCTCTATTTAAAACGCTACTTCAAACAACGTAATCCTTCATACCCAAACAACGCAACCTTTCACATCGTAATCGTTCATCCATGAGCCCTTAACTCGCAGGCTGAGTTCTTAGGCCCAACTTGGGCAGACGAGCCTACTTAGACCCATCAACACATAGAAAAACCCATCATCTCTCACTCGCACATGGTGGGTCGAACATGATTCTCTTTACCTCTCTGCAACATTCATATCGGTGAATAATTCGTATGACCAGCATACTTTGAGAGCTCGTTACCATATATCTGTTAGGAATATATAGTAGCTCATAATGGGTATCACACTCTGAGTAAATTTAGTATGCAATACCCTAGATCGATCAATCACATTTATATCTCTTTTGACATCTTTTAAATAATGATATATTGTATTCACAATTATGATTATCTTAAAAATAATCATAATTGTCAACTAGTAAATACAAAACTAGAATGTGATTCTCCAAATTCGATCTTCCTCTTTACTTGAAACCCTCAATTTCAGTTCAACTTGCTTTTCTAAAAATGTCCCATTAGATCGAATCAATTCATGATCATGGGCAACATCCTAAGATAACAAACACTGAATAGAAATCTTGAGAATAAGTAAGAGTCATGAGAACACTAAATTCATGAATTATTTTCCTCAAGAGTCTCACATGACATAAAAATTGAGATTAAACTTTTACCACTCTTATTAATAGTCTCATGCATATGTAGTATGAAATATGTATTACAATATTAACTCATTTCCCATGGAGCATATGTCTACACCATTAATACCATATATATGATAGTTCAAACATATATAATGTTTAATTTGAGTTCACATATCTACTCATTCACAAAATTCATCAGAACTCACATCTGGTATCATAAATAGATAAAGTAAAATATGTGGGTTATTTTACTTTCAGACATAGTCAATCTTAACACTTAGTTAATGTGACATATATATTTTAAGCCTGAGCTCTCAATTATCACTTAGATAATAAGTTTAAAAACCGTTTCATCACTATTTATTACATAGTAAATAGAGGCGATTATCCGTATGAGTGGGCTAATCTTTTATCTTTCCGACATACTTTCTCAACTTTATATAATGCACTAAACACTAAGATGCATAAATGTCAAACAAAGATTCATAGGTATTAATAATGAAAAATACAAATTTATTAAATGTGAACACTTCGGAGAAATTACAATATTCAGTACATCAGCCTCTACGCAATCCTAGAGATTTTATATGACCACAAAATATATCTCAAGGTATTGGCTTTGTTATAGGATCCGTTACCATTCTATGCGTAAATATGTACTATAAGTTCACATTTTTTCATGCAATCATATCCTTGACGAAATTATACTTTGTATTTATATGTTTGGTCTTATCATGATATTTTGAATCTTTGGTGTATGCTATAACTGTTTGGCTATCATAGTTAACCAATAATGGGTTTGCAGCATACCCAATAACACCTAAATGATCCAAAAGTCTCTTAAGTTAAACACTTTCTTGTACTGCTGCTGATAATGCTATGAACTCAGCTTCCATTGTGGACAAAGCTATACACATTTGTTTCTTACTGCTCCAAGATATTGTGCCATTATTCAATAAGAAAACAAAATTAGAGGTAGATTTCCTTTCATCTAAATCTTTTCTCGCCAATCAGCATCTGAATAGGCTTCAAGTCGCAGATCTTTTCCTTGGTAATTCAGCTTGTAATCAGCAGTTCCCTTCAAATATCTCAATATTCTTTTAACGGCTTTCCAATGTACTTGACCTATATTGGATTGGTATCTACTCACCATTCCAACTGCAAAACATATATGAAGTCTTATACACATCATGGTGTACATTAAGCTTCCCATAGCACTAGCATAAGGAACATATTTCATTTGTTCTTTTCTTGTGGAGTTCTTGGACACAATTTATGGCTCAATCTTTCACCTTTTGCAATAAAAGTATCTATGAGTTTACAATCTTGTATACGAAATCGTTCAAGAACATTATTTATGTATGTTTCTTACGAAAGAGATAATAACCTCTTCAAACGATCTTTTGAAATCTTAACTCCAAGAATATATGCAGCCTCACCCATATCTTTCATCTCAAAGTTGGAAGATAACCAACTCTTGACAGTATTAACAAACTCCATATTACTTCCGACAATTAGTATATCATCAACATATAATGATATGATCACAAATTGATATTTAGATCTTTTGATATATACACAATGATCCTCATCAATTGATTGTCAAAATCATATGATCCTCATCAATTATTGTAAAATCATATGCCATTATGACATTATGAAAATGTATATACCATTGTCTCGACAACTTCTTAAGGCCATATATCGATCTCATAGGTTGACATACATTTTCTTCTTGGTCTTCCATAATAAAACCAACAGGTTATTCCTTATATATTTCTTCATGTAGTTCTCCATTGAGAAAAATAGTCTTTACATCCATTTGATGTAACTCAAGATCCATACTTGCCACTATCGTCAGAATAATGCAAATTAAAGTAAATCTCATTATAGAAGAAAAAGTTTATTCATAATCAATTCCTTCCTATTGATTATACCCTTTCACCACAAGACGAGCTTTGTGTCTTTCTATTGAGCCATCAGCTTTACACTTTATTTTGAGAACTCACTTGTTTCCAATGGCTTTACGTTCTTTTGGAAGATCAACCAGTTCCCAAACATGATTTGACTGCATTAACTATATCTCCTCTTTCATTACATGCATCCATTTTTCCTTATTAGGGCAATTTAAAGCCTTATATACATTTCTTGGCTCATCTTCATCTTGTGGAGCGATTATAAAAGTTTCCCCTTCAATATCAAAGCGTCGACAGGGAATACTTATGTGACTTGTTTGCCGTATAGGAGATTGTACACTTTATACATCATTTACTATCATGCTCCCACTCGAATTAGATAATGACGATATTATCTCATCATATGGTTGTAATTAAGAGTGAGTTAAATTAAATTCATCACTTCTCATGTTACACCCACTTGGACGAACTCCACTAAATTCATTATTTGGATCCAATATTTCAAATAGGAAGTTATCCTCACTTATTTCACCCTTCTTAAGAAATTCATTCTCTAAGAATGTGACATCACATTATTCGAATTCAATTATACTTACACTTTCTTACTCACCTATGAACACATACTCTTTCGAGTGTTTAGAGTATTTTATGAAAATACTCTTCTTTCCTCTAGGACCCAATTTCCCAAACTTATGAGAGGGCTCATGAGTATAGGTAGCACAACCCCATAATTTAAGAAAACTTAAGTCCGATTTTCTATTTATCCATAACTCATGGAGTGGAAATAACTAATTTGGAAGATATTTGGTTAAGTACATATGGAGCAATTAATAACGCATCACTCCAAAAAGTGATAAATAAGTTAGCATGTGCATCATGGACCTAACCATTTTCAGTAGAGTTCTGTTCCTTCTCTCCGTAATAGCATTTTGTTGAGGAGTATATGGAATAGACAACTGTCTTTCTATTCCTTTTTTATCACATAAATTTCTGAACTTATCAGATAAATATTCTCGATCTTGATCGAATCTCAATATTTTTATTTTCTTGTTTAATTGATTTTCTATCAAGTTCATAAACTTTTTGAAACAACTAAATGCTTCAGATTTATGATAAATCAAATAGACATATCCAAATTGAGTATAATCATCTATAAATGTGATGAAATAAATAGCCACATGCATTCCTCTCACATTTATCGGACCACAAACATCAGAATAGATTAAATGTAAAGGAAATTCAGCTCTTTTACCTTTTCCAAATGGTTTCTTTGTCGTTTTCCTTATTAGGCAATGCTCACATATGAACAAATCGATTTTTTCAATATTATCTAACAAGTCCTCTTTGGCTAGCCTATTCATACGTTGTTGGTCAATACGATCAAGTCTAGCATGCCACACATTTACATCATTATCATATGAATTAAGAAATGTGATAAGAGAATAACAAACATTGACATTACTATAATCAATATTTCATACGATAAAACCATCTAGAAAATAACTATAATCATAGTAGTTTGTATTCAAATATAAATCTACATTACTATTATGGAAGTTCATATTAAAACCAAGTTTAACCAACACTAAAACAAACAGTAAATTCCGACGAATCTCCAAAGCATATAATACATCATGTAGGAAGAAAGTGTGTCTACCACGCATGTTTAGTTGGCAGGTGTTAATCCCTTTTACTTCTGCTTTGGAGTTATTTTCTACATAGATCCACTTAGTTCCAGTCGGTATTCGTCGAAATTCCACAAAAGATTTTCTATCATTTGCTATATGGTCTATTGCTCTCGAATCTACAGTCCACAAAAGATTAGATTCAGTTAAAAATATAGAACTTAACACATTAACAAAGTTCTTAAGAGTACAAGGGGTGTCTACCTTCTTTGGCTCACGATAGTCGTGAGTATAATGACATTTTCTAGTCACAATTGTAACACTTCACCATTGAAATACTCTTTACTCAATGACGTTTTTCCTCTCTTATGTTAGTCAACTCTTGGTTTTTTGCAAAATAGACTTGATCCCTTACATTTCTACATTTAACGAATCAATGCGCTTGCGCTTAAAGCTCGAACCCCTTTTGAGCTAAAAGCAACATAGCAAATATCTGTATCCCGCTCAAATGCCTTGAGGTGATCCTCTGCTAGCTCAAGGTGGTGCACAGCATCCTCAAGTTATTCCATAACATGGTCAAGAACTTTTAGTGCTTCTTCTTTTTTAAAGCACATATTGAATTTTCATATTCAATATTTCACAATTCTCACTGTTCAATTTGTCTTCTTTGTTCAAATCAGCAATTATGTTTTTAGTTGCTGAAGCCATCGATCTAAACATATCAAACACATATGCACAAATTACTAATACATATTATTTTTGCATCAATTTTTTATAGACTCATCATATTAATGAATAATTTCAAGTAAGATTTCAAAATCAAAAAGTCACTATATTTCCAATCATCACTCAAAAATCATAACTCAAAACTATTATTAATATAATATTCTATGCAAAATAAGTTCATCAAAGTCACTAAAACTTTCTTGAACTTCCCACAACGAATTGTAAATTAATATACTAATTTACAATAATAAATAATATTGAACTTTCAATAATTAAACATATCCATTACACTAAGTAATATATTCAGAGGAAAAAATATCAACATAGAAAAAGATATTTACGCCTAAAACATTTTAAACTAATCTAAGAAATAAATAAGGGAAGCCTCATCTAATCTATCAGTAAAAATCTCTAAAAATCTGAAGGTACATTGACCAACAACGAAAAAACCTTTGGAGAGCTCTCATGCCACCTCCAAGGCACGATCACCCTGCACCATGTGGCACTCAACCTAAGGGTTGAAGTTTTGGTCAACTCGATCCTTCGGTACTTTTTTACAAAAGTTACTACAAGCCTCCTATAATCCGGGATCACGTTGACCTCCTATAGCGATCTAACACTACTTGCCATTCAAGTGAAAGAGTGTTTATTAAAACCGATATCTTCTCAAAATCAAGCATAAGATAACCATTCCAGATGGTTTATTGTATCATATGATTAATCATGACCACGTGCGATACTACATCACCGTCATTTCACCGATAATTAGCTAACTCTATCATTAGCCTTTTAAGTCTTGCATTTTCTTTGTCCGTTTTCGGAAATGCAAGCATTTGTGCATAACGCATCATAGTTCCTACAACAAATGCAAAACAAAAATGGATTACTTATAATCCACAATAACAAAAGGGAAAATACATAATTTTCCATGGTTCCTGCAATAAATGTAGAACAAAAGGGATTACTTATAATCCACAATGAACAAATTGAAAAATACATAATTTCCCATTTTTTTTCCTTCACCGATCAATGCCAGTCAACGGTGGTCAACATGGTCAACGCCGGTCAATGGTGGTTATCGATCAACGGAATGAGTCAACAACGTCGTTTTTGTGAGGCTATCCACGTATGATGGCAAAAAGACATCATTTTCTTAAGGAAGACGGAAAACGATGTTGTTTAAAAGGTTTCTCGATTTTTTTTTAAATATAAAAGCCATGTAATCATTTTGGCTGGAGTTTGTCGTTGGTGGCACCAAAGTGATCGTTTTTCCTCCGATTTGGGACTTAAATGATCCGGCAGAAACTTTTGCACCAAAGTGAGCGCCATACACAACTTATGGCACTATTAGTGTACTTATCCCAATAGTATTATGACAAATTAAGGTAGGTACGATACTTTTGAGTTAATAATGGCTCATCATTGTTTAATTATCAAGATGCCTTATTGTTGTTGTTTACATAGCCAATTATTTATATTTTATGGTGGTTGGGAAGGGGTTGTTGGGTTGAGAAATAACAGCAATACACATTAGTATTTATTTGTTTGGTTGTTTCAAAATCTGAAGTGGTATGTACCTTATCAATTTGTCCATTTCTTTTTTGAAACTTTCATTACAAAAACAATGTGAATTAGATGAGTAATTAATCTTCTTGTGAGACTCTAGCATTTTCATTCTCTTGTTTTGTTGCCTTTGGTCATGTTGGTACAGCAATAGAAACTCGATGATTCATATTCACCTAGTTTAGGATATTCCCTAGCTTCTACATGTTTAACTGAAGGTTTACCTAATTTGCTGCACATCGAATTTGAGAATGAGGTCTACATGTTTAACAAGTGAGTGTTATATTTATTCATTGGAGCGTAAATCTCATAAATCTGAAGTAAGATGGCCAGACCTAGGCCTCTTCACTTTCATGGCACTTATTCTCTTGCCCACATTTCTTCATAAGTGGCTACCTATGCCACTCTTGCCCACCCACATCACATGGTTGATCTTGTTTGTTTTTGTATATATACATATCATATTTATAGGCCATATTTATGCCTCTTCACTTTCATGGTTGATCTTGTTTGTTTGTGTCTCTTAAATTTGTTTATGTCATTTTACTAGTAAATGAGTTCATCAAAGGCATTTTGGAGTTCAGAAAATGTAGAAATCTTTTGTAACTTGTGCATCGAACAAATTGAAAAAGGCAATCGTCCTGTAAATAACAAAAGAGATGGATGGATAGTCATAATTAGTAAATTTGATGAGCTAAGGGGCAAAAAGTATGATAAACAAAAAATGAAGAGTAAGTGAGATAACCTCAAGGAAGAATGAAAAAAATTGAGGTTATTACTTTACAATGAAACTGAACTAGAATGTGATTCATGGAAGAAAACCATTCATGCGAGTAACGAATCGTGGGAGAGTAAAATTCAGGTTTTCCTCACTTCTTTTTTTACTTTCATGTTAAGCTCATATTTAATTATATAACTTATGTAAATGCTTCATTATAACATGTTAATCCAAAGTTTAAGGTTTTTAGGATGAAAGGCATACATCCTCATTTTGAAGTAAAGTTAGATATGACGTTCAGAGATACAGTTGTTATTAGAGAAATCACATGGAATCCTACACAATGTTTATGTGTTGATAATGATGTGGAGATCACACAAATTGGTATCGGCGATATTGTAGGGTCTATTAATGAAAACTTGGAGGATCATGTGGATGAAATTGTTGTTGAACTAACTAGAACTCAAACTCGTAAGAAAGCCGCACAAACTTCAAAGATGCAAACTCGATGAAAGAAAGATAAGAAATTGAGCACAAGAGAGAAGTTTGGAACATAAATTAACATATTGTTTATAGTTATTGAGAGTAGGAGCATTACCAATGCTGCATCCAAAGCAACCAGTTTAGTCGGTCCTCATAAGGACTTCATAGAGATATTGGATTCTATACCTGAGATTGTGGAAGACGAAGACTTGTACTTTTTTTTAATTTCTCATTTAAAAGAAAAGATAGACAATAAACAAGTTTTCATAAGTTTAAAGAATAATGCAAATAAAGTAAAGTATTTCAAATATGAGTTGAGAAGAAAATTAAGTCTTTATAAATAGAATGTTAGCATCTTATTGTTTTCATATTTAAGCTTAGTTATTCCACTTTGTTTCTATCTATAAATGTTTATTTGCAATCCTTATGAATCTAATTTCAATTAATGTTTGATTTTATAATTGTTTTCATTTAATGTTCTCTTAATGTGATAGTTTGTATATATGCGATGGTTAATACATTATTTCTCTTTATATTTTGTTATTTAAAGCAGTTATGGATGATTTACATACAAGGGAAAATCATGAACAAGAGGAAAATGAATTATGGGATTTTATCTCAGTCACTCAAGCTGTCATTCTTTATCAAGCAATCAACCTTTACAAACAACCTTGCATGACCTCAACATATACAGATTATGTATGGTTAAAAGAGTTAATTAGCGAAGATACTAATTCGATAAGGTGTTACAATATATTTAGAATGTATAAGATTATCTTTAACAATTTAACGCATGATTTAGTAACACGTTATGGCATTCGAGGATCTAGGAATATTGATGTTAGAAAAATGGTTGGTATATTTCTTCATATTCTATGACATGGTATAAGTAATATATTAGCATAATAGCGTTTTTAATGCTCCGGAGAAATCATAAGTAGGCACTTTAACTTAATTTTAGATAAAGTATGTGATATGAGAAAAAATTTGATCCAACCAATTAATCCACAATATAGAAAAGTTCTGGAGAAGATCAAGAAAAATCGATGATTTTATCCATATTTTAAGTATTGCATTGGAGCTATTGACGGTATACATAGTCTAGTGGTTGTACCTATGTATGATCAAATTCGTTTTATTAATCGAAAATGAACAATAACTCAAAATATGTTAGTCATATGTAATTTTAATATGGAATTTGTCTATATTTAGGTCGGTTGGGAGGAACAATCTCATGATATCCGTATCTTTTATGAAGTTATTGAAAGACGTGATGTACATTTTCCCTATCCTCCTCCAGGTATGTTAGTCAATGGTTTAAATACATCCATATATCTAATTGGCATATGTTAATTAAATTTACAATATATTTATATAGATAAATATTACTTAGTAGATGTTGGATATCCAAATCCTACTGTTTACTTGGAGCCATATAAAGAAATTATATATTATTTACTAGAGTTTCGACAAGGTCTTTCACCTACGGGATATCGAGAAGTATTCAACCGTGCGCATTCCTCATTACGCTCGACAATTGAGCAAGCATTTGGTGTATTAAAACAAAAGTTGAGGATTTTAACTCATATGCCAAGTTATTCATATGAAAAACAAGTGCAAATTGTGGTAGCGGCAATGACTTTGCACAATTATATACAGAGAAATAATGTAACTGATACGGATTTTGAACAAGCAGAATTGGATTCCGATTATGGATATTCAGTTGACCATAATGATGCAAATGAGGGGTGAGTGCTTCAAATTTGTATGCATCTCCGGACACGGCACGTTTACGTGATGAAATAGTCATAAGTTTACAAAGTCATTAAGGTTTGTAATACTAAGTATAACGTATTTCTTTTTTCTAGACATATATAACCATGTTTACTATAATGAAATGACTCTTTTTAGTCAAATTTGTATGAGAGGAAATTGGTTTTACTTTTCTTAATGAGGATCTCCATTTTTATATGTGGTGCTCACTCAAAAAATTAGCATCCACAATCGGTCGCTTCATCATCCACCGAATAAGTTCACCTTTTTTTTGTTATATCATTTTTATCTTTTGACAATCAATAGCCCAACTTTTTATTAATACATTAAAATGATCATTAATTAATGAAGATGATTAATACTATAATAATTAAAAAAAATTATTCAAAGTTGAAAACAAACCTTTAAAAGAACCTTAGGCCAAAAGTTGAGCTTTGCGTCTAATCTATAATCAAATTCTTTTAATATAATTTTTAAATAAATTTACTAATATGTATCTTTTACATTACTCTCAACATGAAAATGTAAAAGGTTATATAGCTATTGTTTCTTTTTTGCAATTTTAAAAATACTAAAACTAAAAACCTTAATTTGGTCATATCAAAGAACTTTTCAAATATATGTTTACCAAATAGTCTTGCATTTTCCTAAAACACTTTTTAGTTATAGTTTACCTAATAGTCTAGCATTTTGGAAAACCCCTTTTCAAAGGTTCCTCAAAGCTGAACCAAACGGGCTTGAGGTCAACGGGTCGGGTCGGACGAATCGACCCGGCACGTGCTGCGCGCGCATGTGTGGCTAACGTCAGCTAGCGTGTGCCACGCGTGTGCGCAAATGACGTCACGACGACACCGGTTCCTTCCAGCCGCGCGTGGCGGCACGTCCGGTGGCGATTCCCACTCGATTTTCTTGTATCAATAAGAGCTTCGACCCAACGCTATCAGAAACGAACTTCAATTTACAAAAAATCAAAAAACAAGGGGGGAATAGTATGGGTGTCGGGATTTTCTGTCCCTAATCGATTGACGGCGGTGTTTCATGAAAATTCAATAAAAAAACAATTTATAAACATTAAAAGGACTCGCTAATACCAATGTTGGGAAAAAACGAATTCTCTAAAACCGATCTAATACTCAATCGAACTCTTAAAACAAACGCGGAAGATGAGCCTAGAAAACACATGTTACATCGATCATAAGATACATTACAAGATCGAGCGTACCTTTTCTTTCACAGATTAAACACCAAAATTAAAGTTTGAAGAAAAATTCTGATCCTATTCTACCAAGGAGTGCACTGTTGCTTCGAGGGGGAGAAAAATTATGAATATACGTACGTTCTATTTTTTGGAGCGTTATTTCTAAGAGAGACATATTTCCTTTCTATCTAAAACGCTACTTCAAACAACGTAATCCTTCGTACTCAAATAACGCAACCTTTCACATCATAACCGTTCCTCCATGAGCCTTTAACTTGCGGGCTGGGTTCTTAGGCCCAACATAGGCGGACGGGCCAACTTAAGCCCATCAATACATAGAAAAAGCCATCACCAAGTTTGCCAAGAATGAAGTCCGCAATAAGCTTCATCAATCACACCAAGGGGAATGGTTCAGGAGTATGTCAAGGAGCTCACCGAACTAAGACTTAAGATTCCCGATTCCCAACTTCGGGGATGGTGAGGCATCCTTCACCTTTATGACTCAATGCCTCGGGCAGGAGTCAAGCTTGAGTAATGAGGTGTCTAAGATATCTCGAAGGCCCTAAAACATCGCTGAATGTCTAGTTGACTTTTTCAAGCCCGTCTCTTTTAAATCAAAGAACCAAGGAAAAATTAGAGAGAACATAGAAAAATCAAGAAAAAAAGTCTCATCTGATCCCGTAAGGTGAAAGAGGCCCCAAGGTGAATCACACAAAGAAAAGAAGTCGATCCAATGATTCTTTTGTGACAGCCCTCGCTGGGCTAGGGCTTGTCCCAAGCGAGGAAAGCTTTCTACATTCATGGCGAATGATGTTGGAGAAAGAGAATAAGTTTGCGTCGATTCACTGAAGATTTTCAATGCAATCAAAGGCCAAAGTCAGACGATGAAGAAAGTACAAAATGTTTACTGATGTCTATGGCACCAGCGCTTCACCCTCTTCATTTACGACATTGTGGCCAAGAAATTTGGCCTAAAAGTGGAGAAAGTGGAACGATGGTTAAAGACTATCAACTCTATAGAGATTCTTATGGCAAGTCTTGCTTGAAGTATGGATCTCTACATCAGCACATGGAAATGCAAGGAAACTCTTGAGGTTATTTCTCTTGACAATTATGAGTTTTTTTTGTCATTGGGATAGATTTCCTGGACCATGTTAATGCTTTAATCATTCCAAATGAAAACTACAGTAGAAGAATAGCCCAAGTGCCATAATTTGGCACGGGAGGACACTTAAGAGCCATAACTTCGAAAATGTACACTTAAGTGCTAGTTTTGAAGTTAAATGGAACACTTAGGTGCCACTCCGCAAAAATTTGGCCAAATGGCTGACGTGGCAATTTTTAGGCGAGTTTGGTCCAAAACGACGTCGTTTTGCATGCTAACGTGGCGAGAAAATGCAAAAACGACGCCGTTTCGTGTCTAATGTGTAAATAAAAATAAAAAATTAATTAAATTAAATTTAAACTTAATTTTATTTAAAATATTCTAAAAATTTAAAAACTAAAAATTTAAAAAAAAGGGGAGGGCGAAGGGGGCGACTAAGGGTTGAGCCCTCGCCGCCGCCGCCACCTCCCGCCGTTGCCGGCCCTATCGCGGCCCTCGCCGCCCGTTAGCCGGGGACCGGCGACCTCGACCGACCCTCCCCCCTCCGTCGCCGACCCTTCTCGACAACGGTGGGGAGGCGGCGAAGGCCCGCAGCCCTCGCCGAATCTAGGCAGGGTTGTGACCCTCGCCCGAGATTTGGGCGAGGGCTCGCGGGCCCTCACCGCGATCCGACGAGGGCTCGCGGCCCTTGCCGTCGGTCGGCCAGAGTCGTTGACCCCTACCGACCCTCCCCCTCCATCACCGGCCCTTCCCAGTGACGGCAACGAGGCGGTAGTGGCGAGGGCTCAGCCCTTAGTCGCCCACTTTAGCCTCCCATTTTTTTTTTTTTTAGTTTTTAAATTTTTAAATATTTTAAATATTTTAAATTTAATTTAATTTAATTTTTTTATAATCGACATGAAATAATATCGTTTTTGCATTTTCTTACCACGTCAACGTGCAAAATGATGCCGTTTTGGACTAAACTCGTCGGAAAATTGCCATGTCAGCCATTTGGCTAGATTTTCGCTGGAGTGACACATAAGTGTTTCATTTAACTCGAAATTGGCACTTAAGTGTACATTTTTGAAGTTATGACACTTAAGTGTCCCCCGTGCTAAGTTATGGCACTTTAGGTGTCCCAAACTCTGGAAACTACTTATGTATTGTGGATGGTACTTCACAATGCTCGATACCCATGTCTCGACAAGTTGGGAAAGCCATAAAGTACCTCTTGACAATGCAACTTGCTTAAGGGGTAAGAAAGAAGGAAGAAGCTTATGACGTAGCCCTTAAGCTTGAGGAGGACAAGAGAGACAAGGGGCCTTACTCTGAGTCCTTTAAGGAGGTGATGCCTCCAAAGCTATCCAAGAAGTTGCCACAATAAAAAGAATTGGATCACAAAATTGAACTTGTACCCAAGATCCCTCAGTAATGGCTCCTTATCAAATAGTACCACCCGAGATACGTTCTTTGGGAATAGCTTTAGACACAAATCGACAATATTGTTATGAGTTACTTTCAAACACAAAAGAAGCTGTCTCCCAAGCAAACTTAGTGGCAATACTTCTTTGCCAAGTTCAACTTTACACTCAAACAAAATGTTGGAAAGATAAATTTGGTGACGAATGCGCTAAGTCAGTGATCTGAACCCAAAGACATGAGTGGACCACAAAGCAACCTCGTGGGTCACATCCAAAAAGGTATGTCTCATCATCCCTCTGTTTGAATCTTATAGAACAATCTAAAGAGGGCAAGATGCCAAAATTTTGACACAAGGATGGTCTTCTATATGACAAAGGCCACTGCATATATGTTGTGTTCCCTGACAACCTGGAAAGGGTAGTTATAAAGGAATGCCATGACTCTAAATGGGCAAATCACTCGTTGTTGCATAGAGTGCTCACCCTTGTCAAGGAAACTTTCTATTGGCCTCACTTGCAGGAGGACGTGGAACCATATTTCTTCTTACTTAATCATGTTTTTTGTGAACAAAAAGTCTATTTTCTCATTAGATAAGTTTCATATGAAATAGTAATTGAATATAAGTTTATACATCAATTTTATAGCATATTGTATCGTTCATGCATTGAGGGAGAAATTTTTCCTAATTTCACCTTTTTTTTTTATTAACTTTGATAGATATACATCAATGCAACACATGAATCTTACCCTATTCAAATAAAAGTTCAAAAACTTATCAATAAAAGTTAAAGTTTGAAGAGAATCCTTCATATCTCAATCTATAGGTAAATATTTATTATTTTTCTACACGTTGTAATCGATAATGTCTAATACTTATAAAATATAGAAATTTTCTGAAATTTCTAAACCTTAAGATTCCCAATATATATACACAGCAATACTCAATATTTTATCATCGCCCCAGTAAATGTATTATACAAGAGATTATTTATTTTTTTCATAAATTTATCTTAATTAATGGTGTGTGTTTACGAATTTGTTCAAGATTGATAAAATTTCATATTCTTTCCCTGTCTCCTCATATCCCCTTCTACAGGCTTAAAATTTCAAATTATTTTCCTTTATCTCTAATAGTTATTTCAGCAGCACGAGATTTTTTTTTTTTTTTATTTGCGTGCAAATGCAGGCTGAGGTTTTTTCTCTCTCTATAAGCAATAATATCTCCATCTTGAGGATCCTATACAAATAGAACTTAAGTATAAATCTATCGTTGCTGCATGCACGATAAGTTCTCCTTCTAAGTTCTTTTTTATGTGTAATTTGTGAAAGTAAACCTAATTTGTTTTTTTTTTGTCACACTTTGATAGGTCTTCTTTGGCATTAAAAACTACAAAGGTATATTATGAGAATTTTTGTTGTCTTCTCCTTTTTTAACTCAAACCATAGGTGAAATTGTTCGATTTCATCGCATCTTCGTTTCCATCATTTACTTTTTTTTTATGAGTATCTCAAAACAGGAGTTTGAAGAAAATCCTTCATAATTTTTGAAATTTTTTTAATCGATAATATCTAATACTTATAAAATAGAAATATTATGAAATTTCCAAACCTTATGATTCCAAATACATATGCACAGCAATACTCAATATTTAATCGTCGCCCCAGTAAATGTATTATACAAGAGATTATTCTTTTCATAAATTTATATTAATTAATGGTGTATTATAATCAATTTGTTCGAGATGGATAAAATTTCATATTATTTCGCTGTCTCATCATATTCCCTTCTAAAGGCTTAAAAATCTCAAATTATTTTCCTTTATCTCTAATAGTTTTTTCAGCACCATGAGAATTTTTTTATTTATTTACATGCAAATACAGGCTGAATTTTTTTTTCTCTTTCTACAAGCAGTAATATCTCCATCTTGAGGATCCCATACAAATAGAACTTAATTAAATCCATCATAGCTTCAAGCACGGTAAATTATCCTTCTAAGTTTTTTTTTTTTTCATGTGTGATTTTTGAAAGTAAACCTAATTTGTTTTTATGTCACACTTTGATAGGTTTTCTTAAGCATTACAAAAGTACGTTATGAGATATTTGTTGTCTTTCTCTTTCTATACTCAAAGCATAGGTGAGATTGTTCGATCTCATCACGTAATCGTTACGATCATTTACTTTCATTTATGAGTATTTAAAAGCGGAGTTGGAGGTTTACCCAACCCTTGAGTTAGGTGTTTTGCTTCTCAATCTCATGTAGATACGGAATAAATTGAAACATCAACCATCTATCGTGGGGAAAATATTTGGTTAGTGGTGCTTAGAGAAATAAATGAGTTAGGGCTTTCATTTAATGATGCTTTTTTAAGAGAATGAGCAGTGCGGTGGGTCTTTGCAATGGTGTGACGGGTCTCCGACGATGACGCAATGGGCTTAATAGGTGAATCTGCCCAGAGGTGAGGTGTTGCAGTTATGGAGGAGGAAGGGTGAAAAAAGACGAATAAGAAGAAAATGAAAGCATTTGAGAAGAAAAAGAAATAAACAAGGTAGCAATTCATGTCAATATTTTAGTTCATTAATGATCAGGTTTGCCCTGTTAAATTAATGTCTCCAATTTGAATTCAAATAACGATTTATTAAACCAAATTTGATGAAAAAGATTTCTTCGAGTGAATTACAAGTCAGATGGAGATGTTTTCCTTTTCTTAGTTTTCCTTTTGGATGTGCAAAGAAAGCAAAGGAAAAAAAGGGCGATCTAATGCTACAAGACAAAAAAAGAGAGGAGGGGGGATCTAATGCTACAAGACAAAAAAAGGGGCTCACATATTTGTTTATATATATTTATGTTTAAGGGTTTCTTCCTTTATGTACAGCAACCAAATTCGTTAGAGGATGTGCACGGTGGACCCAGAGTCAAATTGTTGACTCCTGAGTGCATAATATAAAAGGGCCAGGGTTTCCTTAAGCCGAAAAAAATATAGAAGCAGCAGTGCCGCTTGAGAGGGCAGAGCTGCCGCACAACCACGCGATCAAGAAAAGGAGAACGAGAAGCAGTACGTATGTGAAGAAAAATACGGACGTTGGAGTTTTTGTTTTTAGCAAGCATTTTATTTTGAGCTTGAATAAATAGTGATTTTGTGCCGTGAATTTATATCTAAAAGTCCGTTCGTTTCGCTAAAAATAACTTCTGGGAAAATATTTTTCGGAATTTCTAGTGTTCGGATGATGGAAAATAAATGGTCAAATAAAATGTTTTCCGGTCAATGAGAAATCTCCTTATAAGATTGTGGAAAATGATTTCCTTTTCTGAGAAGGAAAAACATTTTCCATAATTTCTTCTACTTTCTTTCTTTTCACCAACACATTTATACTTTTTCTTTTTTGTTTTCTTAAAAAATCTCGTTTTTAATTTTTTTCTTTTCTTTTTTTTCCATTTCATCTTCTTCCTTGGTGGCCGGTCGCCAGCCAACAACCGGCTACAAGCCAGCTTGAGCCTCGCCCCAGGCCAGCGAGGCTCCACCTAGCCTGATCTGGCGAAGCCGAGCTCGCCCAAGCCCGGTGAGCTCGGGCCTCACCAAATTCGGCGAGGCAGAGCCTTGTTGGCTTGGGGCGGAGCTCGGCCTCGCTAGATCTGGTGAGCCGGGCGAGGCTCGGGCCTCACCCGAGCTCGCTAGAGGTTCATTGGGCTCGGCGAGCCGCGAGCTCGCCGGATCGCCGGAGCTTGGGCTCCCGATCTAGGCGAGCCCAAGCTCCGCCGCTAGATTTGGCGAGCTCGCGACTCGCTGCAGAGCCCGGCAAAACTCGTGAGCTTGGCAAGATCGGCCAAGCCTCGAGCTCGCCGAATCGGGCGACGGGTTTTGGTCGGTTGCCTAGGCAACCGACCATCATCGGCATGCGACGATGGAGGAATGAGGAGCCGGGAGGAAGAAGGAGGAGGAAGGAAAAGAAAAAGGAAAAAGAAAAAGAAAGAAATAATAAAAAATTCGATTTTTTAAAAATACAAATAATTAAAAATTCATTTTTAAAAATAAAAAAATAAAACTAATATTTTGGTCAATTAAAAATATTAAAATTCAATTTTTTTGATAATTTTTCCCAAACAATTAAATTAGCTAATGAACAAGTATATTTTCCACTCGAAATTTAGGTTTAGGCCGAACACTGGAAAATAAAGTCATTTTCCTAGAAAATGACTTCTAGGAAAATGTTTTCCGGAAACATGATATTTTCCGTGAAATGAACGGACCCTAAGTATGTGATTCATTTATAAACACTTTGGGTTTTGTCTTAAATCTAAATGTGGGAAACACTCGAATCTGGTAGCAATTGTAAACTCTGGTTCTCTAATTATAGTGGATTATTTGTTGCTGACTTTTCCTGTGGACGTAGGTACCGATACTTAGACCAAACCACGTAAATCTCTAGTGTTTTTATTATTCATCATTCATTTCTCTAGTGATTTCGTATTGACGTAAACTGCAAATTTTTGTTATTTCTGCATATAATATTTCAACAGTCTCAATGAGCACCCTCCTTATATGAAAAAGAGTTGAGAGTTTCGAATCTCCACTTTATCAAGGGGTTGGAGTAGGGATATTTTAGTTTCAAATATGGATTTCGATTTCACGGCATGCAAAAAGGCGGAATAAAAGTCTAAGAGTAAATGTTAGTATAAGAGTAGAGTAGTACTAGAAAAAAAAATTGGTCCATTTACTCCGAGAGTGAATGTTAATGTAGGAGTAAAATAGTACCAAAATTTTTTTTTTGGTCCATTCGCGTTAAGTGACACAAAACGTCAATTAAAGCCCATGACAAGTTGTTCAATTTAATGAAAGGATCACGTCAGGAGAAATTACCAATTTTTTTTTTAACTTATTATCATTGTGATAATTTAATTATAAACTTTTTGATTGTGTCAAATTAATTTTAGACATTTTTATAATTTGTCAATTAAATCATTTCGATCAATTTTGATCGGACACTATTAACATAGATGCAGGTCGTTTTATGAGACAAGGCCATTGGTAACGTGAATAATTTTTACAAATTTTTAATTATTTTTTCTTTTTATTTTGGCATGCAAGGATAGCCAATGACCATCGTTAGATTTGGTGAGGGTCACCTTGCCCTCAATTGGCAGGGCGGCGAAGGCCCTGGGTGAGGCCCTTGTTGGTCAAAATGAAAGAATTAAAAAAAGAAAGAAAGAAAAAAAAAGAAAATAAATATATAAAATATTCAACATATTATTCATAAATATTTATATTAGCAAATGGTCGTATCACGTGAGATAACTAGTGTTAATGTTAGTAATTTCCGAATAAAATTAACTTAATAGATTCAATTGGTAATATGTGAAAGTGTTTATGATTATATTAGTAAAATTGAAATATTTAAGATCGAATTGATATAATTATAATAAATTAAAGATTTTTTTATAATTATCTTACTTTGTTGAGGCAATTTTCCATAAATTAAGTATTAAATTGAACCAAAAAAAATTCAGGATTACTTGGATAATGAGAAAAGGTTCATGAACCTTTATACTTTCCCTTTTTATCATCATATTAAGGTGGCCAGCAAGATATTTTTTTTGGGTTCAATCTTGGAATTTAGATAAATAGTTTAGATTTATTCATTGTAGATTACTTTTGGGTTCAATCTTGAATCATGGCTTTTATCATATTAGTTCTTTATCACGATATCAAGGTCCATCAATAACACAACTTTCTATGAACCTTCAAGTCATTCCACAAATCAATAAAACACACGTGCACCATCTTCTTAATAGGGATGATTGGGTCCAAGGTGGGTAGGATCTAGACGTGAACTCTGTACCTGATCCTGTTATAACTAGTTTCCCTTTTTTAGACCATGTACCCAGCCCTGTTTGTATTTGACCTATACCCCGACCCATCTTGTTTTTCCAGTCTGGTTTCAGGATCAATCCTGTTTCTACTGTAACCTATTTTGCAATCTCCCGATATTCTAAATGATTTCAAATTTTATATTAATACGTGAGAAAATAATGTAATCCTTCTAATTTGTATCGAAACATTAATCACTTGTAATAAATAAATACATGAACTTTTTGACTAAATGAAAAATTAAGGATTCACGTGGCTAATTATAATAAATAAAATCACAAAGCAAAAAATTAGCAACAAATATGAGTCTCACGGTTACTACATGAAGTTACTCATTTATATAAACATAACTCATTCTACAAAAGAAAAATTAGACGAGCTAATTCACATGGTACATAAGAATTTCCGTTCGTTTGTTGAATGGTGTGAGAGGGAGCTGATGAGGGAGGGAAGTAAGTGAGGAAGAGGAACGACAGAGGAGGAGTGTCGTGCGTGTTTGAGAGAGTCAAGAGAAAAAATGCCGTGTGATTGCAGGAGTAAAAATAAAAATAAGGGGGAAAAAGATTTTGGATCTATACTGACAAAATTGGTTCGGGAATCGATTCCTAGGTGGATAATCAATTAGACCCGATTCTTGGACTAGTTTCAACGGAAATTTGTTCTTGACCTTGTTTTCCGTATGGGCCGGTCCGATTCCTAGCTATACTTGGTCCAATTGCACACCTCAACTTATCAGCCTACTTATCAGAGCCTTTCTTTTCATCTTCCCTATTTTCTTTATCTAGTCTCGAGCCAATTATTCCAAACCTAGAAAAAAGAGAAAATTCCACTTAACACGCCGGTGCTCCTTCGTTAGCCACTCGGAACGCGCCATGTGGCGACGCCACGCAATGCGAGGCCAATCGGGCGCTTCTATGAGGTGAAATCTCTCGCCAGCTCACCAACCTCAAGGGGTAGTTTCGTCACTGCACGAGGGGAAGACTGCACAACACGGTCAATCCGTTAACCAAATGGGAACGTGGAAATAAGTCAAACGAACAAAATCCAAAATAAAAACAAAAATTAATACTATAAATTTTTTAAAATATATATTTTGTTATAAATTTATCTCCAATTAATTTTTCAATTACAAAAAACCCAAAATCTCTTATAATAAATTAAATTTCACTTTTAAATTATTGAATTACACGAAATATGACAATTGACAAGTATAATGATTTAAATTTTTTCTCTCTATTTTATTATATGTATATCTGTTTGCAATTTTTTGTTAAAGGATGGTAATTTTGTTATAAATATATTAATTCGAGATTTTAATCTCGAATAAATGTATTATAAATGTATTAATTTAATGTTTCCGGTTGTAATTAATTGAGAAATAAATTTGAGGAAAAAAGGTCTTCACAGGCTACTGCCGGTCTCGGTTGCCTCCCAGCGCTAGGAGCTTCACACTACATACGAGCTCGTCACGACCTACGAAGTCTTCCCTCCCTCCCTCCCTCTCTCTAACCCTTGCAGTGCATCGGAGCTTCCGCTTCCCTCTCTCGGCCGTCAATGGCGGCCTCGGAGGCATCATCGGCGGCGACGGCGACGGCGACGGCGACGACCTTGCGGCAAGCCTTCGGAGGCGTCCTCTCCTTCTTCATCCTCCTCCTGATCGGCGTCCTCGCGTTCTCGATCCGTCTCTTCTCTGTAAGTTCCGGAGCGGCCGGGCTCGTAGATCGGTCACGAGCGGATGCATTGTCGCGCTTTTCGGTTTCCGTCTGCGTTTCCCTGGAAAACGAGTTCGAAACGTTTGTCAAGCGCTCGCCTTTCGCGGCGGATGTTTTTTTGTGGCTTTTCTCTTCTGCATCTGGCGCTGATTGACCGGCGGTTGCGTGACTTTTGGTTCATTTGACGTTGAGTTGATTTCGCACTCGTTGATCACCGCTTGTGGAATGATCTGAATCGCAGGTCATCAAGTACGAGAGCGTCATTCACGAGTTCGATCCTTACTTCAACTACAGAGTTACTCAGGTGCGGTGTCGATTTAACCAGCAACGTGAATTTTCTGTTAATATGCCAATTGCAGTCAGACATGGCGATCTCATGCGGTTGCTGGATGATTGCTTCTGAGTGCTAACTTCAGTCAAGGCGCCGTCTTGTTCGCTCTCGGATTTCATTTAATGATTTGAATTACCTCAAAGAAGTACGGAGGGTGATGGCGTGTTTGTTGGTTTCAGTTTCTCACGAAAAATGGGATATATGACTTTTGGAACTGGTTTGACGATCGGACATGGTAACTCTTTACCCAAGTAAAAACCTGTAATGCATCTTTCGCATTTCTTTTGATTTAATCTAAAAGTTGAATATTTGTGTTTCGTGTCATGTTATAAAGGTACCCGCTAGGACGTGTGATTGGTGGAACTGTGTACCCCGGACTAACGTTGACAGCAGGCACTCTATGGTGGTGGGTTTTCGAGAATCACTGATGTATAAAGGCTTGGAGAGGAATACTGCTACTCAATTTAGTTTGTTGTTTTCGTATGATTTCAAGATCTACTAATACATAGGAATGCAAGAAGATTAAATAGTCAATAGTTATCTAGAGCAAATTTAAAGAACAAGGCGCATAGATTCATTTCAACATCTTAGCAGGCTTTGCTTTGCTTAGTTATGCTTCTTTGTTTGTTCTAATTCTTGCTCAATGTGTTTTGTTTTTATTCTCACTTTTTTTTCTTTATCTATAAAAGAAAAAAAAAGGTCTAGAAATACTTGTCAGGGTAAACTTGTTTACAAATCTTCATTCTTTATAAAAAAAAAAAAAAAAAACTGGTACATAGAAAAAGGATTTCTTTTAGCCGAGAGATCACACACCAAAAGAATGATTTTTGTCTAGTGATCTAGTCTTATACATGGATATAGGATAAAAAGGAGTGTGTATGTTAAATTTTGCATGGTTTTGGTCTTCTTCTTCTTCTTCTTCTTCTTCTAAGTAATTACTTTCTCATGTCAGGATTTTGAACTCTCTGAATATTCCTCTATCTGTGGAGACTGTGTGTGTGTTTACTGCACCTATATTCTCTGCCTTTGCTTCATGGGCAACCTACCTTTTGACAAAGGTTTGTCTTCTAGTCTGCTCCTGTCTTATTTTCGCTTTAAGCTTTTTAAGCTCAGTCTCTGGGATGTTGATATTATTGCCTATATCTTCTTCAGGAAGTTAAGGGTGCAGGTGCTGGATTGACAGCTGCAGCCCTCTTAGCGATGGTAAGACAGTAGCTGAATACTGAAAGTAATTGCTTTTTCACTACAGAACTCAACTGAAAGATAGTAAAATAAATTTTTTTATCATGGTGTTGCCCCTTCTTTGTCCAGATCTGTTCTCATTTCTATAAATGGGCAGCAGATATCATAATTTAAAACAGTATTAGGGAGAATGTAAACTTTATATAGGATGTTCTGACCCTTTTAGCTTTGACGCGCACTTAGAAGTTGTCACTTTGCTCAATTTGATGAATGAAGAAATCAACTTGAATTGAAGTTCATATGGTTACTACTCTCATAATTAGCAGATGCCATCTACAAGTAGGAGGTGAGCTTGAGTAGTTTTACCATTGTAGGTTAGAATTTAAGAAATTTGAGGTTTGTGAGATGAGTAGTGGTAAGATTCTCTTGAATATCCTACCATAATTGATGATTTTCAATTGTCGCATTTCATCTTTCCTTAATTGGATAAGATAGGATCCTCTTTAATGGTTTTGAGATTATATGCGGGACCTACCTCAGATTCATTTTTTTTTCCTGCTTGATTAGCTCTAAAAGCTGGGTGATGACTTAACATTTCCTGAATAGTTCTTGTCGATGGATGATGGGGAGGCTATAAAAATGACATGGAAAAGTGAATGCTCCTATTGTAATCGAGATATTACTGGTTAAACAGAATCCCATTGAAAAAGATAGAATAATGATTCTGCCACTTCATTCTCTATTTCAGATGACGTCTGCATTTGTGATTGCTAAGTAGGTCTGGGTGAAACTCATAAATACATTTGTTGCTCTATTCTTGGTTTGACAATGCACTATTTCCTAGAATTACTTTTTTCAGGTTTCTAAGTTACACTAATGAGTTTTCATTGAATGCCCATGATTTAAATCACATATATTGCAAGCCCATGCAATACTAACTTCAAAACCATTCAAAAGCTGTGCTGTCTAAGTACTACTGAATTGGTCCTGTGAATTGCAACGAAATCCACAGTTAGCCTATTTAAGTACTTAGTGGGCCACTTAAATGAATTACTTGTGCCCTACCTAGTACTGCGTCCTTCCGGGGGTGTTTTATTTTTTAACATTTCAGTTACAGATGTATAATTGCCTCAGTTGTTCGGTGCTGTATATTTCAGGTTCCATCATATATATCTCGATCTGTGGCTGGCAGCTATGACAATGAAGCAGTGGCAATATTTGCATTGATCTTTACATTCTTTCTCTACATAAAGGTTAGATTTACTTTACTTATCACATAATTATATAGATAAGTAAATCAAGGTTAAACGTTGCTCGAGATGCACAACCTACTATATATCTAATCATTTTACTTTTAACCCTGTAAGGAATTTCGGTGTTTTTACTTGAGGCTTATACGTAGTTCTCTTTGTAATTAGTAGTTACTTGTTTGATTTTCTTATATCATGTTTCTATGTTATACAGACACTTAATACTGGATCACTCTTTTATGCCACTTTGAATGCCATCTCCTACTTCTACATGGTAGGTATTTTCATTTTGCCACTTTATTTTATTTGAGTTTACCTTTGCCATTGTAGTGACTTTGGTTTATGAACTTCCAGGTTTGCTCATGGGGAGGATACACATTCATCATCAATCTCATTCCCATGCATGCGTTGCTATGCATTGTAACTGGTCGCTATTCCTCTCGGCTTTACATTGCTTATGCTCCCCTCGTAAGTGTGTACATCACGGAGAAATCATATTTTATTAAATCTGCAAATAAGCATTGGGATGAGAATATGAGAGAGAAGTCCCAAATAGTAAATTTGTCCTTTTAGCTTGAGCATGTCAGCATGCAGATGAGGAGCATCTGGACTAAGTGGCGTCAGTAACTAAGAACGAGGAGTTTTAGCTCTTATGTACAGCTTGCTTGACATTTTTTCTCTCTGGAAAATGGCCGAGATCTCATTTTCTTACCAATTTGTGCTTAATCTTGTTCGCTTAGTATATTGTCAACTTCACATAAGACTTTTCCTTTATATCAAGTTAAATAAAATATTATCGTGCCCCTAGTTTGAGTGAATTAAAAAAAAATTGAGCTGCTGATAATTTTAATGCCTTGTGTCCAACAATTAGTCTACACTCTAGTGCCCCAATCTGCTTAGTGTCCTTGAAAGTTTATTCAGAGAAAGTTGATGGGTCAAATTTGTCATCTTGATTTGTGGCCAACTACTTTTGAGCAGTCCAGTGACATCGATTCTCAATGTCAGTTGACTTTTAAACTAAGCTTTTTGTTGTAGTCAAACGATTGCCTTATCAAATGCAGGTTGTCTTGGGAACATTATTGGCTGCATTGGTGCCTGTTGTTGGATTTAATGCAGTCATGACATCAGAACATTTTGCATCATTTTTGGTGAGTCTTTGCCTGTTCTTTTCGGTGCTTTTAGATATGTTTATAAACCTTGCGAGTTTGGAGTCGCTGAAATTCCATTTTGCTAGTGTTATGTGCTTAAAACAGAGAGTTTTCCAACTTGTATACTGTATCTAATCTGAACTGTCGCTATACGGCACAGTTGTCTGGGTTTTTTATATCTGCAGTAGCATCTAAGGGTGAAGTCTAATGTACTAGTACTATAACAGAGAAAAATTGTTCTCTATATTGAATATCACACTCATACAGAAAATTTTTGTGTATAAACTGAGATGCTGAGAGAAAAAGTGTTTGTATATTACTTGAGACAGAATACATTAAACTGGTTAATGTCTTTTATCATCTTGTTGATAGATAAGATTGGCTTGTGATTGCTTCAACAATATTAATATGATCTGTGTACTTGTTTGGTGCTTATGCCGTCGATACAATCATTTTGTTAACGATAGGTAATTGGCAGGTCTTTATCGTCATTCATGTGGTTGCTCTTGTCTATTACATCAAAGGAATTCTCTCCCCAAAGATGTTTAAAGTTGCTGTTACCCTGGTTCTCTCTGCAGGCTTGTGAGTTTCCTCCATATTATCTGGCTGACGCTCTATTGAACAAATATAAAAATGTTATACATCTAATTACTAAGGTCAAAGCTTTGTGTTTCATGCCAGTGCGGTTCACATTGAGGACTTTAATAACCATTGAGTTCGATTGTGTGCATTCTCCTTGAAGCTATACTATGCAGAAGTTAATCCTTCTACCTTCTCTTTAACTTAATGTGCAGGGTGGTGTGCTTCGCTGTGGTAGCAATACTCATAGCACTGGTTGCTTCCAGTCCAACGATGGGGTGGAGTGGAAGAAGTCTGAGTCTACTTGATCCGTAAGTATTTAGTGTAAGAACTCACGCGGTATTGGGCTCATCATTAAGATCCTTAGGTTTTGGTTTCTACGTCTTCATTAACCTCCTTCTCTGCTTGCCTGTCAGACAACTGCTACACACATATTTTAGCATAAGAATTTGTGAGTTGTGGCTTGACTTTATATCTTTTGAAACTCTTTTATCATGAAAAGGTGGACAAGAATGAAAGAGGAATAGGGTTTCGATAGTTGCATCTTTTTCTGAAAGTTAATTTTCTCCCTGTCACTTGCTTGTTGTTATCTCCTTGACAGAACTTATGCAAGCAAGTACATACCAATTATAGCCAGTGTCAGCGAACATCAGCCTCCTACATGGCCATCATATTTTATGGACATTAATGTCTTGGCTTTCTTGGTTCCAGCAGGCATTATTGTGAGTTATATTGTTCAGGGCAATTTTTTCATTGCCAGCTTCATATTTTTCCTATAGATTGTAATTTTGTGGTTGATGCTTTGGCTTGCAGGCTTGTTTTCTGCCATTGTCTGATGCGAGTTCCTTTGTTGTTCTCTATATCGTGACGTCAGTATATTTTTCAGGAGTCATGGTAAGGGGAATGTCACAACACTTGTCTTTTCTGCTGTGGTGATTCCAGGAGTAATTCTTTTGTTAAACATTACAGGTACGGTTAATGCTGGTCCTTGCTCCAGCAGCTTGTATCTTGTCTGGGATTGCTCTCTCTGAAGCTTTTGACACTCTTACACGGTCAATCAAGTTTCAGTTACCTGGAATTTCTGGTGGAAACTCTGAAGCTAATGTAAGAATGTATCGTTTTCAGTATCTTTATACACTCATGCCTATGACATTTATATCAGGGTATGAAAGACTCATAATATCTCTTTGCCAATAAGGCAGGGGATGCTAGTTCTGCTAGTGCCAGTGCACAGAATGATGTAATCAAGGCTGATAAAACTGAAGAGACTGCCAAGGAGAGACCGTCAAGGAAGAGCAAGAAGAAGGAAAAGGAGCCAGTGGAAAAGCCTCCAAGAAATCCTCGAAATGAGAAAAAGCTTTTGGTTTTACCTTTTGAAGCGTCTATTGTTGGTATCTTTCTACTTGTCTTGCTGGGCGCCTTCTACGTGGTAATTAGACTTTCTTTTCTCAGCTTTATTTTTGCCTTTTTGTTGACTCACTGCTAGCTTTCTGCTTTGAAGGATGTCTATCCCTTTTCATATGCTATATGGAAAACATTTGTTATATTTTGAGCACTTAATATTATAAGATGTCATTTGAAAGGAGAAAGAAAATGTGCTGTCACTTTGAGGAAGGTGTACTCACTGAGAAAGTCATGCTATTTGAAGTCCGTCTACAAGCCATGGCCACTGCTGAAGTTGCTAACATGGAGAGTGTGAGAGCCATGTGAGGAGTGTGTAATAGTATTCTAGATGCAAACACAGAAGACTTGTTTATCTTTTTCATATAAATAGATTGGGTCTTTATTTCTCCTGCCTTCTCCTGTTCCGTTTCTCTCGCTCTGTAAGGGCCTCAATATACATGATTTTGTCTTTGCAGGTCCATTGTGTCTGGGCAGCAGCTGAAGCTTATTCAGCCCCTTCAATTGTTCTCACATCTCATTCTCACGATGGATTACATGTTTTTGATGATTTTAGAGAAGCTTATGCATGGCTAAGTCACAATACGGAGGTGGATGATAAAGTGAGTTATTTCCTTTGCACTTCATAGATTTTGATAGTGGACATGAGGTTGTATGTTGTTCTTTCTATTTAATCTGGTGATTGTGGCCTCTCTACACCATTTTCCATTGCTGTGGTTGCCAGAAGCTCCATTGCTCAAATTTTTTTCTTTTACTTTTACAGTTAGACAATTCTCCAAAGTATAGGATATCCAAAGCTCTTTAAGGGGAACTGACAATTTTGTGTACAGTTAGACAAGTGACATTTTGTTTGTTCCCAGGTTGAAGCAGTGAGGCTGTATAGGACTTTGTCAGTGGAACTAGATGTTACAATAATTAGAGAAATAGCTAGTCATTCATAGCTTAAAAACGCCCTATGTAGGTAGAATGATAAACTCTGATGTCTAGTACAGACTGTTGAGTAATTGTAATGTTCCCAATATGCCGATGTAGCATTTTTTAACCCAAAAGAATTTTCTTTTTGCAGGTTGCATCATGGTGGGACTACGGTTACCAAACAACTGCAATGGCAAATCGCACTGTCATAGTTGATAACAACACCTGGAATAACACGCATATTGCGACTGTTGGTACTGCAATGTCTTCTCCTGAAAAGGCAGCTTGGGAGATTTTCAACTCTTTGGATGTCAAATATGTTCTTGTTGTCTTTGGAGGTTTGTGTCCTTCTCAAATGCTTCTCTTTTCCCCAGAAAGGTCTGTTCTGACACATGCTTGTTCAATTCAGGTCTAGTGGGCTATCCTAGTGATGATATCAATAAGTTCTTGTGGATGGTACGGATAGGAGGTGGCGTGTTTCCTCATATTAAAGAACCTGATTACCTAGTAAGTTTTTCCTTTTTCAGTGGAGTGAGGGCTCCTGGTTTCTGGCTTTTTAAAGCTCATGCAGTCACTACAATCCTTAGAATTGAGATTTGTCGCTCTGATGAATAATCATAGTGTCTATCTGAAGTTTCATCACTTAAACTAGGGCTGAGCGCGGTTCCCGGGTTACCCGGGAACCGGAACCGAACCGGAGGAGGGTCCGGTTCGGTTCCCGGTTCCAAGGGGACTGGTTCCGTTCGGTTCCGGTTCCAAGCGGAACCAGAACCGAACCAGAACCGAACCGAACCGGTCTCGAACCGAACCGAATCGGTTTCGAACCAGAACCTGTTTCGAACCGGAACCGAACCGGTTACTTAGGGCAGAAAAAGCTCAACCTTGGATGTTCTAGTGACTTGTATGTGATGTTCTAGTTGAAGTTTGGCTTCGGCCTTTAAATGAAAGTTGTAAAGGACTTCTTGGAGTATAACATACTCAAATTTGGGACAAAACAAACAAGTATAAGTGGGTGAAATCGTTATTCTTTGGAAAGACTGGATCTGGAGATTTTGGGACCGACCCTTGATGAATGCATGGACTGTAAGGCAACCTTTTTGTCAAAATTTCACTTTGGTTTCTTAACAAAAGTTGTAAAGGACATCCTGAGGTACAACATATAAAAAATTTAGAGAGAAAAAAACAAGAATAGGTAGGTGAAATCGTGGTCCTTTGGAGATGGTTAGATCTGGAATTACGGTACTACGAACAGGGATTTTAACCGTCCATATTTAATTATCTAGGACGAATTTGACTTCTATGTTTTCATGAAGTATCTACCTTATGGTCTTGGCTATCACATAGTCGAATTTCATAATTTTTGAAGGTCATTTGGGTATTTAATCGGAAATGTTTCTAAAACTGTGCAATCTGATGCGTTCGGATCTTGTAAGTTGCAATGCGTGGACTATATCATTTTGTATGAGGTTCTTTTGGAAATGTGTTCTGCATGAAATCTCTCTTCATGTCTTCCCTACAACATATTTAAATTTCGTAATTTTTGTAGTTCATTTGTCTATTTAACCAAAAATGTTTCAAAAACTGTGCAAGTAGAGAATAGAAAAAGTAAATCGATTTTATCTTTTAATCCAGAACGAATTGGACTACAATTTCTTCATGAAACTTGTACCTCTAGGTCTTAAATACAACGTGTCCAAATTTCAGAATTTTCTGAGTTCATTTAAGGGTTTAATAGAAATTGTTTTCAAAACTTGTACCTCTAGACATTCTTGTTCTAGTGGTGTTTTATTTCTACTTTCTAGTTTGCTATTTGTTTTGAAATTTCTAATTATATTCTATTATTGTTGTGCAGTGCGAAGTTAATATATCAAGATAACATGTCAATGGGAAGTTACCGTGTAGTATACACGTACATTATAGGTTTTTTTGGTAATGTGCGCATACGTTATATTTTTTTTTGGTAACATGCGCATATGTTATAGTTTTTTTTTTTTTTTGGTAACGTGCGCGTACGTTATAGTTTTTTTGGGTAACGTGCGCATATGTTATAGTTCAAATCTGAAAATAACAAAAAAAAAAAAAAAAGGAACCTATTGGAACCTGGAACCGACCCTGGAACCTGTGACAGGGTAGGTTCCAGGTTCTCGGTTCCCATGGGTAGGTTCCAGGTTCTTGATTCCTCATTTTGAGGAACCTGTACCCGAGGGTAGGTTCCAGGTTCCGGACGGAACCGAATCGGAACCTGGAACCGCTCACCCCTAACTTAAACTATGTCATGGCATGATTTTGGGACTGATTTTTGTTATGGCTTCCGTTTCTGTTTAAAGAGAGATGGCCAATATCGGATCGATTCTCAGGCAACGCCAACTATGTTAAATTGTCTAATGTACAAGCTCTCATATTACAGGTCCGTTCTGGCTTTTAGACATGATCCTTTTCTCTTTTGTATTTTAAAATTGCTGTCTGAACGTTCAGTGTCTTCTGCATGTTCATACTTCAGGTTTGTTGACACCGATGGTAAAGCTTTTGATCGAGTTAGGCGGACAGAGATTGGAAAGAAACACTTTAAGCTCACCCATTTCGAAGAGGTTAGATTTCTCTTTCTAAGGCAACATAAATATTTGCTCGATAATAACCCTGTTGCTATCGCACCCACAACATAACAGTAAATCTTTATATAACTGGCACTATTTGAGCAGGCTACAGAACAGTACAGCAGCAAGTGAAAAAAATGATATACATGCTTCTTGGTCAGTAAATTATTTTAGAACAAATAAGTATCATTAAGTTTACTTCTTTTACATTGGAAAGCCTTTGATTTGAGGATCCATGCCTCTATTTCTATATTGCTAACTTTGGCCAAAACTTCCAGTCCTCTGTAGTACGTCTGGATGGATATATGAAGTCATGGTGTTTTTATAATTGAGGCAATATGTATTACTTCCAAATATTTACTTTTTTATCTTCAAACTAGAAGGTGAAAAGAGTTTGAGAGTGAAATTTCAAGGTTTTCCTTTTAACTTTTTAATCTGTTTACCGTTTAAATCTACATATCAATTGTTGATTTGGTTCAAGGGATGCTATTGTGAAAGATTGAACTCTCTGGTTCTGCATTATTCTCTCTGTTTGATGTGTGATCTGTCATATGGATGAGTTGTTCAATTGTGGTTATTCTCTTCTTATTTTCAATTAAATCCTGGAGAAATATCTTGATGGAGAAGAAAAATAAGAAGATTTGAAATAGTTCCAACAATTATTGCAAGTCTAATTTTTTGTCCCCATTGCAGTAAGGCCTTTCAAGAGGCTTAATGTCATGCATCATACCATAGTCGCTCTCTCCAATGTATTCTTTTCTGTCGGTATTTGTAATGTGTGTGGGTATGGATGTGGATGTGTAATGACATTGTTATCGGCTGAGATGACATTCTCCCAGTAGTAAGCTTAAAGCAGTATGCGTGGTCCAAATTCCAAACGATAATCAGATGGACTTTTGTTTGGGTCATGGTGACAGGTGTTCACAACTCATCATTGGATGGTTCGCTTATACAAACTGAAGCCTCCAAAGAACAGGCTCCGTGGTAAAACGAAAAAATTGAAGTCGGTATGTATCACTCTTGGACCTTCCGATTTCTATAAGGTATTATGCAGGTATATCCTCCTAATAATGCCATGTTCATCAACTTTGTCTTCACAGAAAACAAGCTCTGCGTCAAACTCAAAGAGAAGTGGAAAGAGAACAAAGAATCCTTGGCAATAGAGGTTTTGAGATTTTACAGGCAATGGGTTCGGTAGCTACTTGTACTTCATTGTATAATTATAGGCGAGACACCTCAGAGATAGTTCGTGAGAGATTAGGTGGTCATTAACCTTTCTGAGATGCTAGTTCTCAAGGATTTTGCAGTTTTGCCTATGAAACAATATGGAAAATGTTTGTGCTAACTGCTTCTCGCCGAGGGTGTTCCGATATTTATTTTGCTTCTGTTGCGTCCTGCTAAGGGCAAGAGATTGCTCAGTTCAATAGATCAGGAGTTAGCTCAATCTCGTGCTTATTCACAATGGAGTCCCGCAGCACTAACTTTTTACTACATTTCCGTGATTAAGAATAGAGCTATCCTTATTCAGAATGGAAGGGATCCAACTGATGGGACCTTCGGCTGCAGTATCTTCTAGTTCAGTTCAAATGAATCGCTTTGAAAACCGTCTTGTCCATATACCATGAGTGAAAGGGATATATCGAGATAATGTTTTCGTTTATACAGTCAATGGGGTATATTACACCGTGGTCATGGTGAATCGAGAGGCTATTAAGCAGCGATCCAGTGTTGTTCATCGGGCGTGCGATCCTGTTTTACGGCTTAAATTCTCAGGAACTTCGAGAGCTAGTACATCAATAATCACTATCACATGTTAAATATGTCATTTCCTGGCGACGTTGGTGACTCCCATGTGAGGATGTTAGACGTGACGATGATATAGACCTGTTCGATTCTTCCATCTACAGCCGCTCCGACGCTCTTGCTCTGATCCAATCTAGAAGATCTTGACTTTGGAATAGTTGAGGTCTCGATGAAGTTGAGATTGTTCTTTGTCTCTTGTCAATGTGGCAAGGATGAATCACAAAGTGACTTTCCTCGGCAAGAGCAAAAGAAAAAGAAATCGAATCCCTGGGGATAGAAGGAACTAATTTCACCTCATTTAACAAATCAAAGGTCGATATCTAGAGAGCAACATTATTCATTCCTCGTGTTATTTTATCATTTGGGATAATGATAAATAGTGTATAAGTTTTGATTTTATATGTCATATAATTGTTAACTTTTAATTTGTTCAATTTGATCTCTAAGTTTTTAGTACATTTCTCAATTTAGTTTCTAGATTATTTGAAAATTTTAATATTATCCTTCAATTACTTCTAGTCCAAGATAATAAACTAAATTGAATATGTATCAAAAGTTCAATAACTATATTAAGCAAATTAAAAATTCTTGCTTATTAAAGTAAAATGTCATTTCCCCGTAGCTTTTCAGTTTCATAATCTCTACTTCCAAAGCCCGTTTCTTCGTTGCCTCGTCACCGAGTTGCATTCTCTCGGGACACCAGACTTCCCAAAGAGCACTCGCGTGTCGATGTTCGTGATCGACTCGGACGCAAAATGAGAGCGGCGAGACAGCAGCTCCGCCAGGCCGTGGACTCGCTGTACTCCCGCGGGCATGCGACCCCTGCGTCCTACACTCGCCTGGTACTCGAATGCGTCCGTGCCCACGACGTCGATCAGGCCAGGCGGCTGCAGTCCCACATGGAACTCCACTCCTTTCGGCCCGACGACACCTACGTGCACAACCGCCTCCTCCATTTGTACGCCCGGGTCGGCAAGCTCGACGACGCCCGGAAACTGTTCGACAAAATGCCCGCCAGAGACGTTTTCTCGTGGAACGCCATGCTCTCGCTGCACGCTAAATGTGGGTCGGTTGGGGACATGTGGGCAACCTTCGATGAGATGCCCGTTCGCGACGTTGTTTCCTATAACACGGTTATGGCGGGCTTTGCGGGAAATGGACAGCCTCAGAAGGCTTTGCGAGTGTTTGTGAATATGCACGAAAATGGGTTTGCGCCGACTGAATATACTCAGGTGAGTGCATTGAATGCCTGTTCACAGTTGCAGGGTTTGAGGCTGGGAAAGCAGATCCATGGCAGGATGGTTGCTAGTGATTTTAGGGGCAGTGCGTTTGTTTGGAATGCGTTGACTGATATGTATGCTAGATGTGGTGAAATTCATTGGGCCAGGTGGTTGTTCGATTGCATGGTTGATAAGGATGTGGTTTCATGGAACACGATGATTTCTGGATATGTGATCAATGGAAATCCGGATAAATGTGTTGATTTGTTCCGTCAGATGCAATTGACTGGCTGTAAGCCTGACCAGATTACGGTCTCCAATGTCCTCAGAGCCTACTTTCAATGTGGACATGTCGTTGAAGCAAGGAAATTATTTGATGAGCTCAGAGAGAGAGATAAAATATGTTGGACGACAATGATAGTTGGCTACTCCCAAAATTCAAGAGAAGAGGATGCATTGCAGCTGTTTTGTCATATGCTGTCAACAAATGTGCAGCCCGATGGTTTTACCATGTCTAGTGTGGTGAGTTCCTGTGCCAAATTAGCATTTTTGCTTCTTGGTCAGGCTGTGCATGCGAAAGCTATTCTTGTGGGAGTTGATGATGGTCTGCTTGTTTCCAGTGCTCTTGTTGACATGTACAGCAGCTGTGGAGTAATTGCAGATGCTCGGTTCATTTTTAATACGATGACTTCTAGGAATGTTGTTTCTTGGAATGCTATGATTGGTGGTTATGCACAAAATGGTCAAGATCTGGAGGCCTTGAAACTATATGAGGAGATGCTGCAAGGGAACATGAAACCTGATATTATCACTTTTATAGCTATTCTTTCATCCTGTGTTCATGCCAATCTGATCGAACAGGGACGAAAGTATTTTGACTCAATCAGCAAAGTACATGGGATTACGCTGACTTTGGATCATTATGCATTGATGGTCGGCCTCCTTGTTCGATCAGGCCAGGGAGATAAAGCACTGAGTCTCATCGAGCAAATGCCCCATCAACCAAATAGCGTAATTTGGTCCTCTATTTTGTCTTCATGTGCAACAACAGGTGATATTAGACTTGGAAAGATAGCAGCAAGCCATTTATTTGATCTTGATCCATGTAATGCTGGACCATATATTACACTATCTAACATGTATGCAGCTAATGCCAGATGGAAAGATGTTGCATCTGTGAGATCTCTGATGAAGAACAGAAATGTCAGGAAAGTCGCAGCTTACAGCTGGATTGAGTTTGATAATAAGGTCCACAGATTTGTGTCCGAAGATCGTTCTCATCCAGAGACAGATCAAATATATGAAGAACTGCACAGATTGATAAAGAAACTACAAGTGGCTGGCTTTATTCCTAATACAAAGCCAGTACTCCATGATGTAGCGGACAATGAGAAGCTTGCATCTATAAGCTACCACAGCGAGAAACTTGCTCTTGCATTTGTCTTGCTCAAAAACCCTGATGGTGCAGTTCCCATACGAATAATAAAGAATATTCGCGTATGCACTGACTGCCATGCGTTTATGAAATATGCATCTGAACTTATCGGGCGCCATATAATCTTAAGAGATTATAACAGATATCATCATTTTATTGGAGGAAAGTGCTCATGCAATGATTACTGGTAGTGAGCATTGCTGATTTTCTATTTTTCTCTGACTGGCGTCAGATGGTAAGTTGCAGCTGTATGGTGGATGGTCTTGTTGCAGTAGGAGATCTTCAACTTTTTGAGAAGAACTGAGCCAAGAGCTAGATGCAAGATCCTTTTCATCTAGCTACCAACAATGGATCATCTTGTTGAAGATTCAACTGATCATATCTTTTCTCTTGGAAGCTAAAACGAGATGTTGGGGCTCTTCAAGCACCGGGCTGGTCTTCACTGGATGAGTCCATCCCCATGTCAACGCGTGCAAACTGATTTCAAGCACAAGGCTGCTTATGGGAATGATCTGAATAGAATGTGCTAACATCATAATTCTAAACCAATTCTTGAGCAAGAATGACTAACAAGCTTATTGATTGAGGATCCTTAAACAATTCATTGTTAGTTTATCCCATGGTATTGTAGTGAGGTGGTAACATTGCCAGTAGCTTTTGAGACACAAATGCAGGCACTGCTAGCTGAAGCAGCTATTGTATGTCATGGGATGCAGAGTGAAGTCACTGGAAGGGTCAACATTTCTTCACTCACTGATTGTGGATTGTTCATGAGTTAGGCTTGATGTGTATAAGCTGGGATCTCTGGATATCGTACAGACAATCTTTTGTTGAACAATGTAGATCAAGAGGAGTTAGTGACACAGGTTTGTTCTGGTAGGCAATCGAGTATAGACTGAAAATAGTTTACTCCTCTTTCTTTGTAATGGTTTATTTCTCTGTCTCAGGTCCATTTCAAGCATTTAAATGTTGATGTGAGGTCCATCTTAGATGGTAGACTGGTTGGAAGAGTTGGTCTGCTGCTTAAGTGGCCCAAAGGCCAATGTGCCGGAGACCCTTGTGCTGCAGTTATAGATCTTGAATTAGGTAAACATCCTATGAGATCAACTTCCTTGTTGGGTACATTACATTTTTTGCTCAACTGGTCTGAAGTAGCTTTCTTCAAGTTCGGCTCCTTTTCCTATAATTTGGTAGAGTTGTACATTGGAAAAAGTGTGAAATCTGTAATTCTATCGTACTTATTTTTTATCACCTTAGTTTTGAGTTTACTGTTCATAGTTAAGTGTCATAGAAGCACATTATTTTGTGGTAATAACTAGAGTTGCTCAGAGGGATGGGTTGGGCTTTGACCTAACTTTGTTGCCCTAGTCTGCCCATTCACAAAAATGGGTAAGTATGTGTATATATAGATGAAACTATTGTTTCCACACCTAATATATATAGATGACTGCAGATTCCTTTGTTTGATAGTTCATTCTTGCAAATCTCATGAGGTAAAACCCTAAACCGGTACACCTATGACAAATTTACCAAAAGTTAATTTTTTGACCATAAAAAATCCCAAACTGATACATCTTTAATAAATTTACCATCTGTTAATTTTTGTTAAATTTTACCATCAAATTACTAAGTTAGATGACACATAACAATCACGAGTGTACAGGTTTTGGGGTTTTACTATTCATTTATCATGGGTGTACTAGTTTGTGGTTTTTTGTGGTATTAATCCAATTTAACGGAAACTAATAAATGGTGAATTTGTAATAAATGTATTAATTCGAGGTTTTTTGTAGTAAAAAAATTAGTTTTAAGTAAATTTATTATAGGTGTACTAATTTGAGATTTTTGATGGTAAAAAATTAGTTTTGGATAAATTCGTTATAAATATATCAGTTTGAGGTTTTTAATGATATTAACCCTTCAAGAATCTAAGGGTTTTTGAGATATTATTTTTTATATTTGCTTTGGAGGAGGGAAGCTCAAAGACTTAACTGTGGCTGCTCAAAGTGGATGTGTAAATTCTTGATGGCACTGGCAGAAGCGTAATACGATGCATGTAATGCAATGCAAGCAGTTGTAATTGTGTTGTTGACTGGGCTAGGTCAATTCTAACTCATCGCTTGGCTATCTTATTTCCAGGCATGTACTGCATCATGAATTAGTCTCTAGCATGTCTTGTCTCACTAGTCAGTAAATCACGCTTGCTCTTTATTGGGTACAAAATTTTCTTCTCAAATTGCAGGATAGAAATTTATACTTCAGCTTGTTCTTTGGTGATGTATTAAATTTGCTTGGGGGACTGATGCATCTGAAGTATGTGGATCGCGGAGAAAGAAAGTGAATCAAGTTTGCTCCAGCTCATTATACTATTGCCTGGACAGGATATGGTAGTAACTCAATTCAGTAAGAAGGTCATTGTATGGACAAGGGAAGAAGCAATATCACGTGGGAAGCTGATGGTGTTGGTCCAATAGGGTTCCCTTGTCCATTCCTGGAACTTGCCCTTTGATGCAGTTCACAGCTCCAAAATTTTCCGCAGTGGTTTGATATGACCCTCTCCACCGTCTATTGTTCAAACATCAGCGAGTCTCCAGGCGTATGGTCTTGGTGGAAATTGCCAGTCCAATTCAAATCTAATCAAAAGCTTGTTTTTGCTTTCCGTGGTCTGCCAGGTACCTTTGCCTGTCCATAACTAGCCGTGTCAATAATGTAGTTGCTTGTCTTCACTATCGATTTATTTTTCTTCTCTAGTTTGTCGAGGAAAAGTCTTGAGTAATTTCCGAGATAACTCTCTTTTGAGATTCCGATCCTTTCAATGTCGCTCCGATTATTGGATTCAGTACACGAATCTAAATTCTTTTCTACACGAGCCATCTCCATCACCGTTGATGTGGACTGTTATGTTTTTAGGATTTAACTTCACGATCGAATCAATGGCAATGAAAGTGACATGTATAGAATATAGACTGCGCGGCTGGTGTAACATAGAGAACTCCATGATTGTTTCCTTACTTTGGATTTTGCGCTTTTGGAATCCCAAATTGGTAGGACTTTTCCTCTTGTTTGCGATCGGACTGAGTGTAATCCCAAAGCTTTGAGCGACGTCAATCCTTGTTTCGGCAGGCTCGTGTCTCAACCTATTTTGGATTTCTTGGAAGAGTGGTGCTTAGGGTGCATTTATTTCACAAATGATGAGTGATTTGGAAATCGTTTTCCTAAAAATGATAAGAATGAATGAATGAACAATATTTTCATTATCCACAAAATGTCAAGGCATAATTTGTTGTTTATAACAAAAATATTTTCAGCTCACTAATTTTTTGAAGTGGTATAATTAATCATTTCTAGAAAAATGATTTTCCGCAAAACAAACAAACTAATATTTTTATAAATGATAAAAGGAATGGTTTCAGTGTAAATCCAGCTAAATGGACCTATAAAGGATAGGTAACCTACCAAGATTTGCAGCTTGTGCTTCTTCAGGGAGATTGAAATGTGATTGTTTGATTAGTACTTAGTAGATAACCTCGATGAATAAACCTAAAACACCAATTCGTCGATTTAGCATACTTGTTCCAATTTGGAAAAAAGGATCATCCCAATTTGATTTGGTTTGACATACGATCATTTTGCGCTTTCTACATATTTAGAAAGTTACTTTTGGGAGATGAAATGATTTTTTTTTTTCCAAATGAAAACATTCAATATGTAGAACATCTCAGTAAACCATCCACAACCTTTTCTCCGTTATCCTTTGCATATTTCCATATCGGAATTCATACTGCATGCCCCACGTAGTAACTTATTTTAGTGCTCCAAGTCTCGCAGCGTAAATTTTTCGAAACCTCCAGTTAAAAGAGAGGATGTAAGAAGAAGACGAATGAATTCAAATTTCAATAATTTATCACTAGAAAGGAACAAGTATAATTAGGTCATGCTTGGAGTTTGGCCCAATTACTATGTGGGCTTACAGAGAATCATAGCCCAGGGTAATCGGGCCAAGCTAGGCCCAAGAGGACCCGGCGGATATTGCACGTTGCCTTTTAAGATTGCCTCTTGGCATTTATAAGGTTTACATCCTCTAATATATTGACCTTTTTTTTCCCTGATAAATATGCACTCAACAGTTTGCTAATTTAATATTCTCTAATAACATCCTTGATAAGCGTTCTTAAGACACCCGTTAATATAAATGCAAAATGCTATGAAATGAGCCGTGAATCGAGTTAGGCCTTATCATGTGAGGCGTAGTAGGACCATCCATTGGCTCATGCTATTTTGATCTTTTCTAATTTGGATTCTAGCAAAGGCACAAGCTTCGAATAACTCCTAAGGGGTTAGGTGCGGGAGATACCTGGGCTTCTTGGTGTCATAAAGCGGGAGGTCTTGGTTTATTGATTCCTCGAGACTAATCCCGAATCCCACATTTTGCATCGTACTAGATTACCCAATTTCATCATTGGGGTGACAAAATCGTTACACTTGTCGAGACATTGTCGAATTGCTAAATAGGTGGTAGACATCTCCGACATCATTGAAAGAATAAAGTTGGCGTTTCAATTTCGTGCCAATTTAGACTTTTTATTTTCCTCTTCAAAAGTGGTGGATAATCAAAGATGTAAGACTCGTAAAAGAGGGAAATGAACATTTTTCAATCAAGGTCGGTCTTTTTCGACCAAAAAAAAAGAAGAAGAAGAGAAGTCGGTCTTGCAAACTCGCACGTGCGGCGGCGGAGGCCCACCAAAGATGTTGGGGTAGATCTTCCGTCACGGAGTGTCGGAGGAGGAGAGGGGGGGGTGGGCGGGGGGTGGGCGGCCGCAAATCCTGACTGAATCTCCTGCTTCGCACCCCACCACGCGACCGCATCACCGCCCCACTTTTTTACATCTGTACTGTTCCTCCTTTCCCCGGCGGTCAAACCTTTGACCCGCGTCAACCTCCAGGGGAAAGGGAGGTCTCAACCACTGTTTCGCCCCACATCTTTCGCTGATCGGACGGCCCGCGCAGCGTCGGCATCGGATCGGACGGCCCGCGCCGCCCCAGCACCGAGTCGGCACGGCCGGGGGGGAGGTCCGCCGGGGGGGCCCGGGGTTCAAAAAGTCGGGTGTTGGAAGTCCATTTCGTATCCAGGAGGTGAATCTCCAGCCTTTTTTCTTTGTCCCGGTGCCTTTCTGTTCATGACGACAAATGGGCACATTATTAAAAGAGCATTATTGTTGTTATACGACGAGACTTCTTTTCGATGATAAAAGTGAGGAAAATGGAGATGACAAAGATACAGAGATCGATGGTGAGATTGTGGCCGACATCGTTACGTGCTAGCTTAGATCAAGGGGATTGATTTGATCGCTATATGCTGAGATGGATTGATAGATGTGTAAAGTCGTTGCCTTTTGAATCGACCGTGATCATAACATGCGGAGTATTTGAAATTTGTGTCGTTCGCATACTTGGGATCTTCTCCGACTCGGTATGATTTTACGTTTGAAGTTACGGATGCCACGGATGATTTTGCCGGTAGAGTTCGGATTCCGACATTTGATGGATCATTAGTTTGATTATGGAAAGAAACCTTAAGAGGGTTCAAATTGGTTCGCTGCTCGTCACGATATGCTATCTTTAATTCCTTCATTTTAGTTGTTGTTCACCATTACAAGTGCTATAGGTATTGCAAATGTGAAAAACAACGTCTCGAGTTTGAATTCGTAAACAAGACCTGATCAATAAATTGTTCAGGAATCTGGCCTGGTATGTGACTCTCGGGTGTAGCATACTAAAAGAGTCCAAATTGGAATAGGTCTTCAATCGAAACAATGATATTAACTTTCCTAGGTTAGAGTTGAAGTTGGCCTAGCGATTGTTTGAATATTTAAATATTAAGCTATGAATTTGTCTAATGGCTTAAAATTTTAAAATAATTGACAGTGGCTCCACAAAATCTCACATTGTATTAAAGCATAAGATCTCGAGTTCAAAAAATTAAATTGGAGTGAGTATTGGGGGAATCCGGTGGATTGCAAATATAGAGAATTAAACTAATCATTTTCCAGTAAAGCGATTGTGTGTTAATAACAAGACTATCAAGACATTAGACAGAAATTGCAATCCAATAGAATGTGTTTACAAGACTAAAAATAGACAAACAATACAAAAAGAAAAAGAAAAAAAAAAGAACTCGGTTACAATCTGAACATAAAAAGCAAATTATCTCCAAACACTACTAACATCATAGAAAGTTGCTTAACTATCGAATCGGACCCTATTTGGTATTTCCATTTTTATTTCCATTTTTTGTTCCCTAAAAAAAAAAAAAAAAAATAAAAAGAACAGCAATCCATTTGATGATGTTTTTTTCTTGGAATAATTAGATTTTGAACATAATCAATAAATAGAAAAAAAAAGTCGCTTCTTTATTCTTGAGAATAACTCAAGAATCAAGTAATTTTTTTTTTTTTTTTTTTTTCTTCCTCTAGCCGATCATTGGTGACCTTGATGGGGCCTTCATGAGGCCGACCTCATGATGGCTGGCAAGGCTTGACCTCACTGGCTCTTGTGTGGCTGGTCGTTGGTCATGGTGGAGGTCGGCAAATGTTTAGAGGAAAAAGAAGAAGAAAAGGAAAATTAAAAAAAAGGAAAAAAAGAAAAAAATTAATAAATTTATTAAAAAATTAAAAGAAATTCTAAGTCATAAATCATTTGAGGGTCATATAAAAAATATTTCTGTTTCAGGAGTAGAAATTTTATATAGTTATCAAGTACTTTTGAATATTCAAAAACTTGTCTAGGGAACATACTTAGGAAAAATTATTTTTGAGCAAAAATTATTCTAAAAAATAGAATGATTATCAAATGCTCTCTCAATGTCAGTTGTACTAATCTATGTTATGAAGCCGAAATCTCCAAATCAGAGGTAGGTGGAGTACGCCGATTACACGAGAATTTCTCTAGCCAAAACAGGGAGAGGTGCTTCAGGAGCGTGTGCTTTTGCCGTTATAAACAAACCGCACTTTTTTTTGTCTCCCAAAAGGGTTTATAGGGTCACCTTTGTCTTGCTTCATCATCATCTTGCCTAAGAAATTTTTTTTAGATCATATTTTACACGAGTGGCATTTTATAATCCGCATTCAATCACAAGGCAAAAAATCACTTGACTTGTCAGAAAATCCAACCCAAAAGCATGATTATAAAAAGCATGCCAAATCTATTGTTAGTGATGTCTTGACACATGCAATTGACTAATGCAAAGAGAACGCACGTTCATGAAAGAAATAACACTGGTTCTGTTGTCATATTAGAAAGTCCAACCCAAAATTTAGTATGATAGATGAAGGCAGATCACATAAATATAAAAAGTGTTTATGACCCGTTGTTAGGCAAATACAGGATAATACTTTAACATGACTATAGCCTGGATACAACTTGGCTCCTCCTGCTGACCTATGATTAACTTCAGTAAAGTCAAAATTGGAAAGTTTAGTCACACACGGGAAAAAAAAAAAAAAAGCAAGGAAGAATATTCAATAAGGAAAATTTATAAATTGCATGGTGCAAGAGCTGCCTACGTTATGTCGGTACACTAGCCGTGTAGCGTTCACATGAATTGTGGTTGTTGGTGTACTTTTGTTGAATACATGATCCTCGTGTGAACCCACCATCTCAATTTCTTCAAATTACTCATTTCAATCAAAATTCAATGGATGGCTGTCCAAGATCATGCCAATAAACTTTGGTGGTATTATACATGTGTATATTCCTCCTTTTAATGGCGAGGCACAGGAAAAGCGGCAGTCATCTTAGACTACCCAATGCAGAAACGATTCGCATCATTCGATATCTATCATGTCTCGGCATTGTGCTTTTCCTTGACTTGTCTCCCCTTCGCTGTCTATCGCACTATACAGAGATTTTCAAAAGGTAATCATTGTAATAGGCGACCGGGCTGCATCAGTCGATGCATGCACGTCGACATTCTTGTCCTAAGTGCAATCTGTTTGTGTTTTGTTTATAGTATGGACCAACAGTGATCGACCGACATCGCTCGGATTTTTCCCCCATTTCATGCCATGCAAGATTAGAGGGAATGCGATGGGCGGTATCGCCAGGCATCTTTTGGAATTGGCCATTGTCAAAAGCTGGAAACGTTTTAATATCAAGACGCGACGTTGACGCGTGTCGGGTGAAAGGACGATTGCTTTTCCTTTACTCGCATCTTCATCTTTTCATCATAATTGAGGAACTTTTCATCTGCAATGATACATGAAACTTAGAAATCTCTTGATTTTACGTACGGATTCGCTCTCGAAAGAGTTTCCTCATGACTCGTGAGAACATGTTGTCGTCTTGGTGAGCTGAATTGCATGCTCGTGATTTTTAGAGTGCGGAAATCCTAATATTCTGATCACGATTTTCTCGGACTAATGGTGTAAAGAGGAGGGATCCGTAGATACATGAACGAGCAAGAGAACTGTACCCTAGGCGAATGCAGCATCTTTTCGTCGATTGGTTTGTCAGCAAAAGCCTGTGCGGGCGGCTTTGGCTTTACAGCTTTTGATTTTCCCGTCAAAATGAAATACTGCGAAAAGAATTCCACGGTACCGCGTATTAACTACGAATGCTTAAAGGTGTTCGATACCACATAAAAGTCAAATCCAAAACTCTAAAAGCAAGTAAGGTTAGAGGTAAAGTCATTTAGACAGCTGCTCAGAGTGCAGTATTCCATCCCGTCAGAGTGGTCCACTTCTATAGTCAATATTTGGGAACTTTTGTTTTGTAGATTGTCTTTGCCGGCATGATCACAAAGAATCAAAGTTCGGTGAATATATTCCGAGTACATAAGCAAAATCTAGTCAGCCTTATCTGGTGTTGATTAATAAAGTTTGCGAGCACATTTTTCTTTAGGGTTTATGCACCAGTATTTATTTTGGAATAAGTATACTAAACGTTCTAAAATTTATTAGTATAATTAAGGTCTAAAACTTTCAATAAGTACAATTAAGTCCTAAAACTTGTTACGAAAGTGTAATTGAATCCTAAACTCTCAAGAAGTATAATCAAGTCCTAAAATTTGTCAAATTAGTATAATTAAGTCTTTCTGTTAATTGCATGTTTTGAAAGTTTTAGAACTCAATTGTACTTTTACGACAAGTTTTAAGACTTGATTGTATTTTTTTGAAAGATCTAGAACTCAATTATACTATTGTGAAAAATTTTAGGATTTAATTGTACTTTTTGAAAGTTTTGAAACTTGATTACACTTTCATGATAAGTTTAAGGATTGTATTACACTTTTTCTTTGTGTGTGTAGAAAGTGATATAGAAGAAGAGAGGAGAGTGTATGGAACAAAAAAGGATAGCATAAAAACTAATTAGGGTTTGCTACTCCTCACACTTTTATTATTAATAAAATAATACTTAATGACCATAATAACCTTTTCACTATTAATGACCATTATAACCATCTCACCCTTTAACATTCTCCCTCAAGTTGGAGCATAGATATCAATCATGCCCAGCTTGTTACAAATATACTCAATCCTACTGCTCTCTAAAGACTTGGTGAAAATATTAACTAGTTGTTCACCAGTCCTAACATAACTAGTAGGACTAACTCCAGCCTGAAGATTCTCACGAGCAAAGTGACAATCAAGTTCAATATGCTTGGTATACTCGTGGAATACTGGATTTGAAGCAATATGGATTGCTGTCTAATTATCACACCACAACTTCAATGGCGCTGGATCTTTGAGTCCGAGTTCAACTAATAGTTGACGCATCCAGATTAACTTCACAAGTAGCTTGAGTCATAGCTCTATATTCTGATTCTACACTGGATCTAGCCATAACACTTTGTTTCTTGCTCTTCCAAGATATTAGGTTTCCTCCCACAAAAGTGCAGTAATCCGATGTAGACCTCCCATTTGTAGGAGACCTGGCCTAATCAGCATTTGAAAATGCTTCCACTCTTTTATGACCATGATCATTATAGAAGAGACCACAACTTGGAGCTTTTTTCAAGTATCTCAAAATTCTGACTACGGCATCCCAATGAGAAGTATTGGGGGAAGACATAAACTAACTCACAACACTCACAGGAAAGGAAATATCAGGTCAAGTGATAGTTAGATAATTCAATTTTCTAATAAGTCTTCGATACCTTTTAGGATCATCCAACAATGTATTGTCCTCCACCATCAATTTCAAGCTAGCTTCCATTGGTGTATCTAGTGGTTTAGCTCTTAGCATACCTATCTCTTTTGGCAAATCCAAAACATACTTGCGTTGTGAGATATAAATACATTTCTTTGCTTGTGCCACTTTGATACCCAAAAAATATCTTAGTCACCCTAAATCTTTTGTTTGAAACTTCTGTTGCAAATACAGTTTCAATTCATCGATCCCTGTAAAATCATCGTTGGTTATAACAATATCATCCACATAAATTACAAGAAATATCCAACCAGCTCTATAAACACAATATAACATAGAAGATCTCCATTACATCTCAACAGTCCAAATTGGAGCACCACCTCAATAAACCTCCCAAACCAAGCTCTGGGAGACTACTTCAAACCATATAAAGATTTCTTCAAACGATAGACATAACCAGACTCTCCCTACGCAACAAACTCAGGTGGTTGCTCCATATATACCTCTTCATGTAAATCACCATGAAAAAAATGCATTTTAACATCAAATTGAAAAAGAGGCCAACAAGTAGAAGCAGCCAAAGAAAGCAAAAAGTGAACAGAGACCATCTTAGCCATTAAAGAGAAATTATCACCATAATCGACCCCATAAATTTGTGCATAACCTTTTGACCAATCTAGCCTTAAGACGAGCAGGAGAACCATCGGGCTTAACCTTGACAGTAAACACCCATTTACCTCCAATAGCAGTCTTCCCTACATGTAGATGAACAAAATCTCAAGTTTGGTTTTGGTCAAGTGCCAATAGTTCCGCCTCCATAACAATCCTCTAGCTTAGACTAGATAATGCTTAAGCAATAGTGGTGTCCAAACTAGCTCGAAAAGAGGTAGACATACTAGAATAGGTGACAAACTATGCAATACGGTGTTGGATACAACTATGAACTCCTTTACGATGTGCAGTAGGGATATCAAGGTTAGTATGTGACATGCTTACCTTAGACTCAGAGGATGAAGAAGAATGAGTGGAAGTACATCTGTAGGGGCCTCCACATGTTGACGAGGATGTCTATTGTATACATACTAGACTGGTAGAGGAACTGGTGGAGAATTCGAAGTGGATTTCACAATAACATATGTAAAAGAATCAGCATCCACTATAGGAGGCTCCATTGGTTCATCAGAATAAACAATAGACTCATAAAAAGGAAACATTTGCAATGATAAAATACTTGTGCAAATAAAGACAATAACGACAATAGCCCTTTTGCATATGGGAATACCCCACAAAAATGCATTTAAGAGACCGATGATCTAATTTGGAAAGCTCTAGACGATGGTGACAGATATAGCAGACACGCCAAATATACGAGGTGGTAAATGAAACAAGGATTTTGAAGGAAAAAGAAGAGAGTGTGGAGTGGCATTCTTAAGAACAAAGGACGGCATGTGGTTGATAAGATAACATGTAGTTATGGGAGCATCAGTCCAAAAGGATTTGTCTACCTTCATTTCAAACATCAATCATTGAGCTACTTTTAACAAGTGATGGTTCTTCCTTTCGGTGACATTGTGGTGTATTCGAATAAGAAGATTGATGAAGAATGCCCCATTGAGTCATAAATTCAAAAAAAGGATTAGAAAATATTCTTTGGCATTATCATTTCGAAAAATATAAATGGGAACTAAAAGTTGAGTACGTACTTCATTAACAAATGCACATAACACAGAAAATAACTCAAAAAAACAAATTTTCATTAGATATAACCAAGTAGCTCTTGAATAATCATCTACAAAAGTAATGAAGTACTTGAAACTGAACTTAGAAAGAGCAGAATATGGACCCCATATATCAAAATGAACTAACACAAATGGTTGGGAAGCTTGTTTATTGACTCTTGGACGATAACTACTACACATGACTCATACTAAAGACTTGATGTAGAATGAAACTGGGGATCTAACTTCTTTAGACTTTCCAAGAAGGGGTGGCCCAAATGACAATGGATCTAATGTGGGGAAGGCACATAACAAGCAGCACTGGTAGTATCATTAAGCAAGTATAGCCCCTCGAATCAAGGAATTGGGATAGAAAGTTATGGAACAATTATATGTTTTGGTAAGATGACTAATAGACATAAAGTTGAACGAAAAACTTGAGAGATACATGATTGAAGATAAAGATATGGAGGATGTCAGGGGAACTATGCATGTCCCCTTTATTATGTATAGAGAACCATCAACCGATGTAACATTGGACATAGACTTGTAAAAGTTAGAAAAGATACATGAAACTCCAATCATATGATTAGTAGCACCTGAATCAAGGACCTAGGGGCGAGAGGAAGAAGAAAAACACGCTGTTACATTACTTGCCTGGATAAAAGTACCTGTGGAAATTGTGAAACTAGCTAGGAAATTTGTAATTTATTGTACTTGACAAATTCCTCCTTCATCATTCTGATCAACTTTCCTCCCTTAGAGGATTGTGAAGATGTACTAGATTCTACTGCATTGGCTACATTAGCTACAACCTGTTGAGGGGGCCTTCCATGAAGCTTACAACATAATATCTGAATATGTCAAGGTAAACTATAGTAATGACAAGTTTGAACAAAGCTAGTATTTACCCTTATGTCATTAGAAGTATTATTAGAAGAGGGTGGTTGTCCTCTACCAAAACCACCACTAGTACGACCTCGACCACCAATGCGATTTCCTTGGGCTACCAAGGCTGAGTTATTACCTTTAGAAAATGCATCATTAGGTGTTTCACGTGAGACCCTCATAACACAAGCAAACGTCTCAGTGAGTGAAGTCATCCTATCTCCTCCAAGTATTTGGGAATGGACTGCATCACACTTTGATCCTAGTCCTCCCAAAAAACCTATAACAACCAATTGCTCTCGTTACTCCCGCATTTCCCTAACATTAGAGGTAATGGGTAATAGAGAATTAAGCTCCTCATACATCCGTTTAAAATTAGCAAAATACTAGGTAAGTGGCCGATCTTTTCTATTAGCCTTATAAAATTCCTGGGATACTTCATAAATCCTTGAAAGATTATTTTGTCCAGAATAAAGGACATTCAAATAGTCTCACAACCCCATTGAGATCTCGGATGGATGAACAAGACCACGTAACATCGTTCGACATTGAATCTGAGCCAGTGACACTCAGCGTTAGCTCTGGACTCAACTAGGTTGGGGGAGACCAGTTTGGGCTGGATGACGCTTGTTGATGTTGAATCAAAAGTCGCAACAACTGGTTTTTTTATTTATTTTATTTTTATAAATATAATTATGGCTGTGATACCATGTAGAAATTGATGTAGAAGAAGAAAGGAGAGCGTATGGGACAAAAGAGGAAAGCGTAAAAATTGATTAGGGTTTACCGCTTCTCACACTTTTATTATTAATCAAATAATACTTAATGACCATAATAACCCTCTCAATGCTAATGACCATAATAATCCTCTCACCTTTAAAAGTGTGAATGATCATAGAGAATTGAAGTTTGGTGAATATATTCCAAGTTCATAAATACAATCTATTTAGCCTTATATAGTATTGGTTAATAAAGTTTGTCTGTACATTTTTTTAGGGTTTATGTATGAGTGTTTATCTTGGGATATATGTTTAGAAGTCCTAAGACTTGTCACAAAAGTGCAATTGAGTTCTAAAACTTTCACAAAGTGTAATTAAGTTTTAAAACTTGTTACAAAAATGCAATGGAGTCTTAAAACTTTCAAGAAGTGTAATCAAGTCATAAAACTTGTCAAATTAGTCTAATTAAGTCCTTTCATCGAGTGCATTTTTTAGAAGATTTTAGGGCTTGATTATATTTTTTGTGATAAGTTTTATGACTTTATTATACGTTTTGAAAGAGAGAAAATTGTCCAAAGAATCTTAAATCCATTACACTTTTGTCAATTCAATCATAATTTTTTTTTTTCATAATTTGCCAATTATGGTTGGAATTCATTAATGTAGATGTTGGTTGTCTTATATGACACGGTTGGTGCTGACGTATATAATTTTAAATAACATTTTATTTTCTAATTTTTTCATTTTTTAAAATAATTTTTCCCTTTTCTTTTCCTTTTGCTGGTGGTTGGCCATAAACCATGGTTGGGTGGGCTAGCAAGCGAGGCTCGCCCTAGTGAGGGGGAGCCTCGACGAGGCTACATTGGCCTGGTGAGGTGGCCTAGCGAGGTTGATCCTCACTAGAGCTTGCCTTCGCCTAGTCACCCCTCGCCCGTAGCTGGTGGCTGAAAGGAAGAAGAAATACACAAAAAAGCAAAGAAAAGAAATATTAGAAAAAAGTAATGACAAATTCAAAAAAATGTTAAAAATTTTCTACGTTAGTGCCAACTATTCTATGTGATACCGCAAGTATTCACATCAGCAATTTTTGATCAAAATTGGCTGAATAGACTCAATTGGAAAAAAAAAAGGGAAAATTATTAAAAAAGTTCTAAACCTATTGTAATTGTGTCAATTCAGTCATAAACTTATTTTTTTTAGCCAATTGAGTCTCAAACCTTTTACAATTGTGCAAATTCAATCATTCTGGTTGGTGATAATTTTTTAATAATATTTTATTTTTTTCGAATTATTTCTTTTTTTTTTTATATCTTTTTTCCTTTTTTTTTTTTTTTTTTTGCTCCTCCCTCCTCCTACCTCCTTCTTCCTTTGGCTCCAGTGACCTACCAGAGGGGAGCACTGGCCAATCGTCGGATTGAGGCAGCTAGGCAAGCTCACCTTATCATCGCTGGGTGAGGGCGAGCTTGCCCATACCCAGTAATGATGAGGTGAGCCCTCACTAGATTCGGTGGGGGCTTGCCTTGCTAAACCTAGGGACGGCGAGACCCTTCTCATCAAATTTGGTGAGGGCTTGCCTTGCTAATGGTTGGGTGAGCTTGCCTTCACCCAGCGACGGCGAGGCGAGTCCTCACCGAACGATGGTGAGGCAAGCCCTCACCATATCCTGTGGGGGCTTGCCTCACTAGATATAGTGATGGCAAGGCGAACGCCAGATCCAACAGCGGTGAGGTGAGCCCTTGCTAGATCTATGGGGGACTTGCCTAGTTGTGCGACGATGAGGCAAGCTCACTTGGCAACCTCAATTCGGCAATTGGCTAGCCCTCTCCTCTGGCTAGTCACCGAAGCCAAAGGAAGGAGGGAGGAGGAAGGAGGAGAGAAGGAGGAGAGAAGGAGGAGAGAGGAGAAAAAAGATATTAAAAAAAAATTGTTGTCGGCAGTGGCTGGCGGCCACGTCGGCATTAGTTGGCTAATTTTGACCAAAAGGATTGAACTAACACAATTATAAAATGTTTATGACTCAATTGGTCAAAAAAATAAGTTTATGATTGAATTGACATAATTGCAATAAATTTATGACTTTTTTTGATAATTTTCCCTTGAAAAAACAATGTGAAATTTTTTAAGATTTTAATTGGCAAAATTGAAATGTTTATGACTAAATTATAAAAAGTACAATAGATTTAAGACTTTTTGGACAATTTTCCCATTTTGAAAAATTTAGGATTCCACTCTTTTGTGATAAGTTTTAAGAGTAGATTACACTTTTTTGAATGTTTTAGGACTTAATTGTACTTTTGAAACGAATTCTAAGATTTATTATTTTTTTTTGCACGATTACAAAAAATCTAAGTTAGGTGAAAATTTTCCGAGTTCATAAATAAAATTTGTTAGCCCTATATGGTAATAGTTAAGAAAGTTTTCGACTACCTTTTTTTAAGGGTTTATGAACGAGTATTTATTTTTTAGTACGTGCTTCAGCGAAGTTTGAAATATTAAGTGTATTTGAGGATAGAGATTTTGAGAGTCTCCCTTTTATTCTACTCTGAATTTCCGTTAGTTTTTGCTCCCCCTTCTATCGTGATCGTACGTCTGTGACTATACCATGTTAGTTTCCTTCTTTGACCTAAACACGAGTGTTCGGATATATGAGGTTTAACTTCATGGAGAAAACAGTCAATAGCTAGTAATATCTACAATCGATTAAAGAATGTTATCAAAATCTGTGAACCCTACATTGCACTTAGCCTTTCTTTCCTTCTAAGTCTTGTATATGTACTTCTGTTATAGCTGTACTGAAGTTTAACATTATTATTAAACTAGTGAATCAACCTACGGGTTGTGCAAGAGAATAATATCACGAATGAGTTAAGTATAAACAACCAAACCGAGAGAAGACCATATTAACATAGCTCACTTTGTTTCCACACTCTAAATAGTTATTACACATCCCGACATGTTGAGTTGACGAAAATAATTTCAAGAGAACTAATCGATCAAAACCGTAGGGTGGAAAGGGCTACACATTATCATGAAAGTACAAGATTGCCGATTTTAGTCAAAACAATGTTGTTCTAGTCTTTCACTTCTATGATTTTCCGTTTGTTTCCGTACAAACTTCATTTCCTCTCTTTTACTTATTAATGTACTTAAGCTGAATTCCATGAGCAATTCTCAGTAACGAGTTTGGATATGATCAGATAGTTTTCGCAACTTTAACTAGAGAATTCCACTCAAAAGATGAACCAAAGAATTGTATATGACAGAGAATTATGAGAAATTGAATTCTAGAAAGATATTATTAAATAGAATTCCGATCATTAAGTTTATTAAAAAATTCGAATCTCAAAGGATTCTTGTATAAATTTATCGAATATATAAACCTTGTCAAATTTTACCCAAAAAAGAAAAAGAAAAAGAAAGAGCTGTTAAGGAAAAATAAAAATCACGAGATTAATTGGTCCACATTGAAGGTAATTTTTTTTTTTTCATTAATCTTATCATTGATGAGGTTTCAGTGAGGGCCATTTTGAACTAATTAGATTTAACTGTGTGTACAAAGTGATTCAAAGGGTGGAAATAGCATGAAACGTTAATATGTATAGATGAAGTGTGAATATGAATATGCAAATCATCAAATACGTGAAATTTATTAGTCATGTAGAGTGGACCGACTTAAATCTTAACTAACACGACCAATATAAATCCAAATTCACTAACTCTTGTTGAGATCCAAGTTGAATTCTTATGTCATCTCACACGATGCCTAAAATTGAAGCGCATCTACACATTGCAAAAATTGAATATAACAACATAGAAATGGTTAGGAACATGACCAATATAAACCCAATTGGCTAAGTCCGTCATCATGTATGATCGAATTGGAAATATTCACCTACGCACACGCCATAAAGGATAACTCCAAATATTACAATATATATATATATATATATTCTTTTACATTAACCAGGTTAACTTAATTATAATGAGGGCAATAATATCCGGATTAAGTCATGTTGTCACGTCACGCCACGGGGGCGTTGGACGCGCATCTTTTTGTGTACCGTCCATTCTATCATTCTGTCCTTTTTTGTTTGTTTCTTCGTACGATGACATATGCAAAGGAAATAGAATAGGGTAAGAAAAAGGGAGATAAGGGAGCTTTCCACGTGTTTGGCCCTAAGTTCAGACATTTGGAAGAGATCTTGACAACGTATCTCTAGTGCGTTTTGTGTTGGGAGATTTGTAAGGGTGAAGTGGGTAATTTTCACCGTGGTAAAAGATGGTGACTTGCTTGATGGAGGAAGAATTGCCAAAAAAAAAAATCTAAAATTATTATATTTTTATTAATTCAGTTTAAAATATTTTAATTATATCGTTAAGTCTATTTAGCCAATTTTAGTTGAAAATCATCAATGCGGACGTCGACTATTCTATGCGATATGATCGGCGTTGATATTAACATTTTTAATAATGTTATAATAACTTTGGATAATGTTTTTGTTTTTCTTTCCTCTTCTTTTTGCTTTTTATTGTTTTTTAGAGCAAGAGTCGACAACCCTTGTCGGCCTTAGCAAGAGCATCGCAATCCTTACCTAGGTCTAGAGAGGGTTGTGACACCTTAGCTTTGGTTGTTGAGAGCTTGGACGCTCGCCAGCCCTCACTTTGAAAAACAAGAAAGAAAAATGTAAAGAAAAGGAAAAAAATAAAAATTAAAAAAATATTATAAATATTATAAAAATGTCCATGTTAGTATTGGCCAACCGTGCCATATAAAATGACTGATATTTACGTAAATAATTTCCTATAAAAATGAATCGGATAGATTCGATTGGCAAAATGTGAGAAAGTTTGTAACTCAATTGGCACAATTATAAGATTTGTGATTGGATTAGTAAAAGCACAAAGGTTTGAGACCTTTTTGATAATTTCCCTGATAGAAGGAACTATGAGTAAAAATAAGGATTATCCCCAAGCAACGAATCAGAAGTTGCCATGCGCGCCATGTTAAATTCAAGCTAACTCCGTTCATCAACGCCTAAAAGTTAAGATAACTATAAGGCAGTACCTTATCGTTATCAGAAAGATCAATGCTGTAACTTCGACCTTTTTACATGCATGCAATTATTTGCGACATCTAGGTGTGGGGGCGGTGAAGAAAGAGAGTGGCAAGAAGAGTCCAGACAAAGGCAGCATGAGCTCGAAACAGCTGTTGTACTTGGCGAAAATTCTCTCTCTCTCTTCTCTGAGTCGCAAGTCCCTTGTTCGTTTCCTATTTTACGCGTCTGAATCTCGCAGGTACCCCTATTCTTTTCGTCGAAAGTGGTGATTTCTCTGCGAATCACGTTTGTCATGTGCCTTCAAACCCTCAATAGAGAGAGAGAGAGAGAGAGAGAGAGAGGGAGAGATGAGCTGCTGTTTCCATGTACAGACGTGAAACAAAAGTAAGCCACTGTTTCCATGTACAGGTTTCTCCATGCACTCGGCAACAATCATGAGTATCCCCACTAAAAGGTCGGATTGTGTATGTTCATTTCTTTGATTTATATGTGTCTATGGTTGTATGATTGCAGCTGGCGCGACAAATTTCAGTGGAGATTCTGTGAAACTTTACAAGATGTAAAAGGGTTCGAAAAACCGAACTCGGGTTTAAAAATAAAAGTAATCGGGTGTGTAACGAAATTCTTTGTGGGTTTAGTACGAGGACTATAAGGAGATAACTGATGAAAATCCTTTTCGAGAAATAAATAATCCTTGATTTTAGTCAATTTACCGTTAAGAGAATAACGCAATTTATATTTTATATCGACACCATAAGAAATCCGCCACGTATAAAAAGAGGAAGCCCTTAAAACAGCAAAAAGAGATAAAAAAAAAAAATCCAATATTTTCTTCTTATCATTGCTCGCCCAAAGGTTCGTCGTGGCTACGACAGCATCACAGAACTTCAACAGGGCGACACGGTCGAAATCATTCTGCTATCATGGCTCTGACGCAAGGGCAAAGTAAAGATGATCCCAAAGAATTCTAATTCGGCACGAGGCAGCCTGCAATTATGGTGGTGTCCAACGAGATATATGCCGCTCATCATTTTCCTTTTTAACCTTTCTTTTGTGCATGTCACGATCGCAATCATGCAAGCTAGAACACTTGTGTGTCGGCTGGGATCCATTAGTTGACGAAAGGAGGCATGCTTTTTTCACTTCTCTTGCGTATGAAAAGATGGGATGACAACTGCGTGCAATTATTTTTCACCCCAACTTAGCAAATTCAGAGAAGTTGGAAAATAGTTTTTGTGAGAGACCGGTCGTCAGAACCCTAAGGACATGCCCTACTTGTTTGTTTCCATGGAAGACAATTAGTTGATAATGCTTCATGCAATGAATGGAGTTCTTGACGGAGGTGATCTTGATTCGGTAAGGATCAAGATCCCCTAAATTTAAAAGGTTGACACGGCGTGATAATGCACTTTGGATTGCCTAGTGGAGTAGTCTGGTGTCCTTCTATATGTTAAGGATGGCAAGATTTGGTAAAAGGATAGTGTTTGGTGGAGTGGTTAGTCATGCTATTGTTCCCTCTCCATATTGGCACCTTCCCTATTTTGCTCAATAATACGGTATAAACAACGTTTTATGAAGCATTGCTTGATAAATTTGGCAACAATGTCCAAATTATTGTCTTTTGTCACCTTCTGCTGCAAGAATGTAAGTGATTGGAGATATTAAGACTCCAATTGTTTGGCGGAAAAAGAATAATTTGGAAGACATTTTTCTAAAAATAAATGTTTGTAATAATTATAAAAATGAATGAACGAAAAACATTTTTATCGCCCCCAAAAATATTTGCGCATAAGTTGTTGCCGATAATGAAGGCGTTTATTTTTCAACACTAGTTATAAAAGCTGTTTATTGAAACTGGCGTTGCCGCGTTGCCTAATGCTGAAGAAGTATTGCTCTGCTCGTGAGCAAAGCTTCTAAAGCATTACACGTTAGGCCAAGCATGTAGTAGTGGATTTATACATGATGTGCATACGGATGATTCATGTAAGACATCTTCCATCGGCCTGACTACAGTGATTAGCTTTCAAATTAGAATGTCAAATCAAATCTTAAATATAATCATGTCTCTTCATATGTTGAACCCATTGGGTTTGACAATCAAGGCATGATGATGACAAATAAAACAATGTTCTTAGTTACAAGTATCAAAATCAGTGTTTGAATAACAAAACAGATAAGAATGGCCTTGAAAATTGGCAGTGGGATTAAGCACTTCATCTTCACTCAATGAAGATTTTGATCAACCAATCCTAGAACACATCTAAACTCAAGAGCAACAATTAGAATAAAACTCGAAATTTGCTTAATTGTAAGCCGAGTCAAGATTGTCTTACAAAGCTTTCTAAAATTTACCACAAGCCCAATAATTGTACCTAAGGTTAAGAGCGATGTATTACCATACAACTAGAGCTCTTACTTATGTGTTGATGGACAAAATCATGAGGCTCAACATATGATGTGCTAAAGGGGACAGTATTTCATGTAAGTTAAAATATGCCAAACTCAGCCAGAACAATCGTCAATGCAATGTTGTGTCATATTCATTGCTTTATGCGGTACTTGATCGACTCAGTCCATGATTGCTCCATTCCCCTTAGACTCGTACAATATAGAAGAAGTTTGCTTCGCGATGGACGGCCCCTTGGCCATTCGAGTTAGTCTTTGTTTAGGTTAAGAATGAGTAGTTCCCCTAACCCAAAAGCAAACATACATACATAAGTGCCATAATTTTTCTTTCACATTCAAGGCGAAGCATTTCGTGTGACTTTTGGAAGACGTGAACCATCCCTTTTCACGATTTCCCCCCTTTAATTGTACTGACCATCACGAATCACGATCCGACCCATCAACCTCAGTGGACACATGTACTTGCACGTGGAGTCTTCAAATGTTGACCATCAAGCATGTTCAATGTCGCAAAAAATTCTAAAACCAGCTATTGAAAATGAGAAATGTTGAGACGTGGAAGCTCTGATTTAAAGGATGAATTTTGCCCTTCAAAGGGTCCAAAAAGTAGATGCACGGATATCCTTCAGGATGCTATTGAAATTGAGAAATGTAAAACCGGTGACAAAGAAGAGGCCTGTAATTGTAAGGGAAGAAGGCTTCCCGAAAGCTAGAAATGATTAAGGGAGTTAAATTTACACATAAAAAGGAATCTTGGATCGACCTCGCTCATCTTTCATTCAAACCCAATTCATGTGTGCAAGCACGACAACTTTTTCTTGCTGTTATCAAACTAATACTGAACCCATTAATAAAATGAATGAGAGAGAGCTTCTAAAGTAAGAGAAAATGCATATACGGGATGCCACAGTGGGGCTAACTAAGAACGTCAAGAGTCCACTCTGTCTTCTTTTGGGGCTCTGATTGATAATTACGGGGGTTGTTATATAGGTTGGTGTAGCATAAGACTTTTAATTACGTTTTAATGCTCCTAGCCCATTACTAGACTTCTTCGAAATTGAATGATTAGATGTCTAGGGTTAGTGGATAATTCCGGGCGTAGTCAACCGCTACTTCTAGGGTTCTATATGGACCAAACCCTAATCATGTTTTGGGGGTGCAATTTAATGTAGTATTGGTATAGTCCAGCCGTTGTTTATTTATATAGTGTTCTCTTCTAGCCAAAAAAAGGGAGAAGGAAGAAAGATAAGAGAATCCGGCTCACGTGCCACAGTGCGCGACTGCACATGCATCCTCTCAGAAGTCACAAAAGTATACGAAAGTGAATTTTTACAAGTTCGCTCCTGTTGCCCACATTTAGAAGGGAACTAGGCCCCACTCGGTGGACAATTTGGGAAAATGCTAGATTATAGTTACAGTACATTTCAAGGTAAAAAATTCCATGAGCAATCTGAAGCTCCAGAAAGAAAATAGATTATTTCGTGAATCAATTGTTGTATTTATACGCTGATTTCGGGTTATCTTGTCATGTAAATCTCGAACCTTTAAAAATCTTGTAAATGGATCCCAAAATCCATCTTGAAATTCAAAATCCGCAAATCCCACTAGAGTTGGAGCAGGTCATATCCTAATTGAATTCTAGGTACTCACATCTCGTCTCTCTTCTCCCATGAAAGGGTCCTACGCAGTCATAGTTGATAGTAGCATCATTATGTGAAGACCCTAGTACCATATGTTTGTGACCCCGAAGTGAATGCGTTTTTGGCCACAACTTATTGTGAGGAAATTTAACTCGCAAATTGTACTATGCCGCAACCATAACTTCTATAGTAGTGGTACTTGGACGGCCTGACTTCCGTATGATCATATCATCTGTACAAACGCTTTAAAGTGGCCGAAAGTGCACAAATTTCCCAATATTTTGTGACTGCTTGCGTGAAGCAATCATAAAAATCTTGTTGACCACAATGACCACGAATGATAGTAAATGACTAACTAATTGCTCTTAATTGCATGCTCTAACACAAGAAAAATCAACCATATTTATTACACTCATTTGGCAATGACCAAAACCCAAGTGAGACAATCCATCGCTGTATGCGTAATTAGGCGCATTAATGAAATTGAAGCCTCTCCCCATAGTTCGGCCAATTCATGAATCGCTACCCTATCGAAAGCTCTTGGCTAAGTTGGAGTGGAAATCATCTGATGGTGGGTTTTTTCGCACCAGGAATGTTAGCAGTCGAAATCAATTGGAAATGGACACGCGCTCATTAAGGTTTTAATAGAGACAGTGAACCACCAATGAAATTCAGCCTCAGGAGCTGGAGATACATTATTGTATCGAATTCAATGTGATTCCGGACCACAACATAGAACGAGGCCATGGAATCCAAGGTGTCGATCTCGTAATAGGTACCGAACTACGTGCGAAAGATTGTCATTAGCTGATAAGTCCACTCTCCCTTATGAATAGTTTTCGGAACAGCTGAAAGATTGAAACCGGAGCGTTGAGAGGCGACCTAACTATGGCGTGCCGAGGGTGTGCGCATTAATTTGTGGAACGCCGATGGGACTATGACATTATGGGGGGTCTTTGTCTTCTTTGTGTCCTAAATAAACAACCACGACATGTACGTTGCCAGGAGCATCAATCAAATCGAGCACATGTTTTATGCGATTGTAGCGCTCCGTATTCCCCGGCTCGTTGTTCGCAAGTAGAGTATGGTTTTTGAGGAGATGTCTTCTTCATTATAAATGAATCATCAGAATAGGGTTCTCGAGTGGGACAACAAAATTACAGTTATAGTCGAATAGGTAAAAATAATTTTGAATATTTGGACGTTGTGAATGGGTAGTTGGATTGGTAATTAAGGTGTCTTAAGACTTTAGAACTCAGAAAGCCTAAAAGCTCTTTTATACAAGATTCTAGTTAGGGTTTGGCAAAGAGAACAAACCGGTAGTTTAATTTCCTAATCTCAATCAACGTACATTACCTGTATTTGATTGGATCAAGAATATGACACTTGATCCCGAAATACCAAAAAGACTGAGGCAAACTAATGTTGCGAACATTTGAACTATTAGGTTACATTTAATAGCCATGATAAAAGTTGAGATATGATAAAATTTATCTTATTCCGTATTTGGTTCTTGCCTAAGATAAGATAAAATCGGATATAAATGTGATATAATTCAAACAAAATTATTTTATAGGGAAGTGGGATAAATATAGATAGGATTTTTTTATATCTATGGTATAAATTATATTTCTCTCGAATAAGAAATTTCTTAAATAAAAATTTTAATTATATAATATATATTTTGCAATGACGAAAAGACAATAAACAAGATAGGTAGAAGATATATATATATATATATTACATATTTTAGGTATATCATATTTTAGTTTGTTATTTAATAAATTTTTAATTAATGAATGATGTAAGGGAATAAAAAAGAAATAAAATAGAGAGGAAAAATAATTAAAAATAAGTAAATAAAAATGAAGTAGAAGAACCTCGATTTTAAATAAACAAATCTAAACTAAAAATTGGATCTTTCTAATTTACTCTGTCTCTTTCTTCTTCGTATCTCAAGTTTATATTGAAGTTTCACAATTCCTTTGTAATTCTTTATTTATGTTAGAGCTCTACAAAAATGTTGAGAGAGTCGAAGTTCCTTCTCCTTCATAGCTCTCTCGTCAAAAGTCTGAAAGCAACAAAAGAGTCGAACCTTTTCTTTTCCATAGCCCGATAATTCATGTTGAAGTTTTACAAAAGTGGCAAGAGATTCAAAGCACTATAGTTTTTAGAATTGCGAGGTAAATAATCATATTTTCTATTTTTTTGCTAGATTTGGCATTCACTAGTGGATCTACCTTGTGATGTTGTAGCTCATTTGCATTTCTTGTTATGGTCGAATCTATTTGAAATGTAAATGTACAATAATCATGAGTTAATTAATGGATGCTATGTTTGATTGTACATTTGTAATTTCTTTAGTAGTGAATCATGAGAAATTCTTGCTATCTCCATTTTGCATTTTCAAGTTCATTTACATCGATATACTGTTCATATCATAAAATGGACATGATATAATATGGAAATATCCGGTTTTATTATTACGATTGATCAAATAGTGGATATGACACAATGACATCTCTAGATTTTCTATCATATCTTCAATCTAGTCTTGCTAAAAATCCAGACAATCAAACGCAGTTTTAGAAGACATGTATTCCATGATTTCCCCCTCACACTTAAGTCCATTTTGAACAAGTAACACAAGGTTTGATCATCAAATTAAACATAGCACTCATGGTACTTGGATACCATGAAGCATCGCATGTGATAATAACTAATATGGCAAAGGTAGTCAATCATTTGGTAAAAAGGATAAAAAAGGATAAGTGCAAGAAAAAGTCTTACAAGTTGTTGCGAAAGTATAATTGATCCTCCTAAAACTTTTAAAAATTGCAATCAAAATTTGTCAAGTTGACGCAATCAAGTTTCTCCATTTATATTGTCCAATTACACTATCCAACTTAGCTAATGAAAATGCTAACATGATCTTATTTAGTACTTAGTGTTTCTCTCAAATAGTAAATACCTTGGATTTCAAGAAAGTAGGGTGAGGTAGAGGATAATGATGTGTAGAAAATCCTTCATTAGATCGAAAACCAACATGACAGTTACAATATCATCTCTTTAGTCATAGTTTTGAGTTTCAGCAAACTCACGATCTAGAGCCATAAGTATCCCTAGAGTCAATTTTAGTCGTTTCAACATCGGCAATAATTTTGAATAGAAAAGAGATTTTAGCTGAGTTTTAGATTGTTGCTTCGCTTCATTGCTCTCTTTCTCCCCACTACCGTGGTCACCCTTGCGGTCACCGCTGCCTTTGCCTTCCTCATTGACATCGTTGTCATCCACAAAATAATTTAATAGAGGCTCATAAGATGACTATAGATTAGCTTACTGACAAAGATCATCAACCCTTACTGACACCTGAACAACGGATGTGGCCCTCACTAGCAAAGCCTGATAGTCTTACCTTTGTTTCTCTAAAAAATTAGTTTTTTTGTTTAATCTTATCCTTTCTTCTATCCTTTTTTTTTCTTTTTCACCCTTACTTTTTTTTTTAAAATTTCCAAGTTTTCTTCTGAAAATTTCCAAGTTTTCTTCTGAAAGTGACACTTGGTGGGCATTAGACAAAGTTATTGGGCTTGATTGTATGTGGCTTAGGAAAGTTATAAAATAACCACATTAGGATGTTGCATTAGAAAAAGTTAGCAAATGGGCTTGATTGTACAAATTTAACAAATTTTATGACTTGATTGCCATTTTTACAAGTTTTAAGACTCAATTGAATTTTTAAAAATATAGTAAATTTTTATTTAAAATATTTTAAAAAATAATAATTTTAAAAACTTTAAAAAAATTTTAAAAAAAAAAAAAAAAAAGCGCACCTATCATTTATTAGAAGGGTTAATATCATGAAGAGTTCCAAACGGGTACACTTATGACTAATTTACTCCAAACTAATATTTTGCTAGGAAAAAACCACAATTTGGTATGTATGTAACAAATTTAGATCAATGTGCCGTTCATACCAAATAATATACATGATGGGATATGAAAATATCCAGTTCTATTATTGTGATTTATCAAACAGTGGATGTAATACAACAAAATTCTTGGATTTTATATCATATCTTCTATCCTATTCTACTAAAAACCTAGATGATCAAATGTATTCTCAAGAGACATGCATTCCATGATTTCCCCCTCACACTTAAGTCCTATTTTGAACAAATAACACGAGGTTTGAGCATCAAATTAAACATGGCAATCATGGTACTTGCATATAAGAGAGCAACGTATGTGATAGTAACTAATATGGCAAAGGAAGTCAATCATTTGTTAGAAGGGATGAGTGCAACAAAGTCTTACAAGCTGTTGTGAAAGTATAATTGATCCTCCTAAGATTTTCAAAAAGTGCAATAAAAAATTGTCAAGTTGATGCAATCAAGTCTCTTCGTTTACACCGTTCAATTTAGCTAATGGAATTGTGGACATGACTTTATTTAGTACTCATTGTTTCTCTCAAATAGTAAATACCTCAAATTTCAAGAATGTAGGGTGAGGCAGAGGAAAATGATGTGCAGAAAATCCTTCTTTAGATCGAAAACCAACATGACAGTTACAATATTATCTCTTCAATCACAGTTTTGAGTTTCAGCAAGCTCGTGATATGGAGGAATAAGTATCGCTAGAGTTAGTTTCAATCTTTCCAACATTGACATAAATTCTTAACATAAAAGAGATTTTAGCTAAGTTTTAGATTGATGCTATCGCTTCGGCTTCTTCACCATGGCTCTCTTCCTCCTCACCATCATGATCACTCTTGTGCTCACCATCACCTTTGCCTTCTTCATTGACATTGTCGTCATCCATGAAATAATTTAGCAAAGGCCATGAGATGGCTATACAACCTTTTGCCCATCATCATCCTCATCATTCTCACTGTCATTGTCCTATCCTCATCATTGTCGTCTTCATCACCATTCTCTTCCTCTTGACTTTGCACTCCATCTTCCTCTTCCACATCAAGATCTTCATCCTCATCAATCTTCCTTCAACATAATAATCAACCGGCTTATTGACCTTGTCAAAATATGAAGGGAAAAGTAAATCGAGAAGAAGAAGTATAGGAATTTCTGTGTATTTCTCTTTGACTTTCATTCAATGTACAGAGTTACATTAAATTATAGAGTATGTGTAGAAGAAAAGGAAAAAGATACAATGTACATATTAGATCTGATTTTAATTGATTCAATAAAATCCCTATGATTTGATCTAATCAAATCTTTCCAAACTTCTGCGTATCTTCCAACACTCCCCCTCAAGTTGGTGGCTTGTAGATGTCCAAGACGCCTAGCTTGCTCAAGAGATACGCATGCTATCTTTAACATAGAGGTTTGGTGAAGACATTTGCCGGTTGTTTCTGTGTTCCAATCCCTTGTGTCTCGACTATCCCTTCCTGGATTTTCTCGCGGGTGAAATGACAGTCTACTTCTATGTGCTTCGTTCTCTCATGCACGATAGGGTTGGATGCAAGTTTGAGGGCCACATCATTGTCGCAGAATAATCTTGTTGGTCCCTTGACATGCACTCCAAGATCCTGAAGTAACCCTCTCAACCACACTATTTCACATGTGGTTTTAGCCATGGCTCGATATTCTGTCTCTGCCGAAGATAACGAGACAGTTGGTTGTTTCTTCGTTCTCCAGGAAAGCAAAGAATCCCCCAATTTGATACAAAAACTAGTTATCCATCTTCTGCTCATAGGACAAGTTGCATAGTTTACGTGTCGTAGTATGCAATCATCTTCATGTCACACTTCCTAGAGAGAAGAATCCCAAGACCAGGACATTTCTTCAAGTACTTCATGACCTTCATGCGACATTCATGTGAGACTGTTTTGGCTTATGCATGAACTGACTAAATGTTTGCACATCATAACTTATGCTTGGTCTGGTCATAGTTAAATATATGAGCTTTCCGACAAGCTTCTGATAGCCCAAAGGATCTGCCTCCTGAGATAGTTCAGCATCATAATCAGCGGTTGTCAGTTTGACATTTTGCTCAATCGATATCACAGCTGGCTTACATCCAAATAATCATGCTTCTGAAATGATCTCCAATGCAAATTTTCTTTGGCTGAGAAAGATTTAGATCGAGCAATTTCAATCCCAAGGAAATACTTTGGCGATCCCAAATCTTTAATATGGAAAGTAGAATGCAGGTATCCCTTAAGGCCTTTGATGGCTATTTCATCATTCCCCATAATGAGTATGTCATCTACATGTATCATCAAGTAGATAGATGACGTACCTTGAGTCCATGTGAAAACAACATAATCAAATCTGGATTGTTGAAAACTAGCAGTTATTAGAGATTCAACAAATTTTGCATACCACTGTCTGGATGCTTGCTTGAGTCCGTACAAAGATTTGCAGAGACGACATACTTTCTTTTCTCCCTGGCTCCGTAAACCTTGGGGGTACTTCCATATATATATATATATATATATATATTATATATATATATCTCATTGTCTAAATCTCCATGGAGAAAGGCATTATGAACATCCATCTGATGTAATGACCAGTCTTGAGAGGCCGCTACGGAGAGAAAAGAATGAACCGTGACATCCTTGGCCAAGGGGGAAAAAGTTTCGTGATAGTTGAAACCCTCTTTTTGTGTGAAGCCTTTAGCCATTAGTCGCGCTTTGTATCGTTTAATCGACCCATCTGCTCGATATTTGATCTTGTATACCTATTTACATCCAATTGCTTTACGATGTGGAGGTAAGGGAACAAGATCCTATGTGTGATTATCCATGAGAGCCTTCAATTCTGCCTCAATTGTTGTTTGCCATCGTGGATCAGTACTTGCCTCAAGGAAGTTGGATGGTTATTATTCTTCAGAAATATGAGCAATGCAACATTGATGCGCCGGGGACAAACGATCGAAGGAAACATAAGATGAGATTGGAAAAGGAATACCTGGTGAATTCCTGACTCCACATATGTAGTCTTTAGTCCAGGTAGGTGGTTGAGTAGCGCGACCAGAACGTCTGGGTCTATCATCTTCTGAAGATGTAGCATTGTCTGGAATTTCCACAGGAAATGAGTCTGAAGTAGGCAGATCTGAAGGAACCTCATCATTTAATCTTTCATCCTGGACATCCACTAAAGGTGTTGTGTTGGTAGTGGATTTGGAAAAAACTTATGTATCTGTCAATGGAGGGAGACAAATATATCCGAACCCGTAGATCTATCTTCAGCGGAATAGGTTGGAGAATGCCCTGGTTTAGTGCCACTTTTGTTCTGGTCAGCAAAACGAAAAACATTTTCTTGGAATATAATATCTTTGTTGACAGAAAATTCTCCTGTACTCGGATAAAAAATCCGATATCCCTTTTGCAAGGTAGAATATCCCATGAAGATGCAATTGCGAGCACGTGGACTCATCTTATCTTTGGGCCCAACAATTGCAACATAGCACAGACAGCCAAAAACTCTCAAGTGGCTCAAATCATGCTTCTTTCCAAAGAGTATCTGGAAAGGAAATTGTCCATCCAGGATCTTGGTTGGCATTCGATTTATTAAATAAGCATCAGTCAATATGCAATCCCCCCAAAAAATATATGGAATAGAAGCTTGAAACTTTAAAGCTCTGGCAACCTCCAAAAGATGACGATGCTTCATTTCCACCACTCCATTTTGTTGTGGTGTATAAATACAGGAGCTTTCATGCAATATCCCTTGTGATGAAAGAAGGTCTGCACATTCATGATTAAAAAATTCCTTCCCATTGTCTGTCCTTATTCTTTGCATAGGTTTCCCAAACTAGGTTTTGGATAAGGAAAGAAAGGTTCTTAAGTTGGACACAACTTGACTTTTAGATTGCATGAGAAAAATCCATGTGACTCTGGAGTGATCATCCACAATGGTAAGGAAAAATCGAGACCCATCATGATTTACTGTATGGTAAGGTCCCCAAACATCAATATGTAGTCGAGAAATGATATTTTTTGAACGCCTTTGATTTAAAGGGAAAGGGAAAGGATTACGCAATTGCTTTGCAAATGGGCAAATTCGACATTGAGGATAAGAAAAATGAGAGTTATGACCCAATCTGGAGTGCAAAAGGAAATTTCTATCATTGGAAGTCAAGTCACACAAGGATTTCTTATTACAAGGAAAAAGATTAAAATTTGTAGGCAAGCTTTTCCAGAAAAACAATCATTCAGAGAGAGTACCCCAGCCCATCAGTGTCCCAGTTGAAAGGGCCTGAAACAGACAGATATCGGTATTGAAAAGAACTCGACAAGAGTTTTCCTTACAGGATCTAGACACTGAAATGAGATTAAATTGGAAGTCTGGAATATAAAGGACATTGGTAAGGATAATATGAGAATTAAGTTTGACTATCCTTATTGTAGTGACATAGGCAACATTTCCATTGGGTAATTGCACAGTGACAAAATCATCTAACTCTTCATTGATAGCATAAAATAATCTTGTATCACTGGCTCCTGAGTTTATAATCTAGGTATTTATAGAAATAGTACTTGTCTGTAAAGTTGCTCCCCTTTTTTAGACATCCAATTTTTGCAAGGCCTGCATAAGTTGCTGATATTCCCCATGTGTGATAGGCTGATTTGCATAATTCATCGATCTTGAAATTTGATAGGCTGCTGCAGATATTTCTTTTCCCCTTTTTTTCTTTTTATCCAGGCTTGCCATGTAATTTCCAGCAGGTGTCGATTGTGTGATGGGGTCGCTTGCAAAAATCACAAAATAATTTGCCTTTATTTTTCAAATTTGGCCCATATCCTTTCGAATTTTGAGGACCATTGGATCCCCTTGAAATGGACACATCTCCACCGTCCAGATTAGACGGAGCCCACGCATCTCCACCGTCCCGTCGAGCTCGCACACCTCTGGAGCCGTCGGATCGAGACATCCGATCTGGGCTGTTCTCGCTGCCCCATTGATAAGCCTTATGATCCGTGAACCCTAGCGGCCCTCGGTTCTCCGCAAACCTTAGCGACTGCTCCTGCCCTTTCCGTTCTAGGGTTTTCTCCTTCTCCACCCTTGCCGCCAGCGCTAGGGTTTCGGAGTTCTTGCTGTGCGACGAAGCAAGCCTTTGATTCTCCTCTTGCACCGCAAGCTGGAAGATCCGGCCGAGGGTTGGTGCCGGTTCCATTGCTAGAATCTGCGATCGGAAGGTGAGATATGAATCGTTCAAAATGAGTAAGAATCAAGTCGCCTTCTCCTTGTCTTTCATGGCTTTATACCGCTGGAGGGTCGATTCGAGCCTTTCTAGTTTTTCTTCAACGGCTTCCAACTCATTCCAGAGTGCTGAAAGCCTATTGAAGCACGTTGTCACCGATGTGTTTCCTTGCTTCAGTTCGCTGAGCGATTGGTGGAGCGAATTTTTTTTTGCCTAATCTAATTTGTCGTACATTTCTCGGATGCTGTCCCAAATTAATTTTGAGTCTTCTGTGGGTGGTAACCCAGCGTGATTTCTGGGTTGATGCAGTTGTCGATCCATGTTCTGACCAATTGGTTGCATTTTCTCCACTGTTTTCCCATTTTCTCATCGATCGGGATCAGAATGGTCTCGTCGATGAACCCCTTTTTGTCTTTTGTGATTAGGGCTCGTAGAAATTCCCGCGCCCAAGTTGAGTAATTCTCTGGACCCGTGAGAGGGTGGCTGATGAGCCGCAACTCCGGTCCGTCGACAGTGGAGACATATAGTACGTCACCGGGCTCTGGTTGACCCATGGCGGCCGCGAAAGGAAACGGAAGAAAACTAGGTGGTATTCTCTAGTATGGGTTTGTGGATTATCCCTGAGGACCCGCACCAGAATTATTCGATATGCTCGTTTGCTCCGAGCCGATGGTCGAGCCCGCCCCAGTGTTGGTTGGTAGGCCTTCGTCACTCGGCATATTACTTTGAAATCCCGGCGATGATGTGATTGGATTTGTCCTAGGGATCCATGGATATGGCATCCATTGGTAGGGATACGCCGAAAATGGCTAACCCAAATTAAACTGAGTCGGAGCATTCTGCCAATATGCATGTTGATTTTGGATTTGGGGTTGGCCGAATTGTTGTTCGGCCATGGAAATGGCACTAGAAGCCTGTGGGGTCATTGTTGCTGTTGCTATTTGTTCATTTGGGTTGGAGGTGAGATTCTCTGGTTGGTTCATGTTGAAAAAAATTCCCTTCAAAAGATGTTGATTCCTCTCGGCAACCCTTTTGCAAGATAGGGTTCTTCTAGGCAATCAACAGGGATGAAGCGGAAGCAATGTCAGAGTCTTCGACGCTCTGATACCATGTCAAAATATGAAGGGAAAAGTAAATCGAGAAGAAGAAGTATAGGAATTTATGTGTATTTCTCTCTGACTTTCATTCCATGTACATAGTTACATTATATTACAGAGTATGTGTAGAAGAAAAGGAAAAAGATACAATGTACATATTAGATCTGATTTTAATTGATTCAATAAAATCTCTATGATTTGATCTAATCAAATCTTTCCAAACTTTTGCGTATCTTCCAACAGACCTCTTACCCATGATGTCCTAAACATCATCTTCCTTGTCACTATCATCTTGTTGAGAAGAATGAGGATCTAATGCGCCCGATACTTGCCATTTCTCTCAATTTGAAACACAATATGAATTTTCCTCTATAAGCAATCAAGAAAGTTAATATAATGATGTATATGAGAGAGAATGATAGAAGTGGCTATCAAATCATCCCCTCCATGTGGTTGAGCAGTTGAAGAACTTGATTTGCATATTGGCGACTATTAAAGGCCTATAAGCCCTCTCCTTGATAACAGCACAGGGTTGCAAGCCCTCCTCATGTCATGTGGTGGTGGCAATGGAGGCGCCACACTGTGTGATGCAAAAAAGGGCTGTAAGTCCTCTTCTACAAGTAATGATTGACCCTCGTAGCTACCCCAATAGAGTTCTTTGACCCTCATCGACACCCCAACAACAGATGTGGCCCTTGTTAGCAAAGCCTTTTTTTTTTTTTTTTTTGAAAAAGATTAGCTTTTTGTTTAAATCTTATACTTCTTCTACCATTTTTTTTCTATTTTTAAACCCTTTTTTGTATTTATTTATTTTTTCTTTCGATGTGGCACTTGGTGGGCACGATATTGGCGTCACATGGCTTAAGAAAGTTATAAAAAAACCACATCGGCATGTTGCATTAGACAAAGTTAACAGAGTATTTTGATTGCATAATTGACAAGTTTTATGATTTAATTGCCATTTTTATAAGTTTAAAGGCTCAATTGAATTTTTATGTAAATTTGAGGATCTCTAGTGCACTTATCATTAAATAGAGTGATTAATATCACGAAGAGCCCCAAATTAGAACAATATGACAAATTTAATTCAAACTAATTTTTGATCATCAAAAACCTCAAATTGGTACATATGTGATAAATTTATCTCAAATTAATTTTTTGACCTCCAAAAATCCCAAATTAAACATCAATGATAAATCTACATTCTGTTAATTTTTGTTAAATTAGATTAAATATTGACAAAAATCACAAATGGGTACACCTATGACAAACAAATAGTTGAACCAAAAACTGGTATATTTGTTAACTCCCACATGTTATCCAACTCAATAATTCAACGAAAAATTTAACGGAAACTAATGGAGGGTAAATCTATCACAGGTGTATCGGTTTGAAGTTTTTTGAGGTCAAAAAATTAATTTAAGAGCAAATTTATCACATGTGTACCGGTTTTGGGTTTTTCATGGTATTCCCTCATTATGACCAAGTCTAGAAGCAAATTAACCAAGAGACAAAATAGTTCAACTCATAGTCATGACCTAAACTTTTGATTCCCACGTAAAGTGCATGTGCACCGAGAAAGTAGAATAACACATGAATCAAATAGGTATTGTACCTAGTAATGAATCTGAACCATATTTGAAGGGGATGGCGTTGTTGAAAAAATTATTACGATTTGAAAAATTAAAGTTCTCTTGTCTATTTATTTGAAGGAAAAACTATTCTCGAGATATTATTTTACGACTTTTCGATATTTGGATGACAAAAAATAAATCGGTTTATGGAAAAAAGTTTTCCATGGACTGAAAATAAGAGGCTTAGATTGGGGGAAAACAATTTTCACTCATGACAAGAATGAAACCACTTTCCTTAAGGGTGCATATGGTAACGTTTTGTTCCTGGGAACAGTTTCTTTTCAGAAACACTTTTTTCTATTTCTGTTCTCGGGAATAGTTTCTGAACATTTTAAGGCGTTTGGTAACTATAAAAAATTTATATTCCAGGAATAGAAATAAGTTTGATATAACCACAAATTTTTTTTTTATGATTTAGAATTTCTTTTAATATATTCATAATTTCATTACATTTTCTTTCTTTTCTTTTTCTTTCTCCTTCCTCTTAGCCGGTCATCGACTTGGCCATGGCCTACTAGCGATCGGCCAAACGAGGGTCGGCGAGGGTCAGCCTCGCCTGGCCACCGGCAAGGCTTGACCTCACCTAGCCATCACAAGGTCAGCCTCGCCGTGGTCAAGCGAGGTCGAGCCTCGCCGTGGCTGAGTGAGGCTCGCCTCATCGTGGCCGGGCGAGGCCCCTTGAGCCTCATCGTGGCTGGGCGAGGCTCAACCTCGCCCAAATCTAGTAAGGCTCGACCTCACCTATATTTGGCGAGGCCAAGCCTTGCCCAGCCACCGTGAAGTTAGGTGACGCCGACCTCACGGTGGTCGGGAGAGGCTCGGCCTCACCTAGCCACGATGAGGCTTGGGGGGCCTCACCTAGCCATGGTGAGGCTCCCCCGAGCCTTGCCAGGGGCCAACGAGGCTCCAGCATAGTCGCCGAGCCTCATCTGGTTTGTTGCCGGCAATCGTCGAGCCGGTGACTAGCTAGGGAAGAAGAGAGGAAGAGAAAAAGAAAGAAAGAAAAGGAAGAAAATAAAATAGAAAAAGCTTCTTTCTTGAGTCATTCTCGAAAACAAGAAATGACTTTTTTTCTTGTTTCCGTTTTAAATCTATTTCCAAGAACTATTTGTTCTAAGAAACAAAAAAATTACCAAATTCGTTTCTGTTCTATTTTTGTTCTGAGAAACAAAAGAACAAAAGTGGGTGTTCACCAGAACGTTACCAAACAACACCTAAGCCACCAAACAAATGAAAAGTAATTAGTTTTTTTGACAAGTCTAATCATGAAATTTTCAGTGAAACAAACGTATCCCTAGATTAAAAGCAAAGTAACCTTTTGGACCTTGGGAAAACTTGGGCCCCACCAAACCCCCCTCCATTTCCATATCCAAGTTTTCACTTGACCCAAATATTCCTGCTTATTTAGGGTCATGTCAGGAGAAGACCACCTAACCTTTACAGTGCTTCCACTTGTAACTTGACAAATCCTAATTGGTGATCAAACCTCATTTTCATAAATCAACAATTGAGATTTATCAAGACATTGAAAAGAATATCGTCTGAAAAAGAGGATCCATGCCCGGTCATATCCCCACGTACGACCAATCTATCTATTAAACGACAATCTCTCCTAAGAAAAGAGCAAGACAGTCAATGAAAGTCTCCAACTTAGTAAAACATCCAGCTCACTCGAACCACACCAAGGTGAATTATTGTAAGAACAATGTCAAATCACAGCAACTATGGAGCCGAGGGGAGGCTTCCGAGTTGTTTTCAGTAGGTATGGGTCTGTCTGTGTCGTAGCAGAGAATGGTCAGTGTGTGGAACCAAAGGTGAAATATGGGCAGCACCAAACGAGGGACTTGTCATTGTTTACCTTAAAAGAGGGCCCAATGATCTGATCGGTGCAATATCTCCTATGCAAAATCACTCGTCCACAAGTCCAAGCAATGGGACATGTTAGAAGAAGATGTGTGGGGGATGATGCTGAGTTTGCTGAGCCAGACAAAGTATTAATAATATGCCTCTAGCTAAGTAGAAGAAGATGTGGTTGGTTGCCCTATCTCTCTAGAGTCCCCAAGTAGGTCCCCGCAAAGAAAAATCCCAACTACCACCATTTCAGATGAAATAAATTGAAATAAAATAAAATAAATTGTATCTTCTGCTGTGTGCGTTTTGAATGTTCAGTGCCAATAAAACAAACAGCACTTCCAAAGTATATAACTTTTAAGGGATCAATGAAGTTAGCAAAATGATTTAATTTTTTTTTTTTGTGACCTGGGAATCGCCGTACAGTCAGCAGTCGCCGGTAGTCAGCAGCGTAAACCTAGGGCGACCCGATAGGATCCACCTCCCCCGGACCACGGGTGAATTGCACAAGCGACCGTGGGGATTTGAACTCGTTCCTTCTAGAAGAGGGATTGAGCGTAAACCACGCGACCACCAATGGGGTGGGTATAAGATGATTTAAATTTTACACTCTAGAAAAGTGTCAGGTGTTCGATTCAGTTTTCATTTTAGATAATCTCTTAATTTACGCTAGATTTAGAGATAATAACTCCTCTCAAAATCACGTATTTCGACATCAGTGATGTTTGGAGAAATAAGGATGTGATTCTTTTATCAATAATAAATTAGGGTTTGTCCTAGCTTTTGCACCGGTATTTTGCTTTCTTCTTCAGGGGGTCCATCGGAGTCTTCCTGCAGAGTCCATATAATTTATCAGACTGACAACAAAATCACGACAGAAAAAATCAGGTTACCAAGATGACCCCCGCACTGGGATGAAACAGTGAGGACTCGTGACTCCTTGCTTAATCAAGAATTACGCTGTGATTTGCAGCAGGGATGCACGTGCCCGCAACCCCATCAAACATTGAGTATTCTGGTCAAAGCTTTAATTCAGTGCGGATCGCGACAAAGGCCAGGGTTTTCGTGTCCGAATCAAGATCTAGTTTTAAGTACGATGAAGGGATAAAATATTCGAGGGGAGAATGATTAGTTGATTGATTTTGACTTAGGCGATTAAAGGCGGGCTTAGCTTAAGATATCACAGGCGAGGGTCGTATTATATTTGTCGTCGCCTCTAAGTCAGTGCCAAGGAATTTCTATTTAGCATGACCCACATGATTTATACACGGACCATGCAGCTTTCGTGGGTGGAAAATACTAAATAATTAAAATGATGACGTAAAATACGGGCTTTTTCCGTTGAGAAGAGCCCAACTAATTAATTGTCCATTATTTAGTTAAATTTGAGCTTAAATATCGCGCCAAAATAATATAAATGTTAGAAGCTCAAACCCCAAAAGAAAGTCAGGAAGTCAACCCTGCAATTCCTCTTGAGGAAATTATTATTTTTATTAATCAATATGTTTCAGGTTAGGAAAAATCTAGGTCAATATAGACTTCTTCTTTGGTGCTACAAAGGTCAATGATCTTGCCCAGCAGTAAACCACCAAAGAAGGAGGGGGGAGGGGGAAGTAAATGAATTTTCAGCTGATAATTCTCTTTTTCTACGTTTGGATAGTGATTTTTATTGCATCAGTGAAAGTCACTTTGGAAATATTCTCTAAAGTAAGATTACTTTAATCAAAACACTAGGCGCAAAAGAAAAAAAAAAAGATCGACACATTTGATTGGGGTGTCGAGAGATTTCCAATTTAGCAACTTGAAATTAATCCTTCAAATACCCAATCGATTGTGTGCAAATTGTTCTAGGCCAGTACCTCTTGCACAGACAAAAGTCTAGACTTAATTGGTTAATATGCTCGCAAGGTGTTTCATGGGCTCTCAATGTCGCCATAAGTCTAAGACTTGATAATTCTCTTTTTCTACGTTTGCATAGTGATTTTTATTGCATCAATGAAAGTCACTTTGGGAATATTCTCTAAAGTAAGATTACTTTAATCAAAACACTAGGCGCAAAAGAAAAAAAAAAAAAGGATCGATACATTTGATTGGGGTGTTGAGAGATTTCCAATTCAGCAACTTGAAATTTTTTTTTTGGTAAAGTTCAGCAACTTGAAATTAATCCTTCAAATACCCAATCAATTGTGTGCAAATTATTCTAGGCCAGTACCTCTTGCACAGACAAAAGTCTAGACTTAATTGGTTAATATGCTTGCAAGGTGTTTCATGGGCTCTTGGATAGTCGCCATAAGTCTGAGACTTGATAATTCTAAGTATGATTACTCAAGATTCACATAGAAACCTATCCGGTGCAACAATTCCTTGCTTATCTGGCTAAATACTTTGTATTAAAAATATTTAAGAAGTAACTCGTCGAAATAGATTCCTATTGGGATTGATAGCCATTCTTTAGGGTATGGTGATGATAATTGATCATGACTGGACGAAGGGTCCATGAATTTTCCTGCAGCTCCCAATTTCCGAACTAATAAAATCGAATTTTCTAAAGATATTTTTCGATTTTCACGTTCAGGAGTGATGGAACCAGCTGTTTCCGCTGCAACAACAGCTTAAACCACAGCAGAGAGAGAGAGAGAGAGAGAGAGAGAGAGAGAGAGATCACGGCATATGTTTATGCTGTCGCAATTCCCAGTTAATTTTGCTTGGGAATTAGTAAAGTGTCAACTTTGAGAAATTAAAGTGCGCACGTGAGGCTGTCCTGTAACCCAAAATTATTGGCGCAGCAATATCAATTTTCGCATCTCCCGCCCTAAAATTTCCCAATGTCTCCCTTCCCTCGAGGCAAAGAAACAGGCACCACGCTCCGTAGGTTTTGCCTCTGAGAAAATATCAATTTGATTGACCAAAGATGCTTCAGCCAAGAAAGAGAAAATATAGTGATTCAAATCAAAGAAAACGAAGTGAAGGAGTTCGGTCGAATTGATATGAATCGGTATCATTTTAGTCATTTGTACCCTTGAAAAGAAGCTATCGATCGAGGGGAAAACTAATCAAATTTTAGCTAGAGAAAGGACAACATTATATCCATTTGAGTCATGCCTCTTTTCTTATGCCTAAACAAGGCCTTTGGAATTTTAGCGATGCCATTTGTATCTCTCGATTATCCAAAAAGAAAAAAAAATTTTTTTTTTTTGTCTAGATGTGGAACTCTTCTCAATTTTAGCTGAAATTACTTCGAAACACTCGACGTTTTCTATAAATTGGAATTGATTTTACATACATAATAAGTATAATCTCTATTATAAAACCCAATATCTATCACCATTAATTGGGACACGGGCAGTCTGTAAACGATGCTATATTAAAACCCTTTATAATTTGATATACGAATGCTCATTTTATGAGCAATTGCACTTTATGATTCCTCTCCTTATCAAATTCTTGTTACAATTTTCAATTCCCTTCTGCGAATACTCTACGACAAATGGTCCTCCCAGATGCTTTCCATTTATGGACATGCCTAATGGAATCTTCATAATGCCATCGCCCGCCCCCATTTTTATATATCTTTGTCTACATTAATTTAATAATTCAGTCTTTTACAGTTCAGCTCAGATTCTAATTTTCACTTATATTAAAATAGTTTTCTAGACCACTTGCTGTAATTAGAGGAAACATGAGGAACGCAAAGCAATGGCCAACATAAAACCTCATAAAGGCAATGCACGAAGAACCTATTAAAAAGGGTTTGCTTGCACACCTAATACTCACGCTTTCTTCAAAACCAAGTGTGAGCTTTACTACACAGTAAATAAACAAATAAATAATGTCACTGCTAGATTTGAGGCCAGCCTATTTCCAACCCCAATTAAAAATAATAATAATAATTGAATTAACGAGGGGACAGAGTGGAAAAAGAAGAAGTGGGTCCTCGATAAATTTGACACGATTTTGCCTTTGCTCATGACAACTACTGTGAAATGGGCCAACGGAGGTTGACTTCTTTGTGGGAGGAAACAATGCATCTGCTTGTGGGGGAAGTAGGCGGTGAGTAATAGATACAAAAAAACTACTTTTTAATTAATAAATCTCTAGACGCAAGAAGGGTTTTCTTCTTTACTTCTTACTTAGTCCAAGTCCACCCTCCCCCCAAATGTTCCTGGCAACCCTATTCAATTAATTTTTTCTAATTTATTTTGTTATCTCTTTGATTTTTATCAAGATTAGAGGTGCTATGCTTTTTATGGCTCGTGCAAGTGAAAAATAAGAAAACGTTATAGGAGTGGAAAACAATAATGCCCTTTGATCAATTCTGATATTGTTCCTCAAGATCTTGACTTGGAGTCTTGTAATGAAATGAATCTTTGGTTTGATATCTTCATTGCCCTAACGTAGGGACTTGAGAAATTATTGTAATCATGATTGGAATTGCCATTAGGGCAATGGTGGTAGCCTTTAATTTATATCTTCTCAGAGCAAATTGAACAATGTTGGCCTTAATAAATATTGCTTTCCCTACTTCTTTTATGACAGGGTGGGCTGGACTTTAATATGCTCAAATAAAATACTAAGCGCGACCTTGATTAGGTCATGAAGATCTGTAGGACCAGAGCTATCATTTCCCTTTGTATATACCCCACAGATTCTCTTAGCAATATGCTTGTACGCGCACACAATCACCTCCAATTGGGTTTGACAAATAGAAATATAGACGACCTTTTATTACCCAAAGAAAAAGGGAAAAAAGAAGAAGAGAAAAATATGTACAAAGTTCAGTCATAGGGTCCACGATTTTCTTTAAAGTAAAGTTTAAGTACATTGGAAAATAGGACACCTAAAGAAATGACACAAGGAATTTGTGGGGTAGGATGAATGCACAAGCAAAATAAATTGAGGGTAAAAGCTGATTCTAGATCATACATATACGTAAAAAGAATATAAACTCCATAATAGGCGATGGAGAGTATTTCAACTTCGTATATGTGTATTTCAGTTGCTTTCAACGTGTAATTTGACCTTAATGGAGCATTCACACCCCCCCCCCCAAATTATTGCTTCTTAATTAATTTGATTACTTGGTAACTCTCCAATAATTTTACCAAGAAAGTGTCAATTGTACATATTTGTTTGGCTCATAATTATAAGGGGTCATATATAATGACAACTTCTTTATATACACGTCATTCGTGTTGGTCGTCTGTCTTCATTATTAATTTTTTGATGGGATAGCAGGCTAAAAGTATATATAAATGCATTAGTAACAAAAATAGCCCCCGCATATTTTATATATATATACTTAGCAACTTTTAAACACATGCGCACATATTTATAACAAGTTGGTTCGAGAAAGTTGCACGTATATGGTGGTTGAAATGCCATTGTCAAAGACTCCATATTGGATACACGAAAAGAGACATTCAAACCAAAAACAATACGTGCGTATATGATAGATATTTCGATGGCGTTTATAATAATAATAATAATTATTATTATTTTTTGTGGAGGACAAATGTCGTTGAAATACGAAAGTCCATCCAACTTCGCGGCTTAACAATAAATTTTGGGATTGTCCTCGATTATTATTAGCAATAAAGCTGGAATATAATTAGTACTTTTCTGGATTAAATATATAAGAAATTGGGTATGCCGGTCCGAAAACTGACAAAAAATTTCATTAGTATTTGGACTCTATCTAGCAATAATTCGCGTGCTTGTAAGTCCAGGAAACTGTCGGACGATGACGAATAATTGATGCATATTTGGACTAACTGTAATATGCACGAATTATTATTAGATCACGCATGATTAAATCAATTTTAATTTTTTTCCAATTCTCTACAGTGATTTTCTTGAGATGACGTCATATGTAATTCGATACGATCAAGGGGCTCGCGTTGTAGTCAATTCGCTTAGAGGTGAAAAGACTCTTTGGTTTTTTGATTTGTCAACATTTCCTAAGACACAAATCTCTCGACGTGGCGACACTGAAATCCTCGCTTAAGCTTCTAATCCGCATGACTAATAGATACGTCATTTCATAAATAGCACATCGGTCGAAAAAAATACTTACTCAACCAATCTCTAATGCGTAAAATTGGAGGTCAAAGATGATTCGGGACAACTAATTTTTCTTCGCCCTTCCATCGGGACCATACTTGCCAAGTTCACAAGTGACACGATTGATTATATCATGCGTGCAATTTAAGCACTCCGAGTAATAACCACATAAGTCCATCAAATAATACCATTTTTATTGTGGAAATTAGAGGAAAAGGGGAGGGAAGAGAAGGGGAGAAACAAGAAGAATATGAAAAAGGAGAGAAAGGGACAGATATTGTCTTTAATCTATATAACATCGCCACTGAAAAGAGAGAGAGACGGCGAGAAGGAAGAGTCTTCTTCCTGTGCTGCTAATCTCCAAGCCAAAACCCCAACCAACTTTATCATTTCATCATGTTCATTTCTCCAAAAGGTGAAATCGACCCGCTCTGACTATTCATGAGGAACAAGTGACTTGCGATCTGTATCCACCTCTCTCTCTCTCCCTCCCTCCCTCTCTCCCTCTTTCTCTCTCCCTTTCAGTCACAGACAGGCAGAGGACGACTTTTTCATCTTGGGGAGGACCATCGAAGGGCGTTATTTATATTATATAATTTTTAATCGTTTTGCCATCCTAAACGAAAACTAAAGATAGCCCCCCCAAAAGGGTTGGAAAAAAGAAGAGGAGGAAGAAGACAGGGAGGGACAAAAATTGACGAGAACTTGAGGAGAAAGAAAGGTATATAGAACCCCGTTCAAGGTGGGGGTTGGAAATTGGCAAAAACTAGTAAGAGGCCTAGCTCACATTTGCTTTTTTTTTTTTTTTCCTCTATGAAGAGAAAGAGGGCTTCGAAAATAAACGTATTCCAAAGGAGGGGCAAAAGAGAAAGATGAAAAAGAAAAGGGGTAAAAAGAAGAAGGAAGAAGACAAGGAGCGAGCACACTAAAACGCAAAACACAAATGACAAACCCATTTCTTGCTTTTCTTGCATTACTAAGACATTAATATTGCCACAACAAGGCCTCAAGACCACCGCCGATGATGCCACCCTCCGTCGCTGTCGTCTGGTCGCCGTTGAAGTAGTCGTAGTCCTGACCGTACGGTTCCGGGGGATAGGCCCAAGCGTCCGCCAGGTCCGCGTAGATGAAGTCGTTCATCACGCCCGGGTCACTCATCATCGGCTCGAACCCGAAGTTGGTCCCTAGTCGAGGCAGCTCCACTATCTCCCCAAGCTCTTCTGGCGCAGATACGTCGTCGGCGCAAGACGATGACGACAAATATGAGGACGAAGAGGAAGACGTCGTCGGCACGGAGCTGGGCGGCGACAATGCGTCTGAAGGGGACGGCGTAGTGGCGGGGGCGGCGGCGTCGGCGGCGGTTGCGGGGATTCGGAGACGCCGGTCATGGAGGCGGCCTTGGCGGCGGCGGCCTGGACGTCGCGGGGGCGGAGGAGGCGGGGCGGGGGAGGGAGGGGGCGAGGTCGGGGAAGTTGAGGATCGCGGAGTTGCCCTTGATGGCGAGGGCGGCGACGTCGTGGGCACGCGCCGCCATCTCGGCGGTGGAGAAGGTGCCGAGCCAGATCCGGTTCTTCTTCCTCGGCTCGCGGATCTCGGACACCCACTTCCCCCACGTCCGCATCCGCACCCCTCTGTACACCGGGTGCTTGCTGCTGTCCCGCCCCCTCTTGGCGGCACGGGCCGGGCCGGCCGGCTGGGCGCTCGCGGGCTGCTGCTGCTGCTGCTGCTGCTGCTGCGGCCCGACGAGGAGGAGGAGGACCCCGACGGCCCCGGGGGCGAGCTGGCGCCGGAGGACTCCGGCTCCGAGCTTGGTGGCTCAGCCATTCTCTCGTGTTCTTGTGCAGAAAATGGCAATCCAAGCGAAAGAAAAGAAGCCGATCTTTTCCCCCTTCTTTTTCTTTTTTCCCCCCCTTTGGTGGGTTCAATGACTTGTGGTTTTCGTTTCTCTCTAGTTGGGAGTCGAAGCTTTGAGAGAGAGATCGCTCCACGAGGGAGTGAAGAAGAGAGAGGGGGTTTTAGTAGTGAGAGAGAGAGAGAGAGAGAGAGAGAGAGGAAAACGTGCAGGTTCCAATGCTGACTCCGGGCTCGACCGACCTTTTTAACCCATCATACTCTTTAATGACCCGGGCCATTTATATACTCGCCATTCCCCACCATATGTATAATTAAAACTCCCCTCCGGAAGTGCATAAACTATTCATTCCGTATGAGGAGGTGCTTTCCCTTGCTAGTATGGCTCCGTCCTGGCTCAATTAATGATGATGCTTCTCTTCTTAACCGCTAAAGCTCAAGGCGCTCTCTCTCTCTCTCTTGTTTCTTGTTAACCCCGGGCCCGACTGATATGGAGACCATTTGGTATGGTTTACTCGTGTCGGCTTATGGTGTGTAAAAGAGGATATTTGTCGAATGTGAGATAGCTAGTACGAGTACCTAGAGGGGGGTGAATAGGTATACACAAAAAATTTCTCGATGTTTGCACGATACTTAAACAATTAGAGACTTTGCAACAGTTGAAAATTCAATCGCAAGACCGAGTAAGGGAAAGAGAGAATTGAACACTCGGTTTATAGTGGTTCGGCTTGATTCAAGCCTACGTCCACTCTTCGCACCGACAATACCATTGGCTGGATTCCACTATGATCAAAGAGTTGTTACGGTGTTGATCTTCCTTGATTTCTAGGTGTAGATGATCTACCACACTTGCTCAAGGCGTCACCAAGTATAAACACTCTCGGTATACAATTTCGCTCGTCTCAACTAACAATCAAAGGATCTTCGGACTGGAATTTTCTATCGATCACACACTTAAAACACTAGAACGTCTTCCTTTTATACTCCTTCATGCCATCATAGCCGTTGGCACTTACCAAAGGAATTCCTCCAATCTACCCGTTGGACGGAATCAATCAAGAAGATCATCCGAGCTATATAAGGAATCGATGATAGCCCATCAATCTGTTCGCCCATACAATCGGGATCTCGGTTTCCAAGAATAGAATAATCCAAGATTATTTAGGTCGACCATCGGATCTTCAATCGTTCTTAGATAAGATATAAAGAATCCGAAATGATTATCCAACCAAAGAATCTATCCCGAGAGGATAGGATCAAATCCTCAATCATAAACCTCGACTTTGGATTTCCTTCAACACTTGGATTAGAAAGACTGCGTCGGTGAGAATAACTTTGAGTCTTGAGTCTTGAGTCTTGAGTCTTGAGTCTTGAGATAACAGAGTCTTGAGACTATAAAATCTTGAGACTTTAACTATCGATATCCAGACTTAGATCGATAGAAATGTTTTGTCGACTTCAAAATATTCTCGGAAAGATTTCTCCAACAATCTCCCCTTTTTGATGGTGACAAAACTTTCTTGAAGATTTGAACAACTTTGACCTGCAAAAACATTTCTCAAGCAATATGGCTAACTCATAAAGATTAATAAACAACCAGACTCTGCATCCACAAAGAAATTGGTTAGTCTTTCATGAGTAATACCATGTAACAATACTTGATATAAATGCAACCCGTCAAGCATCAAAATCCACACCCAATTCAATCTAACACTCAAGTTCAAGTTCTCAAGTCATACTCAAAAATAAACATAACCACAAAAAGTCAAATAAATAATGTTTGTTCAAATTGGTTCTCCCCCTTTTGTCATCATTAAAAAGAGGGTGAGAAAGGAGTCATGTCCGCTTGGGAATGCGCACGATCTGGAAATCCCCAATGGACTGGACTACTCCTTCGAGCTTCTTCGGATCTTCTCGCAGATGAGCTACCTCTTCTCTCTTGGCATTGGCTTGAAGTTGTAGAGAGAGGTCTTTGTATTTTTCTTCAGAGAGACTGAAGATGCTTGTCCAAAGATGCTTCAAGACTTGGATTTCACAATCCGAATATATATCTGGTTACGCATTTCCGAAGAATATTCATGATACTACGAAGATCTACGAGAATCATCCGTCACGTATGCGGCATTGGCTTTCTCGGATGGTGTGTGTGCGATGATGGCGCTTACGAACGGTCTTGCAGATTTGGAATCGTCGTATCATCTTCTTCGAGCAATTGAGAGACTCCGAGCTTCTTCCAGGTCTTACGGAGATTTTCTTTGATCTTCAGCAGCATGAGGTGGAGACCTCTCTTGCTCGCTAACTCCCCCTGTCTCTAGGACATCGAAAGGGGAAGAGTGATGATCAATCTCTTGATTTCCCTTCTCTCATTTATCAGCAGACCGATCTTTTACTTCTTCTTTTTCTTCCTCAACTTCTTTCTCCTTCTCTCTCGTTCTTCTTCTTCTCTCTCTGCTGAAGTTCGTCGAATAAGACACGAACGTCTTGTTCTTGTCGGTCTTTGGAATAGTGGGATCTTCATCATCTTCATCTTCATCCTCATCCTCCAGGATAAGAATTCTTTTCCTCTTTTCGAAGAAGCACTAAATGCCTTCTTTCCTTTTCCTTTTGAAACAGTACTGGAGATTTCACTTTGAATTTCTCCATTGCCTTAGAAAGTTCTTGCGACGCATCTTCATTAACATTTTCAACCCTACCACCATCTTATCACACGGTCGAACACAAAAAGTATGTGGCAGTTCAATATTCGGATGTCGAAGATCTTGGTCACCGCACCGTGGATAAGGCAATTGTCCTTTGTCTTTTGACACGATTACGTACATATGGAAAAGAATAGTGTGCGGGAGAGAGAACTTCCGTCCCGAGTTGATCGCATACATCAACTTTGCTTGAAAAAGAGACACGAAGTCTTTGAAGTAGACTTAGGTCTTAGACAATTGATCACAATCTTGTGAAGCACAATGTTGATAGCGTTCATTCGGAATAGATAATTTTCTTATCTACATCCCTATCTTTGACAAGATCCAGTAGTAGTTCGAGCGGTGAGACTTTAATTGGGAGATAGCGTCCCCGTTCAACTCCAACTATGTCTGCCAACATATTCACATCTACCACATAGACTTTGTCTCGAACACTGAATGAAATTCTATTCTCATCCAAAAAGCTAAGATTTGAATAGAAATAAGCAGTCGATGATCATACCCGTCTGTAGAGTCGAGCGAGAAAGTCTCAAGTTGAAGCAAATTCAACTTCTCTCTTAGGTTCAAGTTGATGGAATCCGGAAGTCAAAATCGACACTTCTAGGGTTGATTACCCTCTTTCAACAGACTGTAATACACTTTTTCTTGATCCTTGGATTTAAACAAATCCATCCGATTTCCTTTCGCCTTTGCCGCCACACCCATTCTAGGTTCAAATTCAAGGAACATTTTGTCATCATCATTTGCGTCAATCAGATTTTGTCCTGGCATACGAGGATCTCTTGGAATGTTCGCAAGAGCTTCCTCACGCTTTTCCTTTTGGGGCAATTCCCCATTCCTCCATTTTCTTCAGAAAAAGATACTCATTCCCATAATTTTTGTCCTTAAGGAAGTCATCTATGTAGTTCAATGGAGTACCTGTGCTTTTCAATGCACAATAAAGTTTATACAAAAAGGAAGGCTTTTGAACTCTTACTGGGTCGGCATCCTCGATTATCTCTTCTTCCAGATTATGACTTTCACTTTGTGGGGCAGGAGATGCTGAATGACGTGGAGGAGAGCGAATCGGACTTTGTCGCTGACCGGATAAGTCTTCTTCCTCGGTGAGATCGAAATGAGTCGGTCCCTTCTTCATTCTTTGTGGTCCCCCTGTTCGCGATTCTTGATGATTTCCTTGAAGACGACATCTTTCTTTGTCTATTGGAGGATTCCTTCACTTGCTTTCCCAAGAAAAATGACCACTTTCTCGACGATGAACAAAGAGTAGAAACAGTATAGAGAGAAGAGTGCTTTTTAGGGTTTTGAAGATTTGGGAAAAACTGTATATATAACTTAGTTTTTGAAAAGGGAAGTTCAATCGGTGCAATGGAAAGTGAACGATTACTTCTTTTCAAAATCTATAACTGCCAAAATTATTAAACAAAAGATCGTACCTTTTCGACTAAATGACAATTAGTACCTTTTAGAAGAAATACAACTTACGTCTTTATCCACGAATGTCCGAGTCTCGGGACTTAGAGTCTAAGAGATCGAGTCTTTAGAGTTGGTGAGTCTCTAGACTTTAACTTCTTCAAGCTTCAAAATGTTGAGTCTTGAGCGGATAAAGTCAAACCGATTCTTCTCCAAAGGCTTTGTGAATATGTCCGCTAGTTGACTTTTGAATCAACAAATTGGATCGAGATTTCTCCATTTTGAATATGATCTCTAATAAAGTGATGTCGAATCTCAATATGCTTTGCTCTTGAATGAAGGATTGGATTTTGGTGAGATTTATAGCACCGGTGTTGTCACATCGATTTACGTGCATGAGTCTTCAATGCCAAAGTCTTGTAGCTGTTGTTTTATCCATAGAATTTGCGAACAGCAGCTTCCAAGAGCTACATACTTCTGCTTCTGTTGTTGAAAGAGCTACGGTGCTTTGTTTCCTCGAAACCAAGACACCGTTCTGTTTCCAAGTAGTTGACAAGTTCCGAAGTGCTCTTTCTATCGATTCATAACCGCCGATCTGCATCCGAGTATCCTAGAAGATTAAAGTCTCCCTTCTTTGGATACCAAAGACCGATGCTTGAAGATGAAGCAACGTATTTGATAATTCGTTTCACGGCCGAGATGTGATTCTCTAGGATCGATTGAAACCTAGCACGGATACAAACACCGAACAAAATATCGGGTCTAGAAAGCGTAAGATAAAGAAGTGAACCGATCATGCTTCGTGTACAGCTTTTGATCTATTTTCTTCCCTTCTTCATCCTTGTCTATCTTCCGAGAACATGACATTGGTATGTCGATCTTTTTGCATTTTTCCAATCCAAACCTTTTGACAAGATCATTCGCATATTTTTCTTGATGGATGAAAGTTCCTTCCTTCATTTGTTTCACTTGGAGTCCAAGAAAGAATGTTAATTCTCCCATCATACTCATTTCAAATTCATCCCGCATAGATTAATCGTCGTACCAAGCTCGAGGTGCTTGCTTTAGACCATACGAGCCTTTTCGGTCAAGACGAGTCGGCTTCTTTGGGTCTTCAAATCCAGGCGGTTGTTCCACATAAACTTCCTCATGGATAAATCCATTTAGGAAAGCACTTTTGACGTCCATTTGGAATAACCTGAAATTTTTGTAACAAGCAAACGCAAGTAATAGACGAATAGCTTCTAACCTTGCAACGGGTGCGTAAGTCTCGTCATAGTCTATTCCTTCTTCTTGCGTATACCCTTTGGCCACGAGCCTTGCTTTGTTTCGCAAAATGACTTTTCCTTTTCGTTCATTTTGTTCCCGAATACCCATTTGGTTCCAATAACAGTTTACCTTTTGGTTTAGATGTCAATTCCCGACATCATTGATGTTGAACTGTCTAAGCTCTTCTTGCATAGCTTCGATCCAGCTTTCATCGAGATAAAGCTTCTTCTATGCTTTTTGGTTCAATTTCGAGATGAGAGCCACAAAGACTAGATTCTTCATGCCTTTTGATCTGCGGATTCCTTCATTAAGTTCGCCAATAATAAGATCTTTGGGATGACTGGATTTGTGTTTCCAGTTACCGTGTTGATGATCTCTTTCTTTATTTGATTCTCCATGATCGTCTTGATGATGGACTTCCCGAATCGAGATGCTTCTTGAGATGTAGACATTTGAAGATCTAGAGCGGATTCGATCTCATCAGACCGAGTCCGGCTGGATTCATCTTGCACCGAGTCTTGGAATTTGACATTCATTGATTCTTCCACGACTGGCTTTTTTGTTGTAGACTCTGTAGGCTTTGCTTGATGTAGAATATCCAAGGAAGATGCCTTCATCGATCTTTCTTCAAACTTACCAACTCGATCATTTGCATTTTTCAAAATAAAGCATTTGCAACCGAACACATGAAAGTATGAAACAATAGGCTTCTTACCTTTGAACAATTCATAGGGGTTTTATCAAGAATAGGTCTTAAAAAAGACTCTATTTATAATATAGCAAGCAGTTGAAACGACTTCAGCCCAAAATCGTGAAGAAATTTTACTTTCAATTAAAAGTGTTCTAGCCATTTCTTGAAGAGATCTATTCTTTCTTTCCACAACTCCATTTTGCTCGGGTATACGGAGAGGAGAACATGTGATTAACACCCATTTATCACGAATCTCGTAAAATCTTGATTTTCAAATTCACTTCCATGATCTGTTCTTATACTAGAAATAGCACATCCTTTTTCATTTTGAACCTTTTTAGCAAACTTTTCAAAGTACGAAAAGGTTTCGATTTGTTTGCTAGAAAATATACCCGGGTAAAACGAGAGTAATCATCTACAATTACTAGACAATATTTCTTACCTCCAATGCTCGGGTTCTTGTTGGTCGAAGAGATCCATATGAAGCAAGCTGTATTACATGATTAGTAGATACATGATTTATTTGTTTAAATGAATTTTTATCTGCTTTCCCGAATGCATGGAGTACATAAGTCGACTTTTGGTATGGCAGTTTAGGTAGACCTCTAACAAGCTGCTTTGAAGAGATTTTGGCTAATTGCTTCTTGTTGATATGGCCAAGCTTTCTATGCCATAGAATTGCTTCATCTTGAATTGAAATTAAGCATTGTTCTTCATTTGGCTTTACATCAAGGAGGTAGATGTTTCCATGCCTTCGACCCATGAAAGATCGAGTCGAATCTTTGCTAATTCCAGAACAAATGCCTTCTTGAAAGAAGATCTTGTAACCAGTATCACACAATTGGCTAATGCTTTGAGTAGATTGTAGTTGAGTCCTTCCACTAGAGAGACATTGCTTATTGTGAGATTTCCAATTTTCGCAATTCCGAATCCCACAATACTTCCTTTGCTATTTCCTCCGAATGAAACTTTTCCACCATTCACTTTAATAAGCTTTATGAAACACTCGAGTCTCTGTCATGTGTCTTGAGCATCCGCTGTCAAGATACCACTTTACCTTCTTTTGACAGACCTGCATTCAAAAAAGAGTCTCAAGCTTTCTTTGGTACCCAAATTTTCTTGGGTCCTTTCATGTTAGTAGGATAAGCATTATTAGGCCATACTCTCTTCACGGGCTTCCAAACCATAGGACACTCTTTTCAAAATGATCCTGACATTTGTTACACTTAGAACAACTTAAAGCATTTCGACCTACGGCTTTACAAAAACTCTTTTGAAATGATTTTTATAAGCCTCTTTCGATGGTCTTTTCTTAATTCTTTCTTTTACTTTCGGAAAATCAATCAAAGGGATTGTTTCTTCTGTCATACCTAGACCCGACTTATTAAAGTAAGGTCTTTGGATTGAAAGAACTTTTTCAAGTTTTTCGGACCCTATTGAAAATTTCTTTGAAATATTTGATAAATCAGTTTTTAAGAAAGCATTTTCTTTTGAAAGATTGTCTTCACTCTCTTTAAGAGTAGAAACATTCAAGTCTAAATTTTTACCTTTTCTTCTAAAATGATTTCCTTTTGTTTTAAAACTGAGTTTTCCTTTTAAGTTCGGAAATCCTTTTAAGAGAAGTCTTAAGACTAAAACATAACTCATTAATATATTTAGAGACTTTGACAGGGATTTTATAATTGCTTACCTCAAATTCACTGCAGTCGATCCAGTCCGAGTCCGATTGCGCCATTAGACACGAGGTTGGCATATTCCTCATCACTCTCTTCACACTCAGATCGCTCCGGGTTTCGGCTTTAAGAGCTTTTCGAAATTTCTCAGCTTTTCCTCTTTTCTTTTTCGAAGAGGGCGGTTGGGTCCGATGTGTCCCTTCTTTTTACATTCGAAGCAAACTACTTCTTTGTTTGGTTCCTCATCATCAACGAGACTTGGTCTGCTGTCTCACGAGAACTTTGTTTCTTTGGGATAAACCTTACGCCTTTTCTATTCGGTTTTCTGAATCTTCTTATCATGAGGGCGAGCTCCTCATCATTCATATCATCTTCAGAATCTGCATCATCAGAATCATCATTTGATTTCAGTGCAATAGATTTCTTACCTCTTGGATCTTCGTCTTCATTAATTCGTTCCACTTCGTAAGACCGAAGAGTTCCAATCGGTTAGTCTACGAGATAATGGCATGATTCTTTGCGTCTCTCTTATTGAAGTCTTTATATGATTCCAATCCTTGGAGAGTCCACGTAGAAGCTTGTTCACCTTCATGGGATCAGAAATTTTTGTCCTTGGTTCTCAAGACCATTGACAATATACGTAAAAACGACTAAACATGTCGGTTATAGATTCTCTGGTTTCATTTTGAAGGATTCATATTGACCAAGAAGAATGTTAATTCTGGTCTCCTTCACTCGATTTTCCTTCATAAGTGATATGTAACCTGTCCCGGACTTCTTTTCTTTGTGACACAAGAAGATATTCTGTTATATTCGATTGGTGACAAAGCACAATATAAAGAATAAATTGCTTTAGCATCAAGTGCTTGTCTCTTGTTTATTTCTTCTTGAGACATTCCGCTGGTTTCAACGGTTTCTTTTCCTCTTTCGGTGTTTGATGCAGCAGCAATAGTGATTCCTTTTTCCACTACGTCCCATTCCGGAGGATCCTTTGATCGTAGGAAAGCTTTCATCTTGTTCTTCCGGATGTTGTAATCCTTTCCATCGAAGTAGGGAGGTCTGGTATTGCTTTGCCCCTCCATCGACCCGGTGCTAGCATACTAGCCATGGATCTTTTACTCAAGTAAAACACTTCAAACAAAGTAAGAACACGAGCTCGATACCAATTGAGATAGCTAGTACGAGTACCTAGAGGGGGTGAATAGGTATACACAAAAAATTTCTCGATGTTTGCACGATACTTAAACAATTAGAGACTTTGCAACAGTTGAAAATTCAATCGCAAGGCTGAGTAAGGGAAAGAGAGAATTGAACACTCGGTTTATAGTGGTTCGGCTTGATTCAAGCCTACGTCCACTCTTACGCGACGATGTAGATTGGCTGGATTCCACTATGATCAAAGAGTTGTTACGGTGTTGATCTTCCTTGATTTCTAGGTGTAGATGATCTACCACACTTGCTCAAGGCGTCACCAAGTATAAACACTCTCGGTATACAATTTCGCTCGGTCTCAACTAACAATCAAAGGATCTTCGACTTCTGGAATTTTTCTATCGATCACACACTTAAAACAGCTAGAACGTCTTCCTTTTATACTCCTTCATGCCATCATAGCCGTTGGCACTTACAAAGGAATTCCTCCAATCTACCCGTTGGACGGAATCAATCAAGAAGATCATCCGAGCTATATAAGGAATCGATGATAGCCCATCAATCTGTTCGCCCATACAATCGGGATCTCGGTTTCCAAGAATAGAATAATCCAAGATTATTTCGTCGACCATCGGATCTTCAATCGTTCTTAGATAAGATATAAAGAATCCGAAATGATTATCCAACCAAAGAATCTATCCCGAGAGGATAGGATCAAATCCTCAATCATAAACCTCGACTTTGGATTTCCTTCAACACTTTGGATTAGAAAGACATCGGTGAGAATAACTTTGAGTCTTGAGTCTTGAGTCTTGAGTCTTGAGTCTTGAGATAACGAGTCTTGAGACTATAAAATCTTGAGACTTTAACTATCGATATCCAGACTTAGACTGATAGAAATGTTTTGTCAGCTTCAAAATATTCTGGAAAGATTTCTCCAACAGAATGCTCGAATCACAGCACAAACTATTGACGGTACAGCCGCAGCTCTATTAAACTGATGCTAATTGAAGAGCGTACTATGTTAATTCGTGAGGCTTTAGTTTGACTTCAAGGCTCAAACCAATGAAGCGCATTCTGAGATTATACATCGCCTCTAGTGGGGCGGTCGCCTCGGCCGATCATTGGAGTATGGACCATAGGAAGCAGTTATTTGCTTCCATTCTACTTATTTTACTTTCTTTGTTATATGTAACAATTCTTTACTTAAAGGGTTGGAATAATTCGTACTCCCTTGTGATATCTAGAAAGCTGGGTCTAGTTAGGAATTTTTGGTAAGGATCCCTTGTGATATCTACAAAGCTGGGTCTAGTTAGGAATTTTTGGTAGGGAGGTCGAAGTATGATACCGAAAGCAAACTTAAAGCTTTTGTTAATAAATGTCTTTACATTACATGATTATAAAGTTATTTTCACCATTGAAATTGTTTTTTTTTTTTAATAACTATTTTGCCGAATGCCCTTTTCTTTTAAGGTACCAACTGCGTCTTTTCAAGGTTGTTTGGGTCCAAAATAGAAATTGCAGTGGATATAAGGTCACCCTTTTTTAGCCGACGCTTAATGTTGACTAATGTAACGATATTTAAAGTGGAAGAATATGTAAAAGAAATAACATTATTCAGTGTTGTCCTTTTGAAATTTTGGACATATGCTTGTGGAATGTCCCTTATGTACACTGCAAACTTCCATGGCGAGCTTAGTTAATAGTGAAATTGTTAGATCATCGTTGAATGTTAATTTGTACAACCTGAACTATCCAAATCTTTTATCCATTGATCCTATTGACTGACCTTATTATATTGCCGCTATATGGCCTTTTTAGTGACTATTTCTCTTACTCAAATTATATTTACTTCATGAAGATGAATAATTTGAAAAATATTTCTTAAAAATGTTTACTTTTATCGCTCATAAAATGAATAAAATAATTTTTTTATTGTCCATGAAAATATCTATATATAAATTGTAGTTGATAATGAATGTATTTTTTGATTGACTAATTAATTCAAGCGATATAATCGATCATTTTTTAGGAAAATATTTTTGAGATATTTATTCTTTGTGAAACAAACGGGCTTTAGTAATTATTGTCATGTTAATGCAGTAAAAACATGAATTTACGGTAAAAAATATCTCGTGGTAACCATCTAATGGTCAAGTGAAACATTCTAAGAAGCAACAAGAAAGAAAACTAAATTTAAAATAGGAAAGAGCTTCATAAAAGACGTAAAAAGATAAATATAAAAGAGAAAATTAGAAAAAGAAAGTGGGTGGGCAGACGGCGGCCATGCAAGCATTGTGGATTCTCTAGGGGTTGCTGCTTACCACACCTAAGAAGCACCAACATTCTCCGGAAGCTTTCGTGTCGTGTCCGACATGCTCTGACATGCGGTCAACGAGTATTAGGAAATCCGACACGCGATCAATTCTTCCTGATATGTGAGTCCGAAATTCTAACACGCGATTCCAACACGCACGAGATTAATTTAAAAATTTTTAATACTTGAGAGGTCAAAATATAAAAATATAAAAATAATAATGAAAATAACAAAAATAAAAGGGAAAGAAGAAAATTCTGATTATCAAGTTTCTCATTTATGAGTTTTGACATTCCTATGAGTAACGATGGAACGCCTCTTTCCTCACTGGTGTCGCTCCGCCGCCCGCGCAGACTTAAAGTTGTGATTTTTATTTATTTATTATTTTTCCATCTCTCGTAGGCGTCGCTAGTAAGTTATCTCTTTTGGTTTATGTCATTAGTTTGTGAGTTATCTCTTACATTTTCCATGGCGAATTTAGTTATTTCCTTTTCTATTGGTCGTCCTTTGAAAGTTCTTGTCCTAGATTTTCATTTTTCTCGAACCTTGGTTTGTAGAGGAGCTCTAAGCCAGTCTATATCATGAACTCCGAACTCTATCTGGGACTATAAGATATCTCACTAATTTCCAATAAGTGTAAGAAAACATGACATGTTCCTTCAAATTTACTCTTTTGTGTTTGCAATTTTCAAATTTCTTATTCAATCTCTGTCAAATTAAAACAATGAATGATATTAACAAATGTTGAATTAATATTTTTAGTATAAATTAATTCTATGCTCTTTTTATTATTTGTTTTTGCATTCATCTATACAAATATATATTTAATATATAATGTGTCGGAATGTATCAGAATTCTTTATTTTTTTTTTAAAATAACGTGTCGGCGTGTTGTGTTGTGTCGTGTCGCGTGTTGCGTATTCATGTCGGTGCTACATAGGTTGTAACACCTTTTTCGATGCTGGGTAAAGGTCACGCAACCCTCGCCATAAGAAAAACAAGGTTCTAGGAGAGGACCGCTTGCACTCTTCCATCATTAGGGGCTTGCACTCTTCCATCATTAGGGGTTCGAGTTATTCTCATAATAACTTTAAATTAATTCATTCGAGATATTATCTATCTTAACTTTTTCCATATTGAATCGCATTATTTTATCTTTTGGCAATCAGCTAAATAATTCCCCATAAGTTGACCTATTTCGGTAATGCGTTGATCTTGCTTGGTGCACGATTCAATTGATTACTATTTCATCCACCACTTGGAAGCTTATCGGAAGCCTATTGGAAGCCGTTCTTTATTCGGGTCCTCTCGCTTCATCGATCACTCTCTACCCTCGTTGGATCGATCGTTACTCTTCTGATGTTTAAATCGAATACCAAGCTAGTGAAGTTTTCTCAGTGGAAGATTTGGTATTGAAATATGACTCGAAATCATGAATTTGATCACAAACCTATGCATTCTACTTGCAATTAATGTGGGTCACACTTGATGTTTGGAATTATTCACTTATAACGGAAGACCAATCGTGAAAAGAAATAAGATTCATTGATGAAATAAACAAAGTATGTCATGAAAAGGCTCACTCGAATCTCCACGAACGTGGCATACTGCAATGCAAATGATACCGCCAGCTCCTTACAGTCAGCATTTACTGCACAAAACAGTGATTTTACGATTAAATGAAATCTGGCGTACGACGAATTCGATCTCACAATGAATGAGTCGATGACATACGAGAGAAATGGAAGGGGAAAGAAGTTACGCCCAGGGCGCCCGATGGATTACGAGAATCGTCGCCCTTGGCTTAACGAAGGCCTCTCGAGCGAATCAGGGTCCCTGGCGAGACAGGGCCGCCTGCAAAAGAATCGTGCATTTCTACCTTATTTCACGTCCATCAATTATTGTTTTCCTTCCACTTTCGATCTGCCTCTGTCTGTACTCAATTGCATCTACGAATTCAATTAGAACCTTCGTATCCCTCTTTAATTTTCCACCCACCTAATCGAATCATCTTGCCATGTTCCCTTCTGTCCTCCTGATTGTTCTTTTTTTTTTTTTCCTTTTTATCCGGAATGGATGCACTAATGTTCATGTCTAAGCACTGGCCGTGGTGATTAGGGGTCGCGCTCAGAATAGATTTTTCATTCCTTCCGCCGCAATCTGCCACCGGCAGATGGACTGTTTCCGAGCACTGCGTTAGGGGACGCCAAATCCGTGCACTGCTGAAACTCGTTTTGTATCATGTGGTCGACTGTACATTGATTGGTGACTTGGTGTCTTAATCGAAATCGTCATGGTGGCAGAACTTTTCCACATCTAAGATTCCAACTCAATTATTCCAAAGTTTGAGCTCAAAATGTTGCGGTGGGAATATTGATGGAACATGAAAATGTTTGCTATATGCCTAATTGATGTTTCCTTTCCTTGGGAATATTGATGGAACATGAAAATGTTTAATGAATACAAATATCCCAATCTATGTAAGCAATGCATTAAATGATATATCCATCCAGCTCTACCAAGTGAAAAAATTGGTGATCAATCTCCGTGAAAGTTCGATTCTGGTTGAACAATCCGATTGTATTTTTTCATCTTGCCGAAACGAACACGAAAATGGGCGGTGCAAACAAATTGAGTGGAGAAACTTACATCTCTGGGGCATGGCCTGAATGATCCTCAACAAGATCGGTCTAATCTCAGCATTATCCATGAAAGCAAGTGGCTGTTCATCTTCGTTCCTGTGTTATCCATGGTCACTATGCTATTTATGATACTGGCGTTGCCAAATGTACACTCCCGTGGATCGGGCTGTGTGCCAACCCATTTTTGGGCTTCGGTTCTTCAATCAATTCCAGGTCGGAGGTGTTAGGAAATTAGGGTCTTTGGGGTAAGTACCACCATGCTTCTTAAAGATACGAGTCGAAAGTCTTCAATGACTCGGCCCCAGCAGGCGTGATAAGAAGAAGAGCGCAGGTAAGCACTGGGGCTTTCGTTCAATTAATTGTCCAATCCCAAGATAACATACTTTAGTCATGCAAGCGAAAAGGGCCCTACAGGTTCTCCTCAGCAGCTCCTGAATTTCTATGTCATATTCCAGATTTTTAACTCAAATATTGACATAGATCTAAGAGGCTGTTCAACCTATTTTTGGTGTCTTCTTACGGAATGTTGAGGACGTTGAATCTAAACACACATCACCTATTGAGCAAGTCATAGCTAATGAAGAAGGAGATTACAATGTGTGTTCATTACTAATGACGATATGAGATTCGATAATCCATTGCTAATCATTCTATTTTGATATTGAGATAGATTCGTTCTTATGAGATGAGAATATGTTTATCATAGCAGTTTGTACTTTATTGTTCGTAATATGCTTTGTTTTAAACCTTTGATCTATTGTCTTGAGAAATGAATGAAATATTCATTTTCGATAAAAAAAAACTCAGGTTATTATTTTTATTTTGGCAAAGAAATCATTAAGAACTAATGCATTTAAAAAAAAAAAAAACCGTGCAGCACTTTGCTGAAGATAATTGCTTACTATTGAAGAATTTAAAACTCATTTATATCTCGAATTTTCCTCGAGAATGTATTTTCCCAAATTATAATTAGAGCTTATGACTCTAACAAATCTAGGGCAATTAGAGAGGAAATTACCGATTTTTTTTTTATAAAGTTTATTGCACTCGTGTCAGTTCAATTATAAACCTTTTAATTTAACCAATTTAGTTATAAACATTTTGACAATTTACTAATTGAGTCATTATAATCAATTTTGGCAAGAAATTGCTAACATGGATGATTGTCATCCTATGTGGCATAGTTAGCACTTACATCTACAATTTCTTGTAATTTTAAAAAACATTGATTTAATTATTTTTCTTTTCTTGTTTTTTTTTTTTTTTTTGCTTCTTTTTTTTTTTTCATTGTGTCGCTAGCTGTGAAGGTCTTGCTTGTGGTCGAGGGGCCATGAAGGCCTTGGAGAGGCCATCACGACCTTGTCAATCGAGGCTACGAAGAACCTTGCTAGATTTGGCCGAGGGCCGCATCACTCGCAGCTAGCACAACTGTGAAGGCTCACACCTGTGGCCAATGAAGCCGCGATAGTCTCATCCATGGACTTCCCGACCTCACTGGTGGCGGGCAAGGCAGAACTCGCCTAGTCTGGGCGAGCCTTCAAAGCTGAGGAGGGTCACTGGCATAAAGAAAGAGAAGCAAAGGAAAAAGGAAGAGGAAAAGGAAAATAAAACATAAAATAAAAAACCATTTTTTTAAATCACAAAAATTGTACATGTTACTACTGGTTATACCATGTAAGATGATTATTATCAATTTTAACAATTTTTGTCAAAATTGACTAGAAGAAATCAATTGACAAATTGTGACTATGACTAAATTGGTCAAATTAAAATATTTATAATTGAATTAGTAAAAATGTAATAGGTTTATGATTTTTTAGTAATTTTCGCGATAACTAGATGAAGAAACTCCTGAAGTTGTTTCGAGTGGCTTTTTGACTTATGATTTTCTTGAATCTTTCCGTGTATATACTTTGATTTTATTTAATGCAAGATACCTGAATATTTCCCTAGAACAACATAGGCAGATTCGCAGATAATTGCTTTGTTCATAATTTGCAAAACATGAATCATACTAAAAAAATTTGACAGGAAAGTAAATAAGTAAATATTCGCTTATTGATTAGTTGCAACAAGCAGGATGGGGCCTGTTTGATTCGCTTTACTTTAAGCGAAAGTTAATTGTCCACTTTTGCCAAGACCAAAAGAAATACTGTTTGACTAAAAGGAATTACGCGGAATTCCAACATATTGACCCTAAAAGTCCTAGATATGATTTTGACGATTCAGGGAGTTCAACATTGACTAAAAGTTAGATCTCAGATATTTAGAAGTAAAAAGTCAAGAGAAATGACTACTGAAGATGGCACGAGAACAGGTACTTATACATGTAGTAACATATCGAGGAGTACTTACTCGGCATCTAGCTACGAACACGAAATGCTTTGAAATCCTAAATGAATCTCTGCCTTTTCACATGGAGTGGACAAGAAGAAAATAGGAAAATTATCAAAAAAATTCTTAAGTGTATTATATTTATGTCATTTTGTTCTAAACTTTTTAATTAGATCAATTTAGTTATAAATTTTTTGATAATTTACCAATTGAGAATCACCTATGTGGACTCTAGTCATCCTACATAGCTTGATTAGCGTAAGGCGACCGACGGTGACATAGATAATTTTTGTATTTTTTTTTTTTTTAAATTTTGAACTTTTTCCCTTTCCTTTTTTTTTCTTCATTGTGTCAACAAGGGTGCTTAGGCCATGATTGAGAAGGCCCTTGCCTGCGGGCAAGACAACCCTAGTTTAGATCTAGGCGAGGCTTCCATGGCCAGTGAGGGCCTCACCTACATCTGGTAAGAGCTTTCATGGCCTCGCCGGCCGAAAAAAAAATTGTAAAGGAAAAAAATAAGAGAAAAAAAATCCAAAACATTATAAAAATTGTCTATGTTAGCATTAGTTGTGTGCTATGTCAAATGACTAGCATCCAAATTCTGACTTGATTGGCAAATTATCAAAAATATTATGACTAAATTGGCAAAATATTGTCTCGTTACCATAAATTTAGGGGAATAATTATTCAAATAGTACTAAACTTATTGTACGATAGCCAATTTAGTCATAAACATTTTCAATTGTGTTAATTTAGTTCTAAACATTTTGATAATTTGCTAATGTAGCAATTCTAGCCAAATTTAGCTGAAAATGTTGACGTGAATGCTGAATGTCTTACATGCACAGTCGGCGCCGATGTGAATAATTTTTGTAATTTTTTTTTTTTTGCTTTTCTCTTCATTCCTTATTCTTTTTTTTTTTCCTTTTTCCGGACGTTAGCCCAAGGCCTTGATAATGGCTAGGGCTCCCTCGCCGGCCGTGATTGGTCTCTAAAGCCATCCATCGGCTTCAGCACTCAAAGGAGGATTTGCTCACTCTCCGCCATTGGCACAGCTTCGTTTCCACATCAATGACACCCGATTCGAGGATTCTGATGGCGGCAACCTTCGACTCCAATTTTTTCCCTGCTTGATCGCCGGGAAACTCAAATCCGAGCCGCGGCAATCGCTCTTCACGGCCGTGTTCGCGCAGCTCTCGCGTTCTCGAAAGCCTGTTCGACACCATTCCCGAAACCCTAGCCACAAGGTCGAGCTCGCTCACTCTCCTCTTCGACTTGTCTCCATTGAAGTCAAGCATCCTTGGCAGCGTGTCCAGGAATCCTCTGATCCTCGTGAGGAAAGTGTTCTCCTCTACCTCTCTCGTGAAGCCGATCCTTAGTAGCGATCTTCACATTCGTGTTGGCGTGGCCTTTCGCGGAGCTCTTGTCCCCCCACCCGACGCTGATGGAGGGAAATAGGAAAAGATTAGAAAACTTTTAGAAATACAAAGAGCCGTCTATGTCTGCGCAATTCATGCCATGTAAGACGGTTAGTGTTTACATAAGCGATTTTCGTCCAAATTTTTTGGAAGGACTAAATTGGTAAATCGTTAAAAGATTTAGGACTAAATTAATCAAATTTAAAAATTTAAAACTAAATTAGCTGTTGTGCGATTTTTTTTGGACAATATGTTAAGATTTTTTGACAAACGTCAACAATCAATGACTGTTATATGATGCAAAGATGCTTCATGCAACCTCACAAATTATTTAAAATATCGTAAATTGATATTCGAACCCCTATTTTATACGAATCTTTTTTTTTTGGTTGGTTTTTTTTTTTAATACAAATCTATAACGTTTCCTATAATTTCTTCCAATTTATCGAACCAAATTGACCTTGTTGACAGAATTTAGAGTCAGTAAGGAGAAAAGTTCATAAAAAATCATAAATCCTAGTAAAATTACAAAGATCTCAACTGGTGCGCAATTGTATCACAATCCTTTCTAGAAAAAGTGAAATCAAGTCACTTAGAAATTGCTCGTGAAACAACAAAAACTTGTGTTAGACGTCGCCTTGTAGAAGCAACCACTAGAAAGTTCTGATTGTACTTTTTTTTTTTATAAATAATGTTGAGGTCTCGATTGTATTGACCGAGAAGTTTTAATAACTCAATTGCACTTTGCAGAAAATTTATAGGACTTTTGATGCGAGTGGGGCTTATAAAGATAGTATGTTTACTGTGCTTCTCCCTACTTTTTTATCTTTGCCAAACTTTAATAGGACGGACAAGATCCTTCCCGTATCTTTCCAATTGGCCCTCTGCATTGAGTATCGACCCCTACGTCAGGCCGAAAACCGAACGAGGACAAGTGCAAATCGATGAAATTAAACGTGTAGTGCAATTTGGAGATGATTCGCCAGGAACGGATGATTGAAATGTACGTGACTTGGCCCAACTTATGATAGCGGTCACGATTTCTTTGTTTTTTAGTTGTGACTCCATCATTCTTGTACGGTCAATATTTTCGTGTGTTTAACACGATTCACGCTAAACGATGAAACGGGTCCTAATCCTTGTCAACTAAATTATCCATCTTATCGATCATAAATAAAGGGGTTAAGTCTGCTTTTGATTGAATCAAGTTTCTAATGCTATCACTCACTTTAGTTTATACAAAGATAATTTCTCGTGAGTTACTTAATCCCGAGTTGGATGGCCCTTTGCCTAGATCAAGGAAAAGTCAATTTAATTATGCAAGGGAAGATCGATTTTGTAATCACTTGACTTATTTATCATAATGATGGGAATAAATAAAGGGGTTAAGTCCGCTTTTGATTAGAATCAAGTTTCTAATGCAATTGCTCACTTTAGTGTATAGAAAGGTAATTTATCGTGTGTCCCTTACTCCCGACTTGGATGACCATTTTGCCGAGATCAAGGAAAAGTCAATTTAATCCCGTGAGGGAAGATTGATTCGTAATCACTTGAATATAAAACTATCACGTCAGAGATCTTTGTAACAATTATCGACACCTTTTAACTTGCACAAACATTTGGAAGTTGATTCATACTTCGATTTTGCCCCCTTTGGGACAAGGCCCATTAGTGATCCACCAACTTATTGATCGTGGATATGGGTCCTTAAATTTGTAAATTTTATTATCTTCTTGAATTTCATCATTTATGCAGTCAAATTCTTTTGTTATTGACAAATTTAATCACACGTTTGTTTGTTTGTTTGTTTTTAACGTTTGGTTGATTGGTGTCATTATAAATTATAATATTAAAATAATAAAATATATAGTTATAGAACTCAGTTTGATAAGATAGAAAAAAGAAAAAAAAACATAAAACAGAAAGATTACGGACCACAAAACTTGCGCTTCGAACCTTATGACTTATTCGTCCGGTTTGTAATATTTACCTTTTAGTTTTAGATGCAGACCGCAAAACAAGGTCAAGAATGTCAAATAATTTTAATAGTAATAATAGCGATGATGATGATGATTATTATAATACACCATATGGAGATAAATCATTTCTATTTATGGTTTCTACTTATTACTTAAACTTTTTTCTAAGTTTTTGAAATGAAAAAAAATAGTATTTATATTTCGAAAGATTATGAAAAATTGCAAACAATTTTATTTGAATATTTTGAAAATTTTAAAGTATTTCGTGATTGATACAAGTCAAAGAGGTGATGTCTTAAAAATTTACAAAAAGTCAAAAATAGAAATCAACCAAATAGACGCTAGTAAATATTAGTTTACAGTTACGTTATGTGTACCTAACTAGACTATCGATCATAGTCTTCGCTAAGCAATTAGGTCCATAATGAACCACCGGACAATGTTAATCTTTAATTGAGATATGTGAAACTGAAAGCCTAACAAAAAATGATCAAATCATTAAATAACCATAACAAATGTCATACAAAGAGTCTCATCTACTTCAATAGCCATAGCCGGCAGGACTCCAATTCATGCTTCGGCGCTTTTGGACAGATTGGTTCTACCTTTTAGAGCGGTTTCCCCATTAAGGAAATTGTAGCTACCGTCATGTCATGCTAGCAGCTCCCCAAATCAAATGATGTGAGGCACACAACTAAAGAAAAGAGAGAGACTGCGACCATTGACCGCCCGTTACCACAGTCGATATCTTCACTATTTCCGCCATTGGCCGGTGCCACTGTATCGATATCTTCTTCCCCTCGAGTCCATAAACCACCCCCGTCACCGTTGCAGTTAGCCCCATTGTCGCCTTACTCCATCACCATTGCCGCCACCTCGCTTTCTCTCTCTCTCTCTCTCTCTCTCTCTCCATCTGCCGAAGCATTATTCTAAGTGATGGTCGTACCACGTGGTGGTGACAACTTAGTGTTAGAGACCGATCTCTCTTACTGTGTGCCACGATTCCCGCGTACTCGTCGGTATGTCACGCGCATATAGACAACGATGATAGGCCGGGTTAAATCACGTCATTATCGCCGCGTGATTTAGCTGTTGGACATGATACTTTCCCTCTCGTCAGTGGCTCTTTTCCCCTCTTTGGCCAGGCCTCGCCTCCTCATCATGCTAAACAACTGAGCAGATAGTACAAATCGTCCCGAAACCGAGCACGAGGATTGGAATCGCTACGAAAGAAACCGTGACGCTTTCAATTACTCAAATTCCTACAAATCCTCCCAAAAACTTTCAACCAATCCGACTAGTCACTCCGGAAATCCTCCCACTACCTTATAACTGTCGTTTGTTCTTTCGTATTTATCCCGTCCACCTACGCTTCTGTGCAACAGGGTTCAGATCAACAGGAGTCGCAACGTACTTTTTCCATAAAAGGTCATTCATTCGCCGAAGGATTGAAATGATGTACCGGAAGCGCACGAAAGCAGTGGCCGTGAAGGAGGAACGTAATGCTTTTCGCCTACCCACCGATCGATCGTATGAAGCGTTCAATAACGAGCCCTGCCTTCAATCGCTTGCCCCGCCTCCCCACGTTCATCCATACCTTCATCGTTGTCCTCAGTAATTGCACTGGGCTCAGACTCTGCTCGTGCAATGTCACCCCAATCAATCACATCAATGCCGCGGACGAAAGCCAATTACATAATGATATATTGATGCCGATTGATAGGCGAATGGAGAATGCATGTGCACAAAGAGTGTCGTCTTCTGCTAAAGAGTGGACACATGCTTGAAATAAACAGGACAATGCCCGACTATGATATTACGTTAGAATGTGCGGCCTGAAAGCTTAAACTGACAAATATAGAGATACTGCATGTGTACATCAAGAACATAAAATCTAATCTCATAATCAAGTGATGTGAAATATTTTTGATAATAAAATAATGATATAATAAGTGAAGATTCGAGTTTCCGCACTTTTTGTTTCTTTGTAGTTTTGTTTCTTCCTTCTCTTTTCCTTGGATTAATGATAATGTCTAAGCAAAGTCAACATTACAATGATCAAACCTACCATTTGTGTGATGATGCAACTGGAATCAAATAATGGAGATACACGGGGGACGTGGAACGAACATTCCTAGTTTATTTTTATTAAACATCACCATAATCATTATCATATCGGGCTAAATCATTACATAAAAGCCACTTCTTTTTGTTTGTTGATTTCATGCTTTTTTTGGTAAATTTCCATATTCGAAAATCTTGAATAACAGCTTTGGGTTTTGAAATTTAGTTCCAGTCTATTTATAGAATAATCGGTTTATTTCATTTTGCTTGTCCCTGTGATCTCGTGTTTATTACTATTATTGGCAAGTGTGTTTGGTTTATCATAATATTTTTCATTGAAATAGAAAAAGGGAATTCTTTATAAGTGAAAATGATGTTAGAGCAAGTTTTTAGTAGGTTTCAATCTTGAATGTCTTAAAAGCCAGAAATTGGTGGACTTGAAGGAGTAGGTGGTAAGAAAAACCTTTATGCTACTAAATTACTAGCCTATTCGGCGTAGATATGACTAAACTATAGTTGTATTGTGCTACAACCATGAGTTATATGTCAAATGATACATATCCTAAAATCTTATCGTCTCAAAATTATGTTAGACAACTTCTTGAAAGCTTATGTAAACTATCATAATTTTGAATGATCGAAATCATTGAGGTAAAATTGTACATAACAATCACTTAGATAGATATGTATCACCATTTCATGAAATTATCACTGGCAATCGAATCATGCAGATGGTAGTTTTTTCACTTATGATTTGAACATCACCATCATTGTTTCGACTAACTTGCCAGATGATAGGTCTCTCAAGTCTCAAGTACCATCTTCTTTTGTTTTTTCCGGGCTTCTTGGGCCTTGACGCTTGATTAATCTCCACCTAAATTGGAGATGATCCACGTTCGATTTGAAGTATTGCGAAGGGCCCCACGGCCAGTGTCAAGGTCATTTTGCCAGGGACAGCCCTGTAGTTGGCAATAAGTACCCCCGAAAGCTGCACCCTGCTGTCTTCTGCGCTAAATGCTGTAACATCGTCCTCCAGCGGGACCGGCTATTTCCATACAAGCAAAGCATTGCAATTTAAGGGCACCAATGAATGGGCTGAGCCAATTGCAGGCCCACAAACCATCGTACTGGCCACCGACTCGATGGGTCTCCAGCGACGAGCAATTACTGTCAGGCCCAACCGATGATGCCACTGGGCATTGTCCCCTTCCTACCTGATTTGGGGAGCTCAAAGACCAGGCCAGACTGGTGTGTCCTGACCAGAAACGAGGGGTTTGAAAGTTTGGTTCTTGTTGGCTTTCTAATGTCCTGCATGGGTCCGCATCCGCATCCACGACGCAATAACAACACATGGCTCGTCGAAAGGGCCAAACGCCATTGATGCCTCGAGCTGGGGCCCCGAATTCACCACTCTGTACCATTACAGCTTCTGCATCTGATTCATCAAGGAAGCTTCACGCATCGTACCTATCCAAACTCTTTAGCAATAAGGGTCCAAAAAGGTGGGCCTTCACAGCCCAGTACTCACATCCAAGGAGGGGAAAAGATCAAGTGGGTATGGACAAGAGCATGGCCAATATGAAGGGCACGGACAAGAGGTTACGGACAAGAGCCCTTCTTGGCCCTTAACCCATTTGGGAAACGACAGTTCTTTTGATGGTACCACGGCCCCCCTAGTTCATATTCTAACATGATCAGCATATGAAAATGACTTCCCACCTAAAGAACACCACTTCCTGCACAACGGTGCGGTTATCTTCATGTTAAAATTCAGGTTGGCCTCGACGGCGCAGAATAGAGCTTGTACCAAACTAGTAATGTGCAATCTCCCCAACAAAAAATCAAACAAGAACATGAATCTAGCAATGTGAAGAGGCTGGCGAAGTAAGATTAAGCTTGTACCGAACTAGTAATGTGCAGTCTTGCCGACAACAAACAAACAATAACACGAATCTAGCAATGTGAAGCGTATGGCAAAGTAAAATTTCCTCCCCCTCTTTCGCTCAATTTCCCTTGCCCAATCAACATCACCTTCACAATGCCTTCATCTTCAGTCCACTTCAACTGGCAAAGCTTGTCCTTCAGTATGTACATCTTTGTATGTTACCCCAATTTGGACCTTAATAATACAGAAATACCTTGACAGCATCTTACCCGCACAGTAGGCCTCTGAAGTTTCTCAAGCCGTTCCAGGGCATTATTGTCCTGTACACGGATGCAATCTTAACCGCACCGGATTAACCTCCACCATCCATGGTAAGAGTACAGCAAATGGAGACTTACCCATCTGAGGTGAGCTTGCAATCAAGAAATGGAAGGATGCACCTCCTCTGACCTCCCAACAGCGGCCTTCCATAGCCTGCTTGTCTTTCCTTGTTCTCGTTCCACACTTCAGCTGAGAATCTTAATGATATCACGAGAACCCGACTCCTAATACCACCAGACCACAGTGCAATTATCAGGTAGAGTTTATCAAGCAATGACCAATCTTTTCCAACTTCTGGTCCCTATCTAATAGTTGTTTAATTGCACGATTTTTTTTTTTTTCCAGCAGTTGCCTGTCTTGAAATCAGATGATCAGTTATCTGAATTTTAAATCAAACACACAGATAAGAGGCAGAGATAGGCAAATACTTGTAAACCGGACATGAATTTTGCAGGCATTTCTACTTTGCCAATTGTATTACGTGGGGGGAAAAATAGTCATCAATCACAAGGGAAAGGAATGAACGAATGAATGTTTTCACAATTGAGCTACTCAATCACTCTTTTCCCTATTGTTACGCTCCGCTCCACTTTCTACAAGCAGAGTCAAGATGGCCTCACACATCTCACTAGCATCGGGCTCGCTGGGGTTGTTCTTCCTTGAGGAGTAAACCATCCATGCGTGGTCGAGTTTCTGGTTAGGTCTAATCACAACTGATCCCGGAACTTCGGCATCGCGACACGTCACTACCCCGTCACTTCTCTCACCATACCTCAACTGTAGATGGAGAGCACAAACAGCCATAGCAGCAGAAAGAGGAATGGCAACAGGAACCTGACCTCCTGGCAATACGAGCTCATCTGAGCTTTCACTGCCAAACTTCAGAAGAGGAAGCCATGGAAGCTCTGCATGGGCTATGTGAGTCATTGTTGCAAGTACACCTGGGGCTATACTTGCTTCGGAATGGAAAGAAATAAGAGGAATTTCATCTGGAAGCTTGTTTTTCAGGATAAACTCCTTCCTCTTTTCATACGTGAGGTCCTCCAATGCTTGTATATCACCCTAAGACAGGTGACCAATAGATTTATCAAGTCAACAAAACAGAACAAGAACAGGCCAGGAAGATTATCATTGATGCAACATGAATTTCATCATACAAGGAGCTGAAACAGAGAACAGAAAAGAAGAAGTGGATAAAAGCAGCAAGAAGGAAAATCTCCTCAGATTAAACTTTCTGAAACTTTATTGGTTACGGAAAAGGCTTACTAGTTGTCAATGAAAAAGTTTTCATGTAAGGTGAAATGCATATGGTAACATTCATCACTGATCACGTTTGCATTTCTGCAAATCATTGAGAAAGCATTCCCAAACTTGCTGGACCAATGATGTAACAAATTTAAATAAGTCATGTTCATAAACAGAACAAAATTAATAGGATTTAAACCAAATAAAGAACTAAATGAATCCTTGACAGTTCTATGTCCTGTGCAATCAGCTTGTCCTTCCAAAGTTCACTTAGTCCAGCTTTATGCTGGCAAATGCCCAGGGTAAATTTGTCCAGCTTACATATCCATAAAAGAATAAAAGTTTAAGAATAAATGAAGTTAAAGTCATCTTGCAAAAGAATGCCATAGTTCAAAGAATGATCCAAATGAGACCCTGGAAATACATATGCACTTATGTGTTTTATGGATATATACATGTACTGTTATATATGTTTTATATCCCCATGAATCTAACTATACTGCATTTGGATATCCTCTTGCAGTTATACAGACTTATTTACACATTTGACTGTCTACATGCATGTCAGTTGTATTGTGTGTTATGAGCAGTTAATACATACTGTATGCACACTCTATTTTCCCAAGTTTGTGAGGTTGGATTAGGATGTGATTGGAAGGCATTGTCATCACAGAGCCTTCTGTGAGTCATTAAATTCTTTTAGGATAGTTGATAATCTTGATGAATCTCTAGGCTTTCCATTATTTTTCTGCTGCCGAAATGTTTTGCATGTAATGAAATGGAAATAGTTGAGTTGCCATCTCATACAAGGTCATCAGGATCAATTCTTTCAGTGAATAGAGTACCTTAATTAGCTTGCAAATTATAAGCTCCATTATCCTCCTGGTTTCTTTGTCAGCAATCTGGCCCTTGCGAAGTATATCAGAAGCTACAGGAGTGCCGCCATATGGGCTCTGAACCAGTGCCAATCCAGCAACTTTTCCTTTCAAGCTGTCCCAGAACATTGACAAGGCAGCTGCAGCATCCACCCCACCTTTGCTGTGCCCTAATAATATCACACGCTTGCCTGAACCCCAGTAGAGTTCCTCGATATATTGCTTTAGTTCATATGCATTGTGCTCCACAGAAGCCTTCATAGAATAAGATTTAAAGAATCACAAGTGATTGTCCAACACCATAAGCTATGCTGGAAGATAGTAGAATTTGGTGAAAAGAACATATATGCAAAATAACCTATACAATTTGATGAGTCGGGAAGAAAATAAATGCGCTAATGGTCTCTTCACTGAAAAAATTTAGTAGCCTCAATACTTAATTACCTCACTATGGATTTTTGCTATGTGACATGTCAAGCCCATTTTTGAGAAGAACCTCTTGGTGCCAACAAAGTATAAGGGACCATGATTGCTAAAGAGACCTGAAAAAAAGTTCATTTTTTAATGCCAACTGAAGGGAGTTAAACAAGAATGTTGAAATTGCACGAAGAACAAAGAACCCTAACATACCTGGAATGAGTAGATAAATGAAAGAGTTGGGCAGTCTGTGCTCCCCATTCCTGAGGAAATTGAGAAAGTAAGAACATGGTAGTCATCAAACCCATGTACCAATTGACATAGATTAAAAGCAACATAATCTAACACTGAGAAGAAAGCAACAAAATCATCTGGCAAAGATGTATTAAATTGGGTCGAAGATAGCCAAGCCAAATCAGGTTGTCTGGAGGACATCAAACACTATAAAGGGAGGTAAAATGACCATTCAAGCACTGATTAAGAAACAAATATACAGTCACGTGGAAATGGAGATGATGATGTCTATTGCAAAGAAACCACAATTTCATGCTTGAAGTAAGAGTGAGATGAACATTGTGAATATCGGATACCTTATAGCTTCAAGAATTTCTAAAAATCTTGAAGTGCCATCCTCAACTGGAGCCATATCAGGATTATATTGCAACCATCCGATATCATCAGAGGAACCATGCAATGTCCTTTGAACTCGAGAAATAATACTGAAATGCAAGAGTAAATGTACATCCAGAATGAGATGCTGGAGCATAATCACACCATAGATTCTCTAGTGCACACATCTTAGTGTTTTACTCATTCAAATGCAAACACTCGTTACCTACTGAGTTGAAGTTGTGTGCATCTGACATAAGAGAAAGAGACCCTCCAAGAAGCCACAGCAAACTTACAGGCAAGTTTCAGACAAAGTAAAGGGATCATCAACCTAGACACAGGCAAAGAAAAATAAGGATAAACAAGGAGGAAAGCAGAACACAGGAAGACAAACTGCAGGATAATTCCATTTGCCAACAAGAGAGAATGAGGTTTTAGGGAACATTAGCATGACTAGATCAAAATGATTGAGAATATGTAGTGCATGAGTTCTCCAAAGTTACCGCTGTAAAATAGATTCTCAACAGTGCAAAGAACCATAAAGCACAACAGAGATTACAAAATGGGAGACAAACCACAAATAATGTGGTAATACAAGCCCATGCTTGGAATACGTCATGCCTATCTCTTTTGGAAGTAAGAAGCAAGAAGTTTGAGCCATACCCCTGAAAAATGAAGGGGACACCCCTAAAACTGTCATACATTTCAACAACTTTAAATCTTGCATTCCCAAGAAGTTCTTCCTCGACAACCACGGATCTGTTTTCATGGATTCCAGGACTTGAAGATGATGGACCATCCTCAAAAGCAGATTTATATGTACAGTCCACTGAAGATATTGGGTGGCAACCAGAAAAGGCCACCAAGTCTTCTGAGTATCTATTAACATCTCTTAGGACAAGATTTTCTGGACCATTCAAAACGAAAAGGAAAGCATGAACAGAAATTTCTTCCACAGATATGAGAGAAAATTAAAAGGAGGGATGAGAAATCCTGATGCTGAACAACAAGAATCTATGTAGTAATAACAATTATATAACTGACAGAATTCGCACAGCAGAAAAGGGAGCCAGAAAATGAAACTTACCAATAAAGAAAAAGAATTGCTGAGTAATATGAGAGCTCACTGCCAGAATATGAGAGAAAATATCATTCACTGACGAGCAGAGCCCCAGGTTATCAAGTGGACATATTATATTTCTCAAGGCGTGGCAAGGGGCCTGATATAAAGGCCATAAATTAGACCTGGAAAAGAAATATCAAACTTGGAAACGAAATGATATGAGTCCACAAAACAAGATGTGAACGTCACTTAAACTGGCTGTGATCTAGAAATGCCATTCAACGGATCATTGTATGATGGCAACTGAACATCTTCCAGTGATGTCTTCGAACAAAGGGGTAAAATAACAAATTAACTAGAAAGCTGCAGCAAACTACTTGAAAATCCTATCACAATCGATATTTTAAGATGAAAACTTCAAAATATCATGAACTCAGTTACATTGAGAATCCAAGAATTTCAGGCCTTCTCATATAAGACTCGCTATAAGAATAGCTTGTATTGATACAGTACACATCTGGAAGCAAAATCTTGATCTATAAACGTATCTCACCGTATCTGCTAGCTTATACCCATGTCCATCAAGAATGCAAGAATTTGGCACATTTCCAACCTGATAAGAATCAGTAGAAAGAACAAACGTAAGCTTATGAAATTCAACTAAGAGATCTTACACCACACACTGTGTTATAAATAATTACGCAGATTTCTACTACTCACAGAGGTATAAGTTTCAGATGTCTCATTGTTGTTGTAATAATCACCCATCAACACATAAGCTCCGGGAAATGTACCTTTATGCATGGAAACATAAACATACCTTCAGAAGTGTAAAGTTGATATAGTAAAAGGAGCTACATGCAAAAGAAACGTATTATAAATAACATCAGACGAAGGTAAAGGCCGGCAAGTTATTTCAGGGCTCATGTGTTTTGGACCGATAAAAAGATTAACCAGAGAATATTGAGGAGTCCCATATTCATCTAGCCTCTCTGAACTGGTACATCTACGCATGTAACTTTACGCCTAAGCGAAAAGAATCCAGAAGCAAGAATCTTGGCATGAGTTTGCTGATATTGAAGTTCCATATTCTACAGCTGTTCATAATCACGACCTTACGACATAAACATTGCCGTCATCCGCAGTTCACTCCACAGCACATTCCACGGTCAACAACAAGAAGCAAAAAGCAAACTTAAATTGCTACACAGCCTGTCCCAAATACACCAGAAAAACCACGATTCCACATGAGATGGCACAGCTCAAAAGGCACCGGACAGAAAAGATGAGGCAAATACAGAGCAGATGTGAATCAGATACAGAAAAAAAGAAGGGGCAAACTCACTCTCAGACATTGCAGATGAGAAGGAAAAGAAACACAGCCAAGAAAAGGGTGGAAACTTACCCAAACGAAGTTCCAAAATGCAAGGAGGCGGCGGCTCAAATCTGACCAAGCCACACACAGAACGTGGTCACATAAATAGACCCCCCCCAGAAAAAAAAAAATAAAAAAATCCTGGCTTTCCCCCAAAAATCTTGGGGTGTAAATAAAGAAAGAGAGAGACGAACCGAACGAGAAGAGAGTCATGGAAACGGAGTGGGAGCAATTAAATAATTGCCTATCTTTATCCACTTTGCTTCTTTTTTCCTTCCACTTCCAAGCGTTCCCCACCAGGGCCACCACCTTGAGGTCACCTTTAAGCATTACCCACAAGAAAGAATCAATAAAAAAATGGCTTCTTTCTCTTTTGGGTTACGCAAGATCGAAGCAACCGATGCCAGAAGGAGCACCCCACGCGAATCGGATAAAAAGCAGAGCTCCCTGCGGTCAACTCGAGAAACACTGACAAACCTTTAGTTCTTTTTGTCTATAACCGGAAACGAGAACTTGGGACGGGACAACCGGTCTTCCAGCGCTCGAAGTCAGTCGCTGCGTTTGGTCGCGCCTCGACGACAAACGAGGGGTGGCAGGATCGAACACCTGGCGTGCTCGGGACGATCGAACTATCCATGACACGATCATGCGTCGACGTCGGACCCACTTCTGGACCCACTTCTCCTTCGTAAGGATGACGATTTACGGGACGACCCAGAGGCAAGACGCGACATAATTAAGGAACAACGTCAAATATCACTCGATGGTAAACTCCAGACATCGGTTTGTTTCTGCCGTAACCTGGTCATTTTGCTCGTTCAATCAAAATTCGGATTAATATTATAAAAAGCTCAAATTGATAATTCAATAAATACGTGACATATCTATTTTAAACTAATAAGTCCAATCCAAATATACCCTTTGTTAACATTTTGTTCTGTATTGCGTTAAAATGTATACATGTAATCACCACGCCGACATATGAGTGGAATCACATATTGAATGAAAGGTAAATTTGCTTCAATGATACTAATTTGGAATATGTCGCAATAGTATTGGTTTGGAATTTTATCGTGAGAAAAGATTACTTTTAATAAATGTAGTGTGAGATACCAAGTTTGGACTTTTAGTAGTGTTGACCCAAAAGTCTCCATGTAAAAGCATTTGGACATGCGGACCCGTTCGCGTAATATGAATTAAAAAGTCGAAGCGCATGATCACATTGGTTCACTTCATCCTCATCTTTCTTTACGAGCTGGTTTTGAATCCTGAACGCTTGGTCATGGAGCATTTCATAGCAAAATCACTAGTTGCTGCAGAAAAACTTCAAGATCAAAGATCTTGATTTCTTTTAGTAGACGAAAATGGTTAAAAGTAGGCATGTACAAGAACGCTACATACACTTGATGCATGACACAACAACAAGAGCCTCCACATATCCCATCTCACAGTGACACACAAATGTAAAGCTCCCCTGTATGAGCAAAAGGCCATGATCGTGCTCACTCACCTTCAAGATCCATTTCTCCTTTGAGTAGAATCGCCCTCATCTTGTTTCTCACTTGGTTTCCTAGATCAAAATGCTCGTTGAGAAAGGTTCCGAAGAACTATCTAAGTTTGATCTGGAACACTCTGTTGTACCAAATTGAATGGAGTGTCATGTAAAACAGGTCGTACTTTACAGGCTTTGCATGCCATAGAAAATGCCGCTGAACCTTTCTTACTCTGAGCTGCATCTCCCGGTACTTCTCTTCTGGTATTGAAAGCAATGTGTTCTTCAGATTGGGAATGTCCTTCTCGGCCAGAATTATGGAGAAGGCCCCCCAATCGAGAACCTCAAAAAATGGCGGCACGAAGTTGTCGGATATTATCACCGGCACGCATTCGTAAAAGATGGCTTCGACCACACGTGGGCTGTTCACCTCATAACCCTTGGGGCATATGCAGTATTTACTACTCTTCATGTATCGGATGTAGCTCATCTTGCTTGCAACACCAGGAGGCATCGGACCAAAGATCTTCATATCGGGGTCTTTATCTTTCCAATGTTTAAGCAGAATTGTTCGTAAATACCCGTGATTGCTACCAGCATAAAAGGCAAGAATGCGCCTCTGAGACGGAGGTTTTCCACCAAGATCTCTGAGAGGATTTCTTGCAGAACGGACATATGTTTCCGGTAGAGACACATCTCTCCCTATTTTGAAGCCTGCAGTTACATCAGCGTTGCATAGTGCTTTGATGCATCGTTCCATGTGATGCCTTGTCTCGTAAGGAGCCTGAAACAAACCAACACTGGAAATAAGACTCGGGTGTGGAAAGGCTGATAGCATTGATAATCAAAAGAATTGCGATCACGCAAACTTTTACATCTCTATCAAAACATTTTAATGTAAGAAGCCCAGCTCAACACAGAACTTTTTAGTACTTCAAGTTCATCACAACTGGCTCTGCAAGCCACACAAATAAAGGAAACAAAACATCAACAGCGTACCCAGTCATGACAGGCCACCAAAAAATGATCGGCCCCTCCTGTTCTGTTGAAAAATGGGTATCTTGCTGATATCTTGTCAGTATACTGCTTTAGATATTGACGTAGGTTTGTCCGATTGTGAGAATTTCGAACATAAACTGCATATTCTAGCATTCGCGAACTGAATGGCATATAGAACAAGTGAGCTTTTCGAGGATCCTTCACTAGGAATTGCTTGTTCCCCTTCATCAGCTTCATAAACCATCCTTCTGAAGCATATAAGCCTTTGAGTATTGGTTGATGGAAGACGGGTCTTTCTCCTTCCTTGTAAATGTAGACTTTAAGAATCTGTTCCATGAGCTGGTAACTCCTAAAATACATTCAAAAATTTTCAATTTCAAATGAGAATCACAAGCATCCTTGCCTGCTATGTATGCACAAATATTGGAAAGAAAGATGTAGATCGGTCACAAATTTAACAAGACAAGATAATTGTAGCCTGAAGAGAAGGCCTGGACCTGTTGTTTATATTCTGTGCTTAGCCATCAACTTATACTCAAGCTAAGTAAAGTAAGTTCTGATAAAGGTCCAGTTCTCGTTGGCTTAGTGAAAAATAATTGCTGTGAACTTGTTGACATGGGAGCTACGGAGGCATCTCACAGTCGAATAGTAAAAGAGCTTGATTTAGCATCTCCATGTTTCTGGAAGTAAGTGGATAAGGTGAATAGCCACATAATTCACTACAGCTGCTCCAAGGACAAATTGAAACTAAAGCATCTTACTCAGGTCAATAAGCCAAAAAATAGCTCCTCATGATGACGCATCATCTATGCCCCCATAAAAGTGCAATTGCAGGCCATGAAATATTGGAACTTCTGTTTAGACAGTTAGTTGATAAAGGACTACACTGCATGGAAGCAGGAAATGGATTTTGAAACTTCCTGCAGCAATTACAAACAGCAACTGGCTGCTATACACAATTCTTATAGTACAATTCTAACTCAGCAGAGGCAAATCACTATAACTCCATCCTCTACTGTTGAGGCCTCCACTAACATGACTAAGATTAATAATGCTGAAGCAAAAATAAATGCAATTTAAGCACATCAGCATTCACTATGCAAGACACCTGAGTCAATTAGCAAACATGACTTTTCCTTCTCTCCATAACTTGCAAGTGAATTTTCACACTCGAATTAAATATGCTCACCTTATGAACATGGAAACATTCCGAAAAAGAGGGGAATAAAGTTCTTGATTGTTGATAGCAACTGAAGCATTCTCAATTTGCAGCTTGGCAGCTAAAATTTCCTGATCCCTTTTTGAGGACCATCTTGGCCTCTACAAGCACATAAGTCAGTTTAGATTTGCAGAAAAAGTGAGAGTTGTATTCTAATTCTTAGTCCTATTAGTGAAATGCTCATACCATTGAACGAGAAGATACTCGGCGCCGCACATATATATGGTTCATTTCCTCTATAGTTGTAACTGATTTAGGTGGCATATTACACCTCATTTTCTTCTTCCCTGGATTGATTGTAGCTGATGATTGGTCTTGCGAAGATGTACTAATATTTTGTGCACCAGCAGAATGAAAGGAATTACTTGCATTCCACATCAAGTCTTTCACATTGTTCGTGTCAGATGGTAGAGCCCTGGCAGGTGTGGCAGGTGGAGTAAGTGTTGTGGAATGGAACTCAGTTTCCAAATCTTTCAACGTTTCTTGAGGCAAACTCAAAGTTTCTGACTGACTATCACCTGACAATGTTCTATTGTCTAATTCCACAGTCAGCTCCAAAGAGACGCTATGTGTATCACTGGCCATGACTGGGACAAAAGTATGATTTTCAAATTCTCTGCCCTGCATTACCAGACTCTTGCTCGTATGCATGATTTTATCGGAGGACAAACCGCCCTCCTTCCTATTAGCTGCACCCATTTCAATCACATGATCAATGCTACCTTCAGGTGCGTTACTTTTCTGTTCTTGTCTGTCCACTCTATTCTGCCCATCATAATGCCCAATGTCCTCTCCACCATTAAAATTCTTATTGCTTTTAATCGCTCCAAGAAACACAAGAGCTTCTGCAGATTCTGAAACGTTGACTGTAAGAGGGTTGCGAACCATCACGGATTTTGCAGAGGAATGTGTGTTTGAGAAGGTGGCATTGTCAGCAGTCAAAATCTTTCGGTCGGGTAATAAAGACTGAAGAGCAGTTCCATACGGAAGCAGCAGAGACTGAAACATCAAGTGAGTAGTGGCAACTAATGCCACTAGAAAAAGCCATCTCCTATTTTTGCTTAGGAAGAGCCTTTGAAATTCAACGCAGAGCCTCATAGCAGGAAGGGGGGATCCACACCAACACATAAGTTCAACGAATCATCTTCCAAGGGAAAATGACACGCCCTTTTTTCAGTTCTGCAGCAAAAGTTGATGCTAAAATAGTCTCAGTGATGGGATACCCTGAAGGGGAAAGATAAAAGAAGAAAGAATTCTACAGGTAAAGCTTCAGAAAACCAACAATGAGTATCTAATGCAGGTATCTAGCACAAGTCACCACAAAGAGGCAAAAAGAACCGTAGGGTGAACACAATTGAAAGTTTGAAATGATTGTAGGCGATGACTAGATGCAAAAACATTACCAATTCCCTTAATGGAATGAAATCAACGTGCATGTAAATCATAAAGAAGCAATCGAAGCACTCGTTCTCAACGTCGACTGCGCATCACCCAACCACAGATCAACTGCAAATTTACTTGAATAAACACCAATACCAAGAACCATTATATGGAGAAAGAACTTTAATTGCTTTTCAAACAGGACATCCCCAGATATACCCTGAGCAAGTGCCCACCAAAATTTATCCAGGTAATATTGGGTCAACCCCAAATGAAGAAAATCTTATATGCCTCTGCAGCAGAGATACTATGTCAAGCCAAAAACACCGGGTTACATATTAATATACTGACATTGCGGCATAATTCAACCCAAGCAAGTGCAACGCAAGAATTTGAAGCGGACTCTGCGGGATTTTCTGCATTCAAGCAAATTCAGAAGCAAAATGAGAGAACAACTCTTACTCATCCCGAACCAGTGCGCATAGTTTGAAGCAGTGGCAGCGACGAGTCACCGAGACGAAGCAACCCAAAACTCCTCCGAACTCAGCAAGAAGCTTGAAACCCTAGAGAGATGCTCCTTCACCAAACTCCAACGCGATCAGAACACTGAAGAAAAGGAAAATGGCATCATGCTGAGCTGTTTGTGGAGGCAACACAACAATCAATGACGCAAGCCCAATTCAGACTCGAGCACGCGGCGCTGGGCTCCTCTCGCCGTCCTGACGAAAGCACGGAGAAACAGAGAATCTTGCATCACACCCACCAGGATTTTTTCAGTTTAAAATATGGGTTTCGCATGTTCAAGAAGACCCAGCAAAACAGTACAGTGAGCAGATTAGTTAACCACTAAACAAACCAAGAAACATTCCGATCCGTCCCCACGGTCAATTTGACCGTTCTTCTCGAACTGATCAAGTTGGATGGATTCGTGGGTCTTCTTCTTCGGCGAAATGCTTGCTATCCGCACTCGCGGTTGCAGATGTGTTCGACAGAAGTCACTCACTGTGGAGGGTTGAATGCTCTTTCAGAAGAGAGCATTTAATCAGAGGAGAGAGACGCTGTGGCCAGTGCGGTCGAATTGTCTTCTTGCTCATCAATGGCTATGCCCAGTGCCATCGATTTTTACCCTTTTCCACTTTCCCTCTGTTTTAGTTGCACGAGTCGCCAGCACCATCCGCGGGGCTTGGGCTTGCCTTTGCCGGGGACTCCTCGTCTTCTTCCTTCTTTTCTCGGAAGCTGTTTCGCTAGAACAAAGATGTTCCGAAACGGTGGTGTGGTCCGCGCCAAGATGTCCAACTATAGAAACAGAATTTCAGTTGCGCAGTTGTGGATTACCCTGGAATGTGTAGAGGTGAATGGATGGATTGATCGAATAAATTTGGTACATGTACTCAAGTTGATTTAGACAATTGAATTCATCATTTGCAATGGTCCAGATTCAATTTAGCATGTACTATCGTCAAGAAATGCACTGTAATTACATGGTTAAGGATGTATGCAGTTATCTTATGAAGAGTAGGAAGTTAATAGTTTTAACAATGTGCTAATTCATAATCTCGTCTTTATTTTTTTAAAGTCTGGTATGTAATGTAAAAATAATTAGTGAGAGTCTAGTTCTTAAAGGTGAATCTCGCTTTCCTCGTAGGAATATCAACTACGCGGATTTTACAGTGGACTATGTGTAGGCCTGCCGGTTCACATGAAGTAATTACCGACGACACACAAATCAGTGTCGTCCAGGGATAAACTTGTGACTTGTCCAACTACTCACATTGTTCACGAGCAGGTCGGCCAACCTTAATGTTAAAGGAATTAATGCACCTTTGATACGAAAACTCAAGATCCGTCCTCTAGAAAAGCCTCAGGTGTGTTGCCTAACACTATTTTTGAGATTTAAGATGTATTTTGCCTTTTTACTATAAGGGTTAACCTGTGAAGAGTTTGATTAGAACAGAACTGCTACCAAATGTTGTCAGCAAATGGACTACCACTCTTCACATGAAAGACTACTTCATTTCAGCTAGAAAGCACAGAAGAATCACCAATACTTTTCGCTAGCACACTGTCTGTCCGTCCCTGCGATTCTCCGCAAGCAACTGGACTGTTAATCGATCCTTCCAGAATAGCAGTCTTCAATTACGGTATCATATTTACAAAATCCGTGGTCATCGATCAAATCAAAAGTAAACTAAGGATTCCACGCTCCAGATGAGAAAAGAGGACAGCAGAACGAATCAATCATGTGCCTGCAGATTAATTCAAATCCTGTGAAAGCCACGTCTTTAACGGCCACGATTCAATGCTCACGAGCTAAGGCACAGTGGCTAATTAAGGCATATGACCCCCAATACGATCTTCATCTCTTGATTATTGACTTTCCAGTCTCTTGAAGAACCAAATCTTGTTTCCTTGGCTGATCAAGTACTTTGTAGTCTGTTGTTGGTACCCGCTTCGGCTGTACCAGAAGGCCAAAATGTTAGTGCGTCATCTGGCTTTTAGCTGAAAGATTCTGTTGTGCCATACTGAGTGGAGAACCATGTGAAACAAGTCGTATTTGGTGGGCTTTTTGTGCCAAATGAAATGCTTCTGCACCATTCTAACTCCCATCTGCATCCGCAGGTACTCTTCTTCAGGAATGGATAGCAGGATGTCTCTCAAATTTGGAAGGTCACTCTCTTTCACAAACAAGGAGAATGCCTCCCAGTTCAAAACCTCGAAGAAAGGAGGCACATAATTGTCTGATATTATAACAGGGATGCACTCGTAGAAAATGGCCTCAACTATGCGGGGTGTGTGAACTTCATAACCTCTGGCACAAATGCAGTACTTGCTGCTTTTCATGTATTCCCGATAAGCTCTTTTGCCATCGATATCACGAGGCATTGGCCCCAAGATTTTCATGTCTGCTTCCTTGTTCTCCCAGTAATGGCGCAGAATTGGCCGGAGATAACCGTGCATGCCTCCTGCAAAAAAGGCCAGGAAAGATCGTTCTAAGGGGGGTTTACCACCGATATCTCTTACAGGATCCTCCACTGAGCGCACATATGTCACTGGCAGAGTAGTGTCCTTGCCAATTTTGAATCCTCTGGCGACATTCGCATTGCAGAGAGCTCGAATGCAATTCCCCATAGGTTGTCCGGTTATTTTGGGTGCCTGAAAAGCCATATATCATGTTAGCTTAAGAATTACCCAGAAAACTTGGCTTTTGCTTAGTTCAAATCAGTTCTAACATTATTACCCCGTACGCTAACTTTCTTTTCTATCCTCATTTTCATTTCTATCCAATCAAGACAATGAAGCATTTGAAATGATACTTTTCATTTTTTTGGAATCATATTCCTGAAGTCTAAAGCCATCTGACGAATAGATAAATAGCTTGTAATTGGTAATGACCTGTAATAGGTTCCAAGACGTGATAATCTAGTAGGCCATGGTATTCTTATAAGCAAGATCAAGAAAGCTACTTCAAAAATTAAATATTACTTAAGAGGGTTATATTGTTCTGGCTTAATAACCATAGTAATAAGCAAAATCAAGAAAGCTGCTTCAGAAAGTAAATCTTAGAATGGTTACACATGCGTACCCAGTCATGACAAGCGACAAGAAAGTGATTCGCTCCTCTGCTTCTATTCCAGAAGCGATATTTACCAGAGATCAGATTGACATAGTTCTTGAGATAACCCTCTAGATCTCTGTGACTCTGTGAGTTGTTATTTTCTAGTGTGTTCCTTAGCATTCGTGAGCTAAAGGGCAGGTAAAACAGGTGTGCTTTTCTTGGATCCCTCACAACAAATTTCTTGTTTCCCTCAATTAGTTTCATAAACCACCCTTCAGAGGAGTATATTCCCCTCATCTTTGGCTGATGAAATATGGGTTTCTCTCCTTCCCGGTAGACATAAACTTTAAGCATTTTCTCCATCAATTCATAGCTCCTGCAAACAAAACAAAGTAGCTGCGTAAAATAAACTCAAAAAGGACATTTGCTCCATTCATGAAGAGCATCTGCAGTCCGTGACATGAGCAACAATAAAAGGAAACAGTTCATGAAACCCTCCATTGGCAAACAGACAAAGTAGAATCTCCACAAAAAAGATAAGTCTTATCAAGGTCCCTCACAAAGAGCTTTTGTTAGAAGTTTTATTCTTGGTTGACTATAAAAAATCAAAGGCATCTTAGATACTGTTTAACAATTGAATTAACTGTACATAACTAAATACACCTGTACAAATTTACCAGTCTAATCCAAGAATTTTGAAGGGATTCATGTTTTCCAACTATGAATAAAGAGGGCATCTCAACAATTGAGACCATATACATAAGCCCCGACTGACATGCATTACAAAACACCAGAGAGGGTTTAACTACCTTTTAAACTGGGAAATATTTCTGAAAACATAACCTCTGAGCCCCGCAGTATCGGCCATAATAGGAGCCTTCTGGATCTCTAACTTTGCATATAGAAGTTCGCGATCGCGGACAGAAGACTGTCTTGGTCGCTACTGCCAACAAAAAACACTAGTCATACTATGACATAATCACATTTGCCCCCTTGGCAACTTTCATCTTCAAATTCAAAGTCATACCAAGGAATTCGAAGAACCAGCACTGTCTCTCAACATAGATATCATGTCTGATAATAACATAGGCTTCACGTTTAACCTCTTCAATGCTCTAGCCATTGTAGACTTGTCATCAAGGGTCGCAGATACAACTCGTAGCTTGTTGGCATTTCTCTTCACTTCTCCCTTGGTTGGACTTCTGAAATTGCTTATATTGGAGGAATCTGTCTGAAAGTCTGAGATAGATCTTAAATCTGCATCCTCATCTGGTACACCCTGTGCAGGAAATTTAGCTGGTAAAAGTGGTAGAGAAGCAAAATCTGCAGATGACACAATGTCTTTTCCTGCATCTTCTACCTCTCTTGAAATGGCAATCAGGTTGGTACTCTCCTCCACAGTAGACGCAGCATTTACATTGTCATTGTTTCCAGTCTGCAAATCCTTCTCATAGCGGATACTCATCATAGATATGGAGTTTTCATTCAAGTTGCTACTTTTATGATGTGAGAAAATGTCACGTGAGTTCCTATGAGCCTTGTCCGAATTTTTCACTCCAATATTCTGAGAGCCGCTCTTTTCCTCCAAATCAGAGCCAGCAACCTCATCAGACTCCTCATGCAATATGTAAGAGTCAGGTGATTTCGAGTTGTCCATGATGGTGGCATTGCTCATTACCACAACTGTCGAACCAACACCTCCCCCGATGGCAAATTCAAATCCTGTTCTCCAATGAGGGAGTGTGGAGTATTGAAACACAACTAAAGCTGTGATGAATATGCCAGTGATGAACAGCAGCCTCCTCATTTTTACAAAAACAAAACCTTAAGATCAAAAGCAGCAATCTCCAAGTTCTTTATTTATTCAATTAGTTTCCAAAGTAACAGAGCTGATGAGTTCTTCTGCTTATACTCCTACAACAGAGGTGTCCGAAATCCCACGACCTGAAAAATTAAAGGAATAAGTAGCTATCAACAAAGGAAAGACAGCCTCACGAGGCACGGATCTGATGTCTGCAAATAAAATTCAACCTAGACCATAAAACCAAACGACGACTCCGAAGAAGGAGACCATTTTATAAATCAACCCCCTTTCACGTACACACCCATTAACCAATTGGTTATCCCTGGTGCTCCCTGCTCGCTTAAACTCGAAACCGAAACATCATCACACCCAAAGCCATGATCTTGGCAAGTATCCAAGAGCACAATTCAAAACCCCAGAACTTGTTATGAGAGCCAGTCCCTTTTAAACGACGAGGCAGCCATTACTCATCTCGATCCTCTCAAGCTCAATCCTAAAGGGGCAAGCTTTGGGTGGAACCGTATTCAGTCAATTTGAGCAAGAACACGATACAGTATCTTAACTGACGCGAACTTGAAGATACATTCACTTCCATTGACACTCCTCGGAAGGTTTTAACTTTTTAAAGATAACATCAGCAAATCTTGCCAGCACGAGCGAATTAAACCGCTGCAGCTGAGAAGGAAGAACTCTAGCCACAAAGAAGGAAAATGGGGAAAGCTGCAGAGATCAGGAGAGGGAGGTTTCGAGTCATTGGTTCAGCTTTTCGTTGTTAGACAAGAATGGGTACCTGCGAAGTTCGCTGTACTGCACTTTGAGCTCGTTTTGAGTGTTGTCGGTCACCGTGCTGCGACCATGGGCTTCGGAAGCGAAAGCAGTCGTCGAGACGAGAGAAGGCAGACTGACACTCTTAACAACGATTGACCGTGTTAGGGAATATACAGCGGGTTCGAACGAAGTAGTAAAACTAGTTTGCTTATTGCTGTTATGGGATAGTCTTAAATATCGGTTAATGTACACCTATAACAAATTTAACTCAAACTATTTTTTTATCATAAAAAATTCTAAACCGGTATACATGTGACAAATTTATCCCGACTGACCATAAAAAAATCATAAATTTGTACATTTATGTCAAATTTACCCCAAATTAATTTATTCGATCATAAAAAACTCTAAAATTAGATAAATACCACAAAAAAATCACAAAAATTATAAACTGTGACAAACGAAGTGTAAAATCTCAAAGTAGTATACCAGTAAATTATCACGTGTCATTTAACTTAATTAAAATTTAACAAAAACTGATAGAGGGTAAATTTGTCATAAGTATAGTAGTTTGGGGTAAATTTATCAAAGATATACCAGTTTGGGATTTTTAGGGCGCGCATGACAAAATTTATATTTCTCGATTTATCTTTTTCTACTGCATTAGAACAAGTTTAGAACATAAATCCGTTTAGTAACACATTTGATTTCTCTTTTAAACAGATTTTTATTCCGAAATAGAGAAATCGAAGAAATCGAAACTGGAATTTTTAACTTCTTAGTTTCGAAATAGAAATCGAAGCTAAAATCAAACCATATAAAAGAAGCTTGTGTTTTCTTGCTAACTTAATTCACTCATAACCACAACTTCATAAATTATTGCTAATTTTCTTTTTCTTATTTTGCTCGTGTTTTTTTTTTTCAAATTTTTTTTGATAACTTCCGAAAGGCAATCGAATGGGTTTCCAATTTTAAAAAACGACCAAAGTTCTTAAATGCTTACTTAAAAACAATGGGCATCTTTCCTCCTAGAAAGAGCATGTGCATGGCCAATTGAAGAAAAAGTTCTTACGTAATAGATGAATAAAAAACGTACCTAGAAATTTAACCTTGTTTCTTTATGGATTCAAAATTCTTGCAAAATCAAAATAATTAGATTGTTACACAATGTTGAATTTTAATTCGAAAGCAAGAGATTCAAGAGAATCTCTCTCTTTGCTATGCAATGGCTATTAAAGGTTCATTGAGCAATAATAAAGAAATTAGGGATGAGCAATTGGATTGATTCAATTCAAGAATCAAAATAAACCGACCTTCCCCCGATTGGTTCCTAACCATAAACGCTACTTCAAGGTAGAATTCTCATATATTCCTTGACACCATCAATTTTGTTTTGTTGATAATCTTGTATAATACTAGTCTTTGATAAAATGATAGGGCTGTATAGGCACCATTGATGGCATCCATATTCATGCTTTCGCAGTACTTATCTGAACCTATGCAAGATGAGCTTGCAAACAATACATTGATTGAGGAGGGAAACCAAATAAATACGCTTAAGAAAACCATTGTCAATAAAATGACAAGGGATAATAATATGTCAGAAATTTCATGAAATTGTATTTTCAAATTTTGTAATGTATTAGTATTATTTCAACTATTATTTTGTATTTGAGGATTTCCAATGTTGTTTTAGTATTATTTCGACTATTATTTTGTATTTCAAGATTTCCTATGTTGTTATCTAATCAATTTCTATTCCTAGAAATAGAAATTTTATTATATTATCAAACGGATTTCTGTTTCAGAAATAGAAATTTTGAGTTGTTATCAAACGGGTTTCTTTGCTCAAAAACTTGTCCGAGGAGTAGAAATTGAGAAATTGATTTCTGGCCAAAAATCAATTTCTGTTTCAGAAATTTTGTCATGCACAACCTTAGTGATCAAAAAAATAGTTTTGAGTAAATTTGTCATAAGTGTCCTAATTTAGGTTTTTAGAGTATTAACCCTAAATATTTTACTCTATTCATTTACTCCTAAGACTTGCGATTTCAATGCACTTTAGATCTTTTCATTGTCTCCGCTGATTTTAATGAAATAAATGCCAAGTGAATTTTTTTTTTTTTTTTTTTTTTATCGTTTGTAATCTTACATGACGAGCACATAAAAAATAATAATAAAAAACCAACAACAAACAAGTGAGACTTAACATAAATGAAAAATTACGAAAAACAAAAGGGAAGGATAGGGAGAAGGGGCCATAGGTTTATTGGCGAGGCCAAAAGACATTGCTGAGGTCCACTAAAGTTATCAGTTAGGGTGTGTTTGGAAAGGTTTTCCCAAAGCCCCTTGGGCATCCTTAGGACAAATAGAGTGTGTTTGGAAAATTTTTTTGAATCCCATTTCCCAAATACAAGCTTTCTAAAGGCTAAAAACCCAAAGCAGGTGAGGGCGTAGATGCCTTGGGCTTTTGCTTTGTGGGCATGCTGAGCTACTATTCATCTTCTTCTTCGAGTTATTGTTCATCTTCTTCTTTGAGCTATTGTTCATCTTATACTTTATTCTCTATTGAATAGGACCGATATGGCTACAAGTCATGAAGCACTGACACTTTTCAGGAGTCTTTGTGTTGTGTTAGACATTCCGACACGTGTTCGATACTCTCCGATACTCAAATAACATGTGTTGGGAAATATGATACCTAGTTAATTTTCCCGACACTCTCCAATACTCGAGTTGGAATTCTGATATGCGAGTTTCCAACACGTGGGGTCAATTTTAAAAAATTTCAATAAATGATGGGTCAAAATGTATATATGCGAAAAAAATAAAAACACAATATTTATTATAAATAACTAATATTCTCTTCTTCTTCTTTTTTTTTACTTCTTATGATACACAATTCACCACTCAATTTTTTTCTCTTCTTATCTCGACACGTCGACACATAAGTCTAAAATGTAAATTGCTTGTTTTTCTCTCTCCAAGTTTTATGAATTATTGGAATAGAGTTTAATTTATCAAATTGAAACAATGAATGATACTAATAAATAGTTGATTAATGTTTTTAGTATAAATTCATTCTAGCCTTTTATTATTATTTTTATTATTTGTGAATTTATATCAAAATAATCATAAAATGATAAATTATTATGTGTATGTAAAAATATACATTTAACATACAACGTGCAACGTGTCCCAAAATATTGGAATGATTTGTTTTTAAAGAAACGATGTGTCAGCGTGTCATGTCGTGTCGCGTGTTTCATGTCGGTGTCGGTGCTACTTAAGCTGCAAGTGGTCGCCGGCGAAGGGTAGGTGGTCGAGCGACCCCCGGCGACCTAGCGCGAACTCGCTATGATCCAGATCTGGGTCGCTGGAGGTCATGCAACCTCGTCGCGACCTAGATTTGGGTTGCCAAAGGTCATGAGACCTCGCCGAGCATGTCCTAAATTTGGGTTGTTGGGTCACTGATCGTGTGACCCACTTCTGACGACCCAATGTGACCTCATTGCGACCTAGATCTAGATGGCGTGTGTCCTAGATCTCGGTCACCGGTTGTGAGACCCACCTCTGGTGACCCAGATTTGGATCGCCAGAGATCGTGCAACCTCGGCGGGTGCAACCTAGATCTGGGTCGTGGCGAGGTCACGCGAAGATTGAGCCTACTTGTTGGTGCCATCATTAGGGGTCACCTGACCCTAGGCGGCCCTCATTGGTGATCTTCAAGGGTTGCCTGACCCCAAGTGGCCCTTGCCGGTTGTCTTCGAGGGCCGCTTGAGGTCTTGCAACCTCATATGTCAGTCATCGGTAATAGATTTCGATTTGCAGGCGGCCACCTACTCTTGCCGGCTAACTTTTTTATTTTTCTTTTGACAAATTTTTTTAACCATAAAAGTCTTTTGTAAATATAATATTCCCAAACATTATTTTGCTCAAAAGTACTTTACAATGGACTTTCATATTACAATTTAATAAACACAATTTGCATTTTGAAAAACTTCTTTAACTTAAAGTCTTACATTTTCCTAAAAATCCAACCAAACACACCCTTAGTTTTGCTGAGATATATAGTCCAAAATCAAATGTAAACAATTAGAGAAAAATTGACAATTTCATAAGAAGTGTTATTCAGTCGCCTGTACATTACTGGAAAAAAAGAAGAAGAAGTCACCGGTCAATTTTTTACCAACAGATTTTTGGTAATTGCCAACATTTATTAAAATTTATCAACAAAGAAAATTCCATATTTTTTGGCATAGGACAATAAAACTTTGCATGCCATCTAATTAGATAAGCCATGGGTTACAAAAACGAAAAAAAAGAATGAACAGATGAAGCTTTAGTAAACCGACGATCTTCATCTCAAGAGAAATTGGTAAATCACTCTAATTAAGATTGGTAATCTTTTTTAGAAAAAAACTTAAATGTATGAGTTGTTAAGAAATGCAAATAAAAGTTTGTAAACATAAAAAAAAAAAAAAAAGGTTGGCAAATTGAAATAAAACCAAATATTGTCAGGAAGTAATTCATCTTAGAGTTGGTTATGCAATACTGTGTGGTAGTTAATGGGAGAAATGTTAATAAGTTATGCTAGTTTAGGTAATCATCGAAAAGAGTTGATAAATGTAAGACGTTGCTAGTCAAAACAAATCAAAATTGATAACTTAATAGAAAAATTGATAAATAATGGAAACAAAAACAAAGGATGGTAACGAACTCACATGAAAATTGATAATGCGCAAAACTTAGTTTAATATGACGAAGTTGGTATATTACTCCTGTTCAAATGGATAATTTTGTGCAAGAGTTAGTAAATTCAAACCTTTGGAAACTTATGCAAATAAAAATAGATAAATAAGTACAAAATTGCTGATTTCCAAACTATTAAAAAGAGTTGGTAATCTCATAAAAGTGTTAGTAAGTTGCCAATAGACTACTTGAAGAAAAAGTTACGGATAATTTTTTTACCAAATATTTAAACCCTTATCAATACTTTATTTAAATTAACTAGGACGCAAAAAATTTACATTTTTTTATATGAAATAGTAGAACTTTACAAGTCATCTAATTAGATGAGTCACACGTTACAAAAAAAAAAAGAAAAAGAAAAAGAAAAAGAAAAAAACAAATGGACCTGGAGTAAATCGATATTCCTTTCCTTCTTTAATTTTTGTAAGATAATCCCGTGTTGATGCAATATTTCCTACAATTAGTAAAATCATAGAATGATATGTGATTACTATCTTCAAACAGTGTATGTATTACTTTTGGCTTTATAACTTATATTATAAAAATATTAGATAATCCCCCCCCCAAAAAAAAAAAAAAAAAAAAAAAAAAGAAAAAAAAAGATCACCATGTTGTATGAGTAGACAAGCGATAAAAACAAGTATAAAAGCCATAAAATTGGAAAAGGTAAGTGATTCTCTTGGCACTATCTGATAATCTCGAGACTCTCCTATTGGCCTTTATCCTAATTAGGAAAATTAGGATTGTAACGACAAAGCACGGAGTACATCTTTTCAAGTATCCTAAATAAACCCTAACACTACTGATTACTCCAAGATTGACACAACTTACATATATTATTGAATATCTCCATGGTTGTTTTGGGTCTAGTAATATATCACCACGATGACTTTCAAGTAACTTTCCAACCTGAGAAAATTTGAGTTTTCTATCGTAAGACTTTTATTTTGCTACGGCAAAAGGCAACTCTATAGACCTATATAAATATATATATTTACATGCTTATAATTTCATAAGCTGTGAAAAAGTCGACATGGAGAGAAGTCCCCGTCAAAGCAATTTCTCCTCCACAAGCGTTGCTTTCTCTGAAGAGCCCAAAGAAAGACTCCAAGCATCACTGCTTCTTTCCATATTGAAGGACATGGAGTTGAACAAAGAGCAAGGAGTCCGACCAATGCAACAACATAGGCAATCGAAAACCATTCAAGCTAGTTCATGTCCAAGTCGGCCACAGTATGATCCACAACACTCAGCGACCGGACTCCACTTGGTTCGGATCGTGAACACGCTTATTGACTCGATCGGAGATTGCAGCGAGCCATTCGAGAAGCAATTGACGACAAGCGACATCATTGGCATTCAGAGCCGGCTGCTCGTGAACAAAACGGACTTTGCAACATCTATCTTGCCCTTGCTCGAGAAGGGTGACGACATTGAGGTGGGAATTCCGGTGAAGACGTTTAATCCAGCGGGGAAGGCGTATCCTATGACGTTCAAAATTTGGTGCGGCAGGTCGCATGTAATCACTAGCGGGTGGAATTTATTCGTTAAGGATAACCGATTGGAGGTTTCGGATATCGTTAGGGTATGGGCTTTTCGCGACGTCTGGACCCGAGAGTTATGCCTCTTGATTTCTAGTAGAAAGCCGGAGGTGCAGCAGCCGATTGAAAAGGAGGAGACGTGAACTGATGGACCAGGGTACGTCAAGTTGAAGCCAGGGTTAGAGGTCCTTTCTTTGACTTGGGTTGATGAGATTTTTGCTGTACATAGTGCGTTTATTTTCTGTAGCTTATTATCGTGGATTAGCTAGGCGATAGCGTTTTGAGTGTAAATTGGTTAACTTTGGCCAGCCATTGATTCGGTGCATATGACATATTTTCTGATGAAAAATATCATGAATCAAAGAGGTGGCAAATTCTCAAAGTATCCTGGTTTTCGTTCTACATGTATAAGCTAATTTTAATAGTTACGGCAACATCATTTAAATTTGGTGTTGAATTGGTTAGTTCTTCTGAGTATAACTATTCATCTAAGACTTGAGCATGTCTTTAAAAGACTTCATCTTGGTTCAAATCCGGACCTAAGGTCTTTCAAGATATAAAGCACCAAAAGGGTATTCCCTCCTTTTAGGAATACAAAGGTACAAAACGAGATTGGGGGGAATAGATTGTGTAGGCATTGGTACTTTAAAATAAGGAACACCGATTGATAGCTCACATCATTAGAGGAAAAGTGTGATTGGCCCTTTTTGATTGGCTACAACCCTTGTTTTGATGCGGTTACCCTATAACAGACACTAGTGATCCAAGACAGGCTTGTTACCAAGTATAAATCATCTTCTGACTATAACTATTCATCTTAATGATTGGTGATCCAAAAAACGTTCATGGAGCTTGTGTAGCTAAAAATAGATCCAAGTATTATTATCTTTTAAGCTTTGCCTCTCTATTTCTCTCCCTTTCTAAGTTTCAGCTTTTGTCGTCTCTTCAACTTTTGGAGGGGAGGGATTTGACTTAGTTCTCTTCCTCCCCTCTTTAATTGATTTCCCTTTTATTTTCTCTTGTTTCTTTTATTGCTCTTTCAATCTTAGATGCAGGAGTTTTTCTCTTTGATCTAACTCTAGATTTAGGAGTTTTAATAAATAAGTACTCCATTTCCAGCTTCAATAATATTCGCAGCAAATTAAATATCAAATATGTGCTCTTGCTAAATGGCTTGCTCTCTTAGATGCGGGAGTTTTTCCTCTTTGATCTAACTCTAGATTTAGGAGTTTTAATAAATAAGTACTCCATTTCCAGCTTCAATAATTTTCACAGCAAATTAAATATCAAATATGTGCTCTTGCTAAATGGCTTGCTCTCACAACTATCATATCTGAGTTTGTTGAACATGTTTATATTATTTTTGTGAAAGTAGGTGTACATCACTGAAACGCAATAATCGTAACTACAGATGAAGATTCTGACGTGTGCTTATCACCGATAATGATATGTGATTTGGTGTTTGGCTGTTGATCCTTTTGCTTGATGCAGTCATATAGATTTGTTCTTGAAGGACGAGCGTGCGATGATCTTTACCAACCAAGCTCAAACCATGCTCTGATAATAAATATTGATTTATGATTTTTTGTTTATTTTGGAGCTCTACAAGCCTAGCTTGTTATGATGACTTTTGAGATTTCCTATGCATCCTTTTTTCATGTACTATTTTGGTAATAAATGAAAATTTCTTTTGACAAAAAAAATAAAATTGATGTAATAGAAAGTGCAAGAACTTTTGAAAATTTATCATTTTTTCAAAAGTACGATAATTACAAACTTCATTGGTTACTTACTGAATTCATTTATCATATTTTCTTGCAAGTTGCTAGGCAAATTTTGCAACAGGATCATAAATTAGGGAAAATCATCCAAAAAGTCTTAAATCTTTTGTATGGTGACCAATTTAGCTTAAACACTTTGATTGTGCTAATTAAGTTATAAAATTTTTGACAACTTATCAATTTAAACATAATTCTATTAATTGCATTAATTTAGTCTTAAAACTTTTAATGATTTGCCAATTTATACCTAAATCTTTTAACGATTTGTTAATCTAATCATTTTGGTCAATTTTAGTAAAAAACCATTGATGTGGCAGTCTAGTCAATATCAGCTGTCCTATGTGGCTCGATAGGCAATGTTGTAGATAATTTTTGCAATTTGTTGAATATTTTCTTTCTTTCTTTTACTTTACTTTACTTTTTTCTTTTTTTCCCTTCGTTGACCTTAGGCAAGGGCCTAAGACCAAAGACCTCCACTGGCCATTAACAAAGCCTAGCAATGGCTAGCGATGGGAAAAAGGGAAAGAGAAAAGAAAAGGATAAAAAAAAAAAAGAAACATAATTCATAAAATGAAAAAATAATGCAAAATTATGCACGTTAACACCAACCGTACCACGTAGGACAGTCCATACTAATTAGACTGCGACGTAAGTGATTTTAGGTCAAAATTGACTAGAATGACTAAATTGACAAATCAATAAAGGTTTATGACTAAATTGACATATTATCAAAATGTTTAAGACTATATAAGCACATTAAATTGGCAAGTTGTCAAAAGGTTTAGTATTTGATTAATATAATTGAAAGATTTAAGATCTAATTGACCGTCATCCAATAGATTTAGGAGTTTTTGGACAGTTTTCTCTCATAAACTACTTCTGTAAATGTGGTCCCTACGTTGATAAAATTGACAAATAAATAATAATGCATGTTCCTAGTTGAATATATATCGTTAAATCCCTTTACAAGTTACTAATTCCACTAGTAGTATTTGATTTGACATGGTAAATTTGTAGGAGGATATTATAATTCACTATCAAACTTGACAATATAATTTTTCATATTGTTGGTAAATTACTAACTGCAAAGCGGGCCGGTAAGCTGCCAATCTCGAAAGCCGACCGACAAGATTTTGAAATTTTCAAGAAAATTCATGATACTACGATGCAAGGAAGATCGTCAGTTTTTTCTCTATGAAACATTAGACTTATCCTATATTTTGAGTTCCACCCAATTCCAAGACGATTTCGAGAGAATTTTCTAATGGCATGTGCCAGGAACTGACTGTTACCTAACAAATATTTCCTTCCCTCAGTAAGATCTAATAAGAATCTCTAGAGAGCCACGCAAATGCCTAGTCACGATTAAAGTTGAATTGCCGCTTTCGGCTTCCGTGGCGCTTCTTTGATGGACAACTCTTTCTACATTATTGACATAATTACTATAAAAAAAGGAGACATAATTGAACACGATTCAAGATGCCTAGCATGGACAAACCTATTATCGTAAGGGCCACGCACGTACTGTCTTGATCTCTCATGCTGGTGTCACCCTCATCTCCTCTATTTTGACTTTTGTCACAGGCTGTGATCATCCTGCATGTGCAGCCTCTAAAAGCTATGCTGATTTATATCTACCCTTGCGTATGTTGCTAACAGATGTGGTCTGTATTTTCCCTTTTTTTTATAGGGTTGAGATGAGATCGGTGCTTCTAATGGCGGTTGGATGTCTGGACATTTGTCGCTGACCGTGACATATTGATAGTCGCTTCCTTGGCCAAGAAGCTGACAACGTATTTTGGTTCCTATGATGTTGTACTAGTGCATTAAGTTAGCTCGAGCATTTTAGATCTGTTTTTGTCATTTCAATATTCGAATTCATACGGTTTTTCTAAATCTCAAATGCCCGCTTACTGTTTTCTTGGACACGTGTGCAAATTAAATCTCTGTGGTCACTACGGTTGCTAAAATTGAGCATGTAACCGTCTACTTTTAAAAATTTAACTACCCCAGTTAGGTAGAGTTATTGGGACGATGAGAACTTGAAGGGTGGAGCCCATTGGCCGAGAAGGTCTATACAATTCTGCGTATAGAGAAAATGAAAATCCATGGATAGTTGGGAAATATGAAATTGAACTTGAAGACCTAAACCTTTGATACCAAGTGAAATCAAAAGTTGTATTTATGAATATTCTGAAGTTTAAGCCACTAGAGAATGAACTCGGATTGTCCTTGTATATCCCATTAGTAATGGATAAAGGTCCTCCTTTTGATTTTCCTTATTAGAACATTTGCGTATTATTTTTTTTTTGGCCATTTTTAGACTCACTTTAATCAGGTGAGCTGAGCACATTCATAAAGTAAATCAGGTGGCTCTGAAAATGAAATTTGCAGGTCACAAACCAAGCATTTGAAGGATACTGTATAAGCTCAATCAGGTTGCTTGACTTCATAATCGCGTGGTCGAGTAGGGTTCAGGATCAACTGGTTTGGTTTGCAGCTCTCTGTTTATGCTATTTAATTGTATGTTCGCATGCGCATGTATAGATAAACTCATCGATAATATATGCAAACTATATATAAATATGTAAGTATGCCGCGTATGTCACCACTTGTGTCTTTGACATGCTACATATAACACCTAAATAGACGTGTACTAGCATAATCTACTAGTGAAATGGTAATGCTAGATGGATGAAGCTGTGACTTTGTGAAAAGAGTTTCACCAGATTAGCAGTTCACATTTTCTGATTATGGTTGGACTAGGCGTTTAGAATGCATACTTCCGTCAAGTGATTAAGATATTTGATGTGAAAGCAGGCACATCTCCATGTTGATTCGTGGTTATAAAAAGACGAGGAAGCCGCAACATATCAATGCAATGGTAATGCTTTAATCATGGTTCTGGAAATTACTATGGGGGGGGTAACGAGGGTTCTTAAAGCACTCCTTCGACATTTCCTATAGGAAGATACTTTGATTTTCAAATTGACGTTTCTAATAACACACCGAAAATAATGCATTGAAAATCTATAAACTTTCAATATTAGATTGCATAATAAGTGTCTCGAGAGTGTGTGTCGATAAAATGCTTCGTTAATATTTGTGGCAGCAGATAGCCCATTCATGGTGTTACTATAAAAAATTGGTTTGGTAGGATGAGATAAACATGCATTTAAATTAGTCCTTTATGCAATTTTCTGGAAAAATGCCTCCATTTCGCCGACCCTCTTCAAGTCAAATGCCAAACTTGTGTGCCATCATCAACCTCACCCACCTCTAGATCACTAACTTTTTTCTAACGCCACTTGTTAAGCCACGAAATGGTTTATTATATTTGGGCAGACACGGAAACGGCCTAGGAACAAACCCAGAAAATCAGAGACCTCAAACCACCCCATTTAAAAATGCTCGAACGGCTTATGTCTCTAGGCTTTCTTATCAGAATGCCAGGGCATAAAACTTAGAATCCTGGGCGAAAGTAAGAAACTTTCCTGGCACTCCAGATGAATCAAGTGAATGTCCTCGTTTGGGTCTCACTTCTTGCTCGCTTGTTCTTACAAGTTCAAGCACAAAGCTCATATGGCCAGGACAATTTCTCATCCTCATCACAAGACATGGTCTCCAATTTCCAGCCAAGCCTCGCCGTCGTCATCGGCATACTCTCTGTAATGTTCTCCGTCACCTTTGTCCTGCTAGTGTATGCGAAGTTCTGCCACCGGGCTGGGTCTACTACTGCCGGCAGCGGTGATCAAGAGAACCCTGCGGCGCTCACGAGATCGAGGTCGAGGTTCTCAGGCATCGACAAGACTGTGATTGAGTCCCTCCCTTTCTTCAGGTTCTCCTCGCTCAAGGGATCGAAACAAGGGCTAGAGTGCGCGGTGTGCTTGTCCAAGTTCGAAGACATTGAGATTCTCCGGTTACTCCCCAAGTGCAGGCATGCATTCCACATCGATTGCATCGATTATTGGCTTGAGAAGCACTCAAGCTGCCCGCTCTGCCGGCACAAAGTCAGTGCCGAGGACCCAGCAAATTTCACCTATACGAATAGCATGAGGCTGATGAGCCAATCTGATATGAGACAAGATTCCAACTTGGAGCTGTTCGTTCAGAGAGAGGCAGGGATTCAAGGATCATCATCGCGATTCAGCATCGGGAGCAGTTTTCGGAAGATTTTCAAGAGCAACAAGGAAGAGGAGATCCAAGAAGAGGCCGAGAAGCAGAAGATCCTGCACAAGTTCAACCACAGGATCATAGCATCCGATGTTGTCCTCAAGAACCGGTGGAGCAACGTGAGCTCTTCCGATCTAATGTTCCTCAATTCGGAGATGCTAAACGACCTCTCAAGCAATAGATTCTCTTCCCTAGAACTGGAAGGCACAGGACAAGCCGCCACGACCGCGGCGCGGACATTTGAAAGTGGTGAGATAATGAAGATCAAGGAGGAGATGGATAGGAAGAGATTGTTTGAGAGCAAGTTGAGCTCAATTGACAAGAACAGTTTGGTCTCGGTCCCCGGGCATCCTTCCACGGCCCCTGTAGAATCAGGCTCAGTTCAGCAATCGAAGATTATGTTGCCAGCAGATAAGAGATCAATGTCAGAGATAACTGGCGTGTCGAGGTTTGGAGATTCGAGTGCAAGGAATAGACATAGAGAGATGTCTTTAATTGAGGGTGGTGATTTTAAGGATGAGAGGATGCGGCAGATATGGTTGCCAATTGCTAGAAGGACAGTTCAGTGGTTTGCCAATAGAGAAAGGAGGTCTCAAAACACCCACAGCCAAACACAAACTACAGTCCCAGATGTGTAACGCTTGCTGACCCAATCTTCAAATACTCTTTTTCATTTTCATATATTCTTTCCTTTTTGGAAGCTCTTTTTGGGTCTCTTTTTTCTGCTTCATGATCTTGGCCTCTTTTACGATTTGAATACAGAGAGAAAATCTCGACTGAATCGACATTTGAAATTGCTCTTTGTAATTAATTGAATCAGTTGTCTGCAGATTTAAGAAAACAACCAGCTTAATGCCGCCGTTTGATGTTGGCCATCAATAATGTCCCCTGAACTATGTTTCTGCTGAGGACAGATGCAAGAACGTGCCACTGTCTGAAGACTGAAACCTCTGAGCATCGCAAAGGGAAAAAGGCCCCCAATACCGGGAAGCCGTTTTCGCCGTTTTCTCCAAACTCGAACAGTACGCAACGAGAGAAACACAAACGTAAAACCTGAAATCCATTTTCCGCCCTTTTTCTTTTCGTAGAATTCGAATTTCTCGAGACTTTCGGGTACGACGCTCTCCAAGAGAGCACGCAATGAAAATTTCAAAGCAGCTTAGGGGACAAGAAACTATAATCCACCCTGGTTTTGCGAAGCATGCTCCCTCTCAATTTCACGAGCATCTTCTCAGTCTGGGGACCATCAGCATCTCCTTGTCTTAATCATTAATCACCTCTGAAGTTGTTACCTTAATTATATGCAGCATGAAAGCAAGGGGTAATTATGAAATTGCTCTCTAGACAAAGGACGGTTGCAGGTCACTAACACTTCGGAATCAATTTTTAGGTAGTTCAACTTCTTCCAATGAAGAAACAATCTTATAAGCACATCTTCGCTTCTTGACTCAATCCTTCTGGTTTTTCTCGATGTACTTAAACTTCTGAGTTAAGACGATTATCTTTTAGGTCCGCCCATCGATCCATTCGGAAAGTTACTTGAACAGCAATTTTGTTTTGGTCAAAGCAAAACTAAAGAAGCATATCTAATTATCATATATAGAAAATTCACTATGCTGACTAGACTAAGTTGGATAGGTGCAAAGAGTGACCAAATTTGCATAATAAATTTGATCAGGGCATTTACGGTGAAAGTTTAACAATAAGTCATATAAATCCTTGTCATGGATTGGATTTCGCACATAGAAAGATACCCAGTAATCTTTTCTTAAATGTGTGCTTCGTCATGGATTGGATTCAGCATACCAGTCAGTACAAATTATTTTGTATATGAGCTACCTAATCGGGTTTTTTTTTTTTTTCCCCGATTGAATCTAATATGACACCCGAGATTAGTCACTACTTATGGTACGGCTCTTATTAAAACCAGAAAAAGGAGGGAGTTCTATTTATACGTCAATCGATGGCGTGAGAGTTTTTGAAGAACTGAAAGCAACGTGAATTGACGTAAGAGCTGAGCGCTTCTTTCCTTTTTGTCTTTGCCTGAGGAATCCCCAACACCTCGAAGCATTATCGCGTACGTTTTGCCCCAAGTTCCTCACCAGTTGTCAACCTAAAAATAATGCATTGGAAAGAGCTGTTTATCTCTAATCTAATCTAATCCGATTTGTTTGGATTTATATATTCAGGGCTTGTGCAAAGACCGCAGGAAATGCATTTAAGAAACCCTAAAAATAACGCCAGGGGGTTTGATCTAGTCGCTATATTTTATTTTCCTGATTGCTTGTTGTACTTGGTCGCCTTCCTTCGTCCATTATGTGCTTTTCTTTCTGGGAAACGTTATATTTGTATAAACGAGCGATGGTAAGCAGGTCTGCTCCTGTCGTTTTCACGCTTTGTGCTTACTAAATTCTCTCAATCGTCAGAGGATGAGCATCTTCTGGCAATTGTATCCCAGTAATTATTTTGATAGTTTGGAGTCGTTTGCTGAGGTGATCCATTTTATTTCAGTTCTTGTCCCTATACTTTTCTGGACCCCGATGGTGACAAGGCCGAGGTGGATGCGATTGTCCTTTATCGACAGAGCACCAAGGGTGGGAGAGAGGGAGAGAGAGGGAGAGAGAATGAGCCACGGCCATTGCCATTAAGAACGGTGGTTGAAGGAATCGGGGTGTTGGCGGTTGAAGTTCGCCTAGGTGGTGAAGGAGGTTGGATATTTTTTGACAGGAGACTTCAAAGTTATAATTAACTGAACCAGAGGATTCCCCGTTGATTCGTGAAATTAGGTGAATCCGTGCTAATAAACTAAGAGCCATGTCAAGTGCATAGAGAGGTCTTACCAGAAATCGTTTACATAAGCTACTCATTCAATATGTCCATTCATCTGAAAAGAGTTTTAATAAGGGCCGGGCACACTCAATAGAGTCATGGTCGTAAGACGGAGTTAATAGAGCCGTAGGCAAACAAACGATCAGGTGCCCAACCAAGCGACCATGGCTTCCAGAGGTGGAACCAAGCATTTGGCCGATCGCCGAATCCATCTAGAATTTCTCCCCCTAAAGGGCTCATCCATGAGTTTCGTTTGATGTGATCTATGTTTGCCAAGATAGTCAAGTAATTAAACTATATGTTCGCCAATTAAGGGGAAATTAACAAATGAGGAATATTTAGACCCAAAAAGAAAGAAGAAAAAAGATAAATGAGCAATGTACTGACTATATGGTCTAAATAATAGAATTAAGAGATAGAGAGGTCCCGCACCGATTTATAGTGGTTTAGCTCCAAATCAATGCCAGCTACACTCCCTAAATCCTTCTGAAGTGGCGCCGGATTCGCTGGTCGTAGAATTTTGGTGTCTAACACTTGGAAAGCTCTCGATATTAAGATAAAACTCTCTCACAAATTTATTTTCATTCTAATAGGATGATTTTCACTCAAGTATTTCATCACAAGATGTTTACAAAGGAGGTAGAGTGAGGATATTTTTAAATATATTCGTGGGTCTTTATTCCCCTAGCGATAGAGTTTCTATCTATACTAATCAATCTTAATTACTATTGGTGGTCAAGGTAACATTTCATTCATTTTCACAAAAATACTAGAGAGATAAAATTTAGTCCAACTATAACATAAATCCCAAAAAAATTCAAAACAAAATAAGTATAAGATAATAAGATGAATCATTAGAACAAAGTTATGGGTCATGTACTCAAAAGGCCAATCTGTGACTTTTTCAAACCAACATCAATGGTCGATCACCGAATTCGTCTTTGGTAATGAGTACACATTGAAATCTCTATCTATTACAATGGCTTTGCCTTTCGGTGTTGGGGATTTGATGGTGCGTGCCTTGGTATGGTGTCCCCAACACCATTGTCATTCAAAGTAAAAAAGGTTAAACATGTATGGATCTAATGCTTGTGAGAGCGAAACTTTCATAAGACTCGTCCAATCCCCTTTAAAATTGGACTTGTACACCGACAAAACCCAAGGGAAACGAAGCCCCAAAGTCATACAAGCAAAAAACCCTACAATTATATAAAATATGAATAGAAACCTCCCCGAACGGGAGAGAAAGCTTTTAGATCTAAACTAGATTAGAAGAGAAAAGCTTTCCAAATGGGAGGAAAGTAAGAAAAAGAAAAGAAAGAACCAAAACAACCAAAGAAAAAGGGAGGGGATAGAGAGATCTAACTCAAACCCTCCTCTTCATGGAGGTTAAAAGAAGAAAACCGTGTGAAAATGAAAACGAAATGAGAAAATTCTAAGCTTATTACTCCTTAAACAGCTAAATTTTTAACCTTTGCACCTTTCGAACATCCACACAAGTACCTCCGATCCCGAAAACTGGCAATAATATCATTGCAACATAATTCAAGGTGATCTTAGAATCATCAAAATCAATTAGGGATTAACAATCGGAACTTTAGAAATATCAAGAGCTTTTGATCGATAAATGGGGTTCTAATATCCATTGAACCATTTTAATTTACCCATAATGAAGTTTTCTGCTTCACTTAGTAACTAAGGGGAAAAGTATTAAAAAGTATTTAACATATTGCATTAGTATCAATTTAGTCCAAAACTTTTTAATTGTAATACTTTAGTCCCAAACATTTTCACATTAGTATCATTTTGATCCATTTGGCCAATTTTAACTGGTAATCATTGAATGAAGGCCAGTTGTTCTACTTAGTATAGTCAACAACGACGTGGACTTTCTATATATTTTTTCTTTTCTTTCTTTTTGTTTTTCCTTTTCTTTTTGTTGGTGGTTGGATTTGGTGAGGGGGGTCTCATCGGCACTTACCCTCGCCCAAGCAAGGTTATCCTTCATCGGGTAATCACCGGTGAGGAACCCCTCGCCATATCTGACCATTGACAAAAAGAAAAGAGAATAAAAAAGAAAAGAAAGAAAGAAATATTGGAAAAATGTCATGTTAGTGCAAACTGTGCCACATCAGACAATTAGTATTGACGTTGGCAATTTCTAACCTAAATTGGCCAGAAGAATTGAATTGATACCAATGTAAAAAATATTAAGGATTAAATTAGTTCAATTGAAAGGTTTATGATTGAATTGATACAATTGGTACCAATATAATAAGTACAAGCCTTTTTTTTTTAGTACTTTTCCCTTCAAGTGAGCATACGAGTGAAACATGTAATTCTGAAGTCTAATTTTCTTACCTTTTTATCTTCAATGAGTTTCAACCTATGTAACCATGCTCTTGGATCATCAGAAAAAGAATGTGCAGCGATTTATTACGATAACAGAAAAGAAAATGAGATTTGAGGTAGAAGACATGTAGATTTATGGGGCCTGGTCATGGTATTCGAGATGAATGAATGATCGAAATCTTAATACGATTAAAGTCATTTTTTAAGGAAACGGTAAGTGAACGTTAATTCACAGAAAACCAGGCTCACGGCCTAGTTCTATTCGTTAGCAAATGGACTATTTTCCTCCTCTGGCCCTCTAAGTAACTGGGCCTTCAGGTGGCCTTTCTAGACCTTTGTCTTTGCTTGTACGAAACTTGGAACAAACGTTGCCCAATTTCTTCATTTACCTTGGTATTTATTGGATTATAAATGGTCAAATCTCGAAAAAGAAATGAATTTATACCTTCACGACCAAAATAATCCCTTTGAAACAAAGCACCAACTTTCACTAAGAGGGCAAAAAAGCCCACTAATCCTAAGAAAAAGCATGGACTCACACACCCTTAATTGTAAGTTGACCGCTCGCTAAGAGTTACTGGGTGAGCCAAATGCATGTGCACGGAGTGCATCTCTACCATCAAATTATAGGGGTCTCCCTTTGTTATGTCACAATATTTAGATGTTGTAATAAAGCTAGTCTGCATTATCAAATCTCTTTATTCATTACCAAGTCATAGACCACATGTCTTGCGCAGTCACCGATAGGTTACATGTGACTATATCGCCCAATTTGGAGATGAATAATGGGAGATATAAAATTCGAATTGTAAAGCAGACGCAACAGATCGGCAATAGATGTTTAAATATGACCACTAGGACCCAATTGCACACTTCGATGGTCCCCATCTACTCATTCTAGAAGATATTAGATTAATTATAGGATCTATGCAATGTCTATTGAAAAAATGGTTACAAACTTTCTTCGTGCTATTTATGAGAACTTTTTTATGCGGTAACATCTCAAATAATTTACAGAATGTAAAAAAAAACTTAATAGTTCAATTCAAAGGTCTCACTTGTTGTGGCACCCAATAAAGATTAGGTTAATATCACGAAAAAAATCCCAAATTGGTACATATGTGACAAATTTACCTTATGTTAACTTCCACAATTTTTACTATTAAATTTGCTGATGTGGATGACATAGGTGAGGTGATATGGTGACAAGGCAACTTCATGTGGAAATCTATAGAGTTAATATCACGAAAAACCCCAAAATTGTCACAAGTGTATCATGAATTTCGTTATAGATGTATTAATTTGAGATTTTTGTGATATTTATACCAAAAAATTTTAACATAGGTTTGTCAGGCATCACCATGAATCATTCACATCAACAAATTTAATGGTAAAATTTAACGGAAGTTAATAGACGATAAATTTATTATAAGTATATTAATTTGGAGTTTTTGGTGGTCAAAAAAATAGTTTTGGATAAATTTGTTATAGGTGTACTAATTTGAATTTTTTCTTTGTCACGAAATTAATTTTAGGTAAATTTGTCGTATGTGTATCAACTTAGGGTTTTTCGTGATATTAATTCATAAAAATTTTATCATATCAATTAATGGGTAATTTTCAATAGGATTTTTCTAGTACTACTTTTTTCTGGTGTGTCACGAAGGCCCCGCAGAACGCCTCCCTTCCCGGCACGTTGTTTTGGGTGAGTCGCAGTTTCCCTTTGCTTCCTGGTTTTGGCCACTGATGTTGGGTGCGTTTGGGAAGGCTTTTGGGAAAAGTCCTTGAGAAAATATAAAGGCCTTTGAGTTAAGGGTGTTTTTTAAAATGCAAAGTGTATTTGGTAAATTTATTTGTGAAAGTGCATTGTGAAATATCTTTGTGCAAAATAGTGTTTGGATAAATTAAAAATGCAAAAGGCTTTTTATTATTAAACAAAAAAAAAGGAACGTTGGCAGGCTAAGGCTTCGCCGGTTACCGCTGGCCAACGGCTTCACCGGTCACTGTCGGCCAAGGGTAGGTGATCTGGTGAGGGTTGCGACGACCCTTGCCACGCCGTCACGTGACCCACCGTGCTGTGGAGGTTGCCGACGATCCATCTGGTCGCGTGCGAAGGTTGAAGGCCGGCGACCACATCTAGTCGTGACCAAATCTGCGACCAGATGGGTCGCGCGAAGGTTGCAACCTCCGTGAAGGTCGCCCGAAGCATGGCCGGCAACGCAGATTTGGTCGCTACCGGATCTGCGTTGCGACCTCTGCGAAGGTCACGGTCGGCAACTCATCTGGTCGCAGTGCGAAGGTTGCGACCTCTATGGAGGTCGCTTATCGCGGCTGGCAACCCATCTGGTCGCAACGCGAAGGTCGTGGTCGGTGACCAAATGGGTCGCGGTCGCGACCTCCGCGGCGACCTCTCGAGCGGGGTCACGCGACCCTCACCGAAGGGTCGCGTGGTGGCGGCGGCGGAGGTTGTGGCACGGCGGGTCGGCGTGGCAGGCGTGACGGTCGCCGGCGACTGCGTGCCATTCGTCGGCAACCGCTCATGAAGAAGAAAGAAGAAGAAGATGAACAGTCAAGGTAAAAAGGGAAAAACGAAAAATCAACGAGGACAATTTGGGAATAAATTTTTTTATTTTAAGCTCAACTCTCAGCATGCCGAGAAGGCTGAAAGCCCAAGGCAGCCCCCCACCCGCCTTGGGCTTTCAGCCTTGGGAAGGCTTGGCATTCCCCAAATGGGGCTTGAGAATTTTTACCAAACACCCGACAATTAGCCCAAGGAGCTTTGGGGATTCAAAGTGGCTTCCAAATGCCACTGCCAAACGCACCCTGCTCATCAAGCATTAGACATTTCCAACTCGGTCACTCACCAATTCCTGTCTCAGCCCCTCTTGTACATCTCCCGTTGCACCGAACAACTCCTACCCCTCCGATTCCATCATATCTACTTCTAACGCCAATCATACGCAGCCCATCGGCCCACTCTCTCCTTACATACCAATCCACTCGGACTCACCAAATGGTAACTCTATCACAGAGCAATATTCTATAAAATGATTCAGAATTTTTTCTTTTTCAAAAACTACGAAAACTATCAACGTCAATGCTAGTTGTGTCTTGTAAGACAACCGACGTTCACGTTAGTGCTTTTCCGACCAAAAGTGTCAATTTAGGCTCCATTTATTTTACAAAAAATGAATGACTTAAGAATCATTTTCCTAAGAATGACAACTTGTATTGTTGGAAATAATAAGTCAATGAAAATTATTTTCATTACCGACAACGGTTTATGTCTACATATTTTTGTGTACCATGAGAATATTTTTCGTTTATTTATTTTTGTAAGCAATACAAACAATCATCTTTATAATTTTTTTTTTAAATTATTCATTATTTTTGAAACAAACGAAGCCTAAATTAACGTAATTGAAATGTTTAAAACTAAAATAGCTTCCCTGCAATAGATTTAAGATTTTTTTTTTTTGGGTGTAATTATCTCTGCAGAGATCTACAGGATATTTCCCTTTATTTGTCACATCTCTTGTGATGGTGCATATATCTAGAAAAATTCTAAAACTATCTTTGATTATGCATATCCTTTATTGGCAAATTATATAGATAGTTATCTAATAAAACTTATGAATAAGTCTCATCTACTATTTATTGATATACAACAAAATATATATAAATTTCATACTTGATCTCTTCCACATTTTTCATTATCTTGGTATTATAGCGAGACAATCCCGAGGTACAAACGTAGAGCACAGCTCTTATCTCATATATTTTTTCTTTTTCAATAACTATTAATATCCCTCTCTCAAGTTGATCCTTAACAATGTCCACCTTATAAGATAACCACGTCAGCTTGCATAATAGCCACGTTAGCCTCCAGTGTGACGATAGCCACCTGTCGCGACGGCAGCCTAGTGCGATGATGGCCTCCTGCTCAAAGGGAACCTCTTGCCATGTTGCCTGTAGAGCAGCCACGCTATCACATAACACCCACTTCAACATTATCCGGTTCTCTTCAGCACAGCGAACTGATTTGAGGATCCACCCAAGCCTTTTTCGAATATTATATCTAAACACAAGTTTGACTTATTTCACATCATTTTGAGTTTGAGGGATGTCAGAAGTATTTAGAATATTTCTTTTAATTTTCCATGTTTCTTGAGATACAGTGTATATCTAGAAAATTTTCCACATCTCAATTCGATTGTACATATTTTTAATGACTATGTTATTAAGACAGTCATCTAACAAAACTTATAAATAGGCCCATGCAATCTTATCAATGTATATCAATACATACAGAAATTTCATTTTACCTCTCTCCGGCAAATTTGTTTTCCGCCTACATGCGGCAGCCTCCACCCTTTATTGAATTAAAAGCCACTTCCAGCTGGCAACTCAATTGAATTCCCACATTAATAAATTTCGTCAATTAATTTTAAAATAACTTGTTCTAGCTGGTTGATGGACTTCTGCGTGCGGATCCATGATGCCCATAGGCCTTCTCTTTCTCTTGGTTAAGTCAATGTCAACGTTGGAGCCGCCAATCCCGTCCATGGTTGGACACGAGAGATTAATCCGCTGGAGCCCATAGTGATATATCTAGCATTATTAAGTGATGCACATCAAGATTTTTATTGAGGTGCAACGTACAGGCTTAGATTTTCAAATGATCACTAATAATCTATCACATCAATAGACTTACAATTGGCCAACAAGGAAGAGTTTAGTGTTCATTCCTATTGGGAAAATCCCTATGTTGTTTTGAAGATAACGAAGACAATCAAATGCTACTAATGTATGCATTGGTTGAGTAGTACCAGGTAATATATGCACAGACCGAAATGCAGATGTTGTTATAAATAACACCAGAGATTTGATATGAGGAGTGCTCTGACCCTGTCATGAGTGCTTTCCCGACACATGAGGTGAACAAGGTATTAGGCAATGAAGATGTCTACAAGCTGGAAGGATCTTCACATAAGGTGAACATCTAGAAGAACCTTGATCGAGGGTGAACAGGCCAAGAAGAACGGGGATGTTTGTGATGGCTTGGAGGTACAAAGAGCAGGTGAATAGTTGGATGGACCTAGTGAGGTGAACAAGCCTATAATGGAGATATTCGATAAAGTTTAAAAGGACCGTGAAGATGAACAACTTGGTAGAGTCGAAATTGCCAATATATTTGGAAAGACCATAAAGATTGGGTGTAGCGGATTGTCATCGGAGTGGCAGATTATTGGCAAAGAGTAGTTGCCTTATATAAATGAGGTGGAAGACTATGATGATATCAATGACCTATGTGAGTTTAGCGAAGACTAGGTACAAGGATGAAGATCTTGACAAGGAGGAGAACAAGTCAAAGATGACAAGGTGTTCGTGATGACTTGGAGCTACCATAGTCAATCTATTATCAAGGTGATATCTTTGAAAGTTGAGATACTCAAGAGGATCATTGGATGATTGATCACAAGTCGTTCATACGGTTTTTGGCAAACAACACCAACGAACCTAATGATTAGCTAATGACAATGTTTGTGTTGATGTTGGAAATATCATGTCATTGGCGATGTATGAATAACGATCGTGTGAGGATGTTTGTTGGAGAAAAGATTATAGCCGTTACTAGGGTGGAAGTGCATAGCGAAAGATTAAGAAGTCTTTCGAGGAATGGCAACAGGCATATGCTCAAGGCTAGTCTCCACCAGCCTTGAGCTTTCAGTATTCCCAAGGGTCGACTTTCACTTGAAAGCCCCTTGAAGAATGATTGCCAAACACCTCAATTTGGGGTGAAAGGGCTTTGGGACTTGAAAGGGCTTTCTAAATGCCCATCCAAATGCACCCTATGTTAGAAATGTCAAAGCAGTCAATGTCAGAATGATAGCTGCAAGACCTACTTTCGGATTGTCTGCAAATGTTTAGGAAAAAGTACTGTATGGGCAGTACCACCTCGAACAGCACCACCGATGGATTTCTAACGGCTAGTTGATCTTATGAAGCATCTCCAACGGGAAGATTAAATATGTCTATTTAAGAGAAGAGCTTCTAGGCCAAAATGTTAGGGAGCATAATGTAGAATTCGAATATTTGCTTTGAGCTACTTTCTTTATTGATAGTGTTTCGTTCTTTCATAAGATCTTCATTGTGAAAGTCTTGCTGCATAGTAATCGTGTGAAAAATCAAGTGTACAAGAATAAACGCAGCAGCTGAGTCTTGATAGTATAATCTATCATGTAATAGGAGCAATGCTTACCATTGTGAGTTATTGAATAGATTATTAGTGCAATTCAACCCAACTTGTGGCTATTAATTTGGAAGTAGACGTAGGGTTGAGGATAAAGCCGAAACATTATGTATTTGTTAAATAGGAGCACAAGCACAATCTTTGATCTCTTCTATCTATTTTTGCCAATGTTTGAAATTGAACTTATTATCTTCCGCTAATGTTTTTTTTTTAATAGTTCTTAAACAACTTATTCACCCCCTTTAGATTGTATTGTTAGCCCCAATAATTTCTTCTTCGATTTTGACATTTAAGTGTACAATTTAGAACTTTTGGCACTTATATGTTTATCCGTGCCAAGTTTTGGTAATTGGAGTGTACTTCTTATAAAAAGAAAACAAAAAAAATTAAAAAAAAATTATTAGAAATATGTCAAGTTAACACCAATCATGCCACGTAGGATGGTTGACGTCTATGTTAGCAATTTCCAATCTAAATTGATAGGATGAATTGAATTGTTATCGATATAAAAAAAAAAAGGTTTAGGTATTTTTTTGGTACTTTTCTAGTACTTTTCCCAATAAGTGAGCATATGAGTGAAGCGGGTGATTCCAAAGTCTAATTTCCTTATCTTTTTATCATCAATGAGTTTCAACCTATGTGATTCCTGGATTATGATTTTGTGCTATTTGTTAGGTTTCCATATCTTTGAAATCTCCGATCATTTCCACGCTCCAGGCCTCAACGCCCATGCTCTGGATCATCACAAAAAGAATTTGCAGCGATTTATTAAGATAATAGAAAAGAAAATGAGATTTGTGTTCGAAGACATGTACATTTATGGGGCCGGCTCATGGTACTTGAGTTGAATAAATGATTGAAATCTTAATACGATTAAAGTCATTTTTTAAGGAAACGGTAAGCGAACATTAATTCTTACAAAACCAGGCTCACGGCCTAGCTCTATTCGTTAGCAAATGGACTATTTCCCTCCTCTCGCCTCTATGTAACTGGGTCTTCAGGGGGCCTTTTCACCTTTGTCTTTGCTAGTTCGAAACTTAGAACAAACATTGCCCGATTTCTTTATTTTACCTAAGTATTAATTGGATTATAGATGACCAAATCTCCAGAAAGAAATGAATTTATACCTTCACGACCCAAATAATCCCTTCGTAAAAAGCACCAACTTTCAGTCAAGGGCCAAAAAGCCCACTAATGCTAGAAAAAGCGTGGACTCACACATTCTTAACTGTAGGTTGACCGCTAGCTAAGAGTTATTGGATGTACCAAGTGCATGTGCATGCAGCGTACCTCATCCATCAAATTATAGGGGTCTTCCCTTGCTATATCACATAATTTAAATGTTAAAATAAAGATAGTCCGCATTATAAAATCTCTTTATTCATTACTGAGTCATAGACCACATGGTTTTTGCTGTTGCTATTAGGGTCGTCACATGTGACAATATCACTCAATTTGGAGATGAATAATAGGAGATATAAAGTCCCACTCGTAAAGCTGACGCAACAGATCTACGATAGATGTTTAAATATGACCACTAGAATCCAATTGCATAGTTCAATGGTTGCCATCTACTCATTCTACAAGATATTAGACTAATATTAGGATCTATGCAACGTGTACTGAAAAAAATCGTTACAGACTTTCTTCGTGCTAATGCACGAGAACTTTTTTATGCGGCAGTGTCTCAAATAATTTATAGAATGTAAAAAAAAAAAAAAACCTTAATAGTTCGATTCAAAGTTCTCACTTGTTGTGGCAACTAGTAAAGATTGGATTAATACCGCAAAAAATCTCAAACTAGTATATATTTAACAAATTTACCCTTCATTAACTTCTGTTAAATTTGGCCATGAAATTTGCTAATGTAGTTGACACATGGTGACGTGGCAAATTTATGTAGGGTTAATAGCATGAAAAACCCAAAATTTGTCAAAAGTGTATTGTTAATTTTGTTACAGGTATATTGGTTTAGGATTTTACGTGATATTTACCTCATGAATTTTCATGTAGACTTGTCAAGTCACCACGTCTCATTCGCGTTAGCAAATTTAACGATAAAATTGTATTGAAGTTAATAGAGGATAAATATATCATAAAAATATAAGTTCGGAATTTTTGGTGGTCAAAAAATTAATTTGGGGTAAATTTGTCATAAATGTATTAGTTTGAGGTTTTTCGCTGTCAAAAAAATTAATTTGGATAAATTTGTCATATGTGTATCGGTTTAGAATTTTTCGTGATATTAATTCATAAAGATTTTGTCACATTGATTAAGATAGGGTTTTTCTAGAACTACTTTTTTTTTTCCTATGTGTCACGAATGTCCTGCAGAGTCGGTGGGCTGCACCTCCCTTCCCGACCTACTATTTTTGGTGAGTCACAGTTTCGACCACTGAGGGCACGCATGACAACATTTATATTTTTCGATTTCTCTATTTTTCTGTTCCTTGTAATAGGTTTGAAACATAAATTTGTTTGGTAATGCAATTTAATTTTTCTATTTTTGAAACATATTTATATTCCAGAAATAAATTTGGAGTAGAAATCAGAAGTTAAAATTTTTAGCTTTTTTATTTTTGGAACAAAAATAAGAAATCAAATTTTTTCTCATCATTCACTCTTGTTACCGCCCATTGCCCACCAGTCGCCCATGGGATGCTGGACGCCTGCCACTTGCTGTCGCTTGCTGTTTGCCTATTGTTGGCCGCCCTTCGCCGACCGCCGGTCGCCGATTGCCGACCACCGGCCATCGAACTCCGATCGCTCGTCATCGATTGTTGGCCATTGGATGCCCGTCGGTCGTTGGCCGCTCATCGCCAATCGCTGGATGTCGGAGGCCCATTGTTGACCACCATATGTTCGTCGTCAATCGCCAGTTGCTCGCCACCGGCCGCTCGACGGACTTCGGCCGTTGGCCATTGGCCACCGGCTGCCCGACGGACTTCGGCTGTTAGCCATAGGCCACCGGCCACCGGTTGTCAGACTCCAGACATTGAATGCCAGACTCGGATGTTGGATGCTGGTTGTCGACTAGTTGGATGTCGGATGCCTGACGTTGAACTTCGAACGTTAGATGCTGATCGCCAATCGCCGGATGCTGGACTCCGGATGTCGGATGCTGGTTGCCAACTGCCAGATGCCGGACTCCAGACGTTGGATGCCGGACGTCGGACTCCAAACTTCGACCACTCGCCATTGGTTGCTGGATGTCGGACTTTGGCCATCGGACGCTAGTCGTCGCCGCTCCTAGAAATAGAAATTTTATTCTTTTACTAAACAAATTTTTATTCTAGAAATTGAAATTTTGAATTGTTATCAAATACGTTTATCAATTTTTGGCTAGAAATTGATTTCTGTTTCAGAAATTTTTTCGTGCGCGCCCTGATAGTGCTCATCAAGCATTTGATATTTCCAATTTGGTCGGTCATCAATCCATGTCTCAACCCCACTTGTACATCTCCTGTTGCACCGAGTAACTCCTGCCCCTTCGACCCTACATCATCGTCATCCTCCGATTCCATCTCATCTAACTTCTAGCGCCAATCCTACGCAACCCATTAGCCCTCTCTCTCCCTATCTACCGGTCCACTCGGACTTACCAAATAGTAACTCTATCAGAGAGTAATGTTCTATAAGATGATTCAGAAAAATTAAAAAGAATTGCAAAAACCGTTTGCGCTGACTGTACTTGATAGGATGTTTGATGCCTACATAAACAATGTCTTGGCAAAATCGACCGAAATGATTATATTGATAAATTATCAAAATGTTTAGAACTAAATCGATACAGATAAAATGTTTAAAATTAAAATAACATCCGTATGATAGGTTTATAATTTTTTTGGGTAATTATCCCTTTAAGGATATTTAGGATATTTTTTTTGATTTTCCATATGCAAATATATAGCAAATTCTCTAAATTTGCCTTTGATTATATATACACACACACATATATATCCTTAATTGACATTTTACCTAGATGGTTATCTAATAAAAGTTATGAATAGACACATCTACTATTTATCAACATACAACAAAATATATAGAAATTTCATATTTTCTCTCTTTCGCATTTTTCCTTATCTTAGTATTAAAGCGAGACAATGCTGAGGTGCACAAGTAGAGCGCAACTCTTATCTCATTTATTTATTTATTTCAATAACTACTGATATCCCTCTCTTAACGTTGATCGTTAACATTGTCCATCTTGTCCGATAACATGTCAGCTTGCACAATAGCCACGATAGTCTCCTACGTGATGATAGCCACTTGCCATGCCGGCAACCTCCTACTGTGATGATAGCCTCCTTCATGACGACAACCTCCTACCACGTTGCCTGCAGAGCAGCCATGACATGACATGACAGCCACTTCAACATTAGCCGGTTCTTTCTTCAGCACAGCGAACCGATTTGACAATCCACCCAAGCCTTTTTCAAATCTTCTATCCAAACACAAGTTGACTTGTTTCACAACACTTTGAGTTTGAGGGAGGTCAGCACTATTAAAATATTTTCCTTGATTTTTCGTCTCTCTCGTGATGCAATATATATCTAGGAAATTCTTTCTATCTTCATTTCATTATGCATATTCTTAATGGATATGTTATTGAGATACTCATCTAATAAAACTAATAAATAGACTTTTGCAATCTTATCAATGTTTATTGAAATATACAGAAATTTCATTTTATCTCTCTCCCGCAATTTTTCTTATCCGCCAACATGCGGCAGCCTCCATTTGTAGATCAAAAGCCACTTGCAGCTGGCAACTCAATTGAATCCTCACATCAATGAATTTTGTCGATTATTTTTAAAACAACTTGTTCTAGCTGGTTGATGGACTTCTGCGTGCTGCTCCATGATGCCCATAAGCTTTCTCTCTCTTCGTCAAGTCAATGTCAACATTGGAGCCGCCAATCCAGTCCACGTTGGACGCAAGGAATTAATCCGTCGGAGCCCACAGTGATATATCTAGCATTATTAAGTGATGTATATCAAGGTCGGGCTAGTTTTTTAAATGTTCACTCATAATCTATCGCATTAATAGTACTTAATAGACTTACAATTAGATGGCAAGTAAGAGTTTAATGTTTCATGGAAGGAAGTGCAAATTTAGAGAACGACTCGAGGGTCTAATCGAATGTTAGATGGCTAGGTATGAGATTTTTTCGATGATGGCATATTTCCCCAGTCTAATCATCTTCAAAGGAACGTGTAACTTTTTCTCTTTCTAAATCAATGGTGATGGACGCGCGTTGTTTGCGAAAAAGTGTAAATTGACCGAATACCTGAAAACTTTTTCTTTTCCAAGAGTCACTCGCAGTTAAAAGTAGGAAACTAACATTGACATATAGTAAGAACAAAAATATATGCAAAATTAGCAGCAACCAAGAAAGAAGCGGAAGACTCGATAGGTGTGAATTGGCATATGCTAATTGCCTATATAATTTTGATCGCCCACCGAAAAGAAGGATAGTCAAATTCTGATAAATGTTCCAGAGTTACCAAGGTACATTTAAAAAAGCTATCAAGATACAAATATTTAAAATGTTTCGGTAAGTTAGGCCACACGAGGGCGGCGAATGTAGCAGTTTAATGGCACTTGAACCCTCGTACATTAATTTCCATAATAATGTAACATCATGATTAATTCATGTTTTTATCCTTCAGTAACTGAACTTGTTCTTGTATTTATATGTTGGTTGCTACTCGCTACATGCATTGTATATCTCGCCCGCATTGGGCACAACCTATTTTTGAGGACTTTTTTTTTTTTTTTTCCATATACGTGTTGTGATCTCTAAGGTTGTCAGTGGGTGGGGATCAAAATGTCCTCAGAAAAGCACGTCACCATCATTGTGTTCCCATACTCTGGCCACCCTCTGCCTGGAAAAATATCAAAAAATTCTTAAACCTTTTCATATTTATACAAATTTTGTCCATCCGACCAAATTGGCTAACTTGCACTGACATGGACGCCAGCTAGTTGACGAGGACACCATCTAGTTGACGAACACCGACGTGGTAATTTTTAATTTTTTTAATTTTTTCAAAATTATTATTATTATTTTTCTTTTTCCTTTTCTTTTTCTTTGCCATTCTTCTTCGGTAGTGGTTGACAAGCCTTAGGCGGCTCGCTGGCCACTAGACGGGGACTGTGAAACCCTTGCCAGCTGCCGATGAGGGTCGTGGTCCTCACCCATTGCTAACAAGGGCTTTATGGCCCTCGCATGGCCTTGCCTAGGGCTGTAGGCGAGGCGGTTCGCCCAAATCTGGGCAAGGACAGCCTCACCTTGGCCTCGCCGTGGGAAAAGGCAGCTTTGCCCGAGGCTAATGAGGCCATGGTGGCATTTGCCAAGGCCAGGGTTAGGTTGGGCACGGCTGGGTATGGGCCGCAACCCTTGTCGGCATTCGGCGAGGCTCGGCCACTGCAAGGAATCCAAGGAGAAAGAAGAGAAAAAAAAACAAAAAAATTAATAAAAAATTCAAACAAATAGAAAAACTATTAAAAATTACCACGTTAGCGTTGGTCGCTGGCATCTATGTTAGTGTCAGCTGGCCAAAATTGGCTTAATGGACTGAATTGATACATATGTAAAAATGTTTAGAATTGAAATGGTCTAATTGAAATGTTTAAGACTGAATTGATATCAATACTACAGGTTTAAGACTTTTTTGATACTTTTCTTTCTCCGCCTCTCGTCATCCTCCTCCGTAAGTTGGTGAAAACTGCGACGAACGTCCACTTCTCTTTCTTAAACACAGCCAATTGCAACCGCGATCTCTTCCCACATTCATCGAGAACTGAGTTGCTGCCCAACGTTGGGATCTATGACGTCGAGGATGGCTTGCCGGCCGTTCATGATGGAGCGGCAAAGCTGCACTGGGGAGAGCAAGTGGATATGTTCCTCAGGCAAGCTCTGGAGAGTTTTCGAGCTGCCATCAGTGCCGCGGAGCGAGAGGCAAGAAAAAAGGTGGGTTGTCTATTGGGTGATGCTTTCTTACTTTTTGGAAGCGAATTCGCAAAGCGAATGCGCGTCCCCTGGGTGACGTTCTGGGTCGACTCTCCGTGCTTTCTGTCCGCTTGCATCCATGTCGAGGTCCTGAGAAAGCTCTGCCATGGAACCTCCTCTGGCGGCGTGGTGCATGGAGAGGCCGATGACAAGGCCCTAGAAATGGTTCCAGGGTTATCGTTGTTTCGCATGTCAGGTTTCCCGGACCTCATACTACAAGCCCAGAGTATTTTGATTTGGATGGTGCCAAACCTGCCCCGCCAAATGAGCCGCGTGCTGCCATGAGCTGCTGCCGTCGTCATGAACTCGTTTGAGGAAGCGAACCCTGTACCCGTTGTAGCGAACTTGAAGTCTAAGCTCAAGATTCTCCTCCACCTGGGTTGCCTCGCTGTGCAATTCCCTCCACTGCCGCTACCACTGACCTCCGCCTCCGATCATACTGGTTGCGTGGCATGGCTAGATGCCAGAGACCCTCCGGCTGTAGCGTGCATATGCTTTGGTACGATGGTAATGCCATCACCCAATGAGGTGTCAGCTCTCGCTGGGGCCCTGGAATCCACTTGGACCCCGTTCCTGTGGTCACTAAAGGAGCATATGATGGTCCACTTGCCCGAATGGTTCGTGAAGCAGATGATGACACACGAGAAGATCGTGCTGTGGGCCCCACAGAGCCCGGTGCTGAGCCACCCGGCTTATGGGGCGTACATGACGCACTGCGGGTGCAACTCGATGTTCGAGAGCATGGCGGAGGGCGTGCCAATGATACGCAGGCCGCTCTGGGGGACAACATGATGAACGGGAGGATGGTGAAGGAATGCTAGGGAATTGGAGTGAGAGTGGAGGGAGGGATCATCACGAAGGCTGGGATGGAGAAGGCATTGGAGGTAGTGTTGAGGAGTGAGTAAGGGAAGGAGATGAGGAAGAGGGTTGGTGAGCTTAGAGACAGATTAATGGAGGCTGCCTGGCCTGGCGGGAGCGTCGAAGCTGATTTCAAGGCCCTTGTGGAGTTGATTTCGACTTCGTGATACGTTTCGTTTCTAGTTTGCTTTGTATGCTCTATATGGAGATGAGATATTTGCCAAAGACATTGAAGGAGATAAAGGAAGCATATCCTGCTTTGTGGAAGATTTGCATTGATCTTAGATTTTGATAGATGACCGAGCTGATTTTTTTTAGAGTTATTTTTTAACGGCTTGGTAACTTGGAGAGATGAGTTTTGCGCCTCTAGTAAATACTTCTTTTGGGCAATTGGTACGATGATATAGAGTTCATGTTAGTATAACTACACTAGGCTCTTCTACCGTGGATCAATCCAGTTTTACATAGATTCGGTCTAGGTAAACCGACATGCTCGAAACCAATGATCGTGTAGGTCCTATTATCCAACTTTTACATAGACTAAATTTAAACCATACTCTAGTCTAGTATTCTAATAGTTGAGGAAAATTACCAAAAAAAATCTTAAACCTATTACAATCGTGCTAATTCAGTCATAAACTTATTTTTTGATCAATTGAGTCATAAATCTTTTGTAATCATGCCAGTTTAGTCTTTCCGGCCAAAATTGACTGGTCGGCACTGACGTGGTCATCGGTTTGCATCGGCGATAATTTTTTAATAATATTTTGTTTTATTGAATTTTATTTATTTTTATTTATCTTTTATTTATCTTCTTTTTCCCCCCCTTCTCCCTCCTCCTCCCTTTGGCTTTGGCGACCAGCCAAAGAGCTGGCCGGTCGCCAAACTGAGGCGACCAAGTGAGCTCACCACGTTGTTGTTGGGCAAGGGCGAGCACGCCTAGCCACTAGTGGGGCGAGCCCCCAAGCCCTTGCCATCGCTGGGTGAGCTACTCGCCTTGCCATTGGTCAGGTGAGCTCGCACTCACCCAGTGACGGCGAAGTGAGCTTGCCTAGCTACCTCAAACTGGCGACCGGCTAGAACCAGGCAGCCCTCTTGCCGGTCGCTGAAGCCAAGGGAAGAAGGAGGGTAGAGGAGGGAGGAGGAAAAAAAGAAGAGAAAAAGATAAAACAAATTAATAAAAAAATTCAAAAAATAAAATATTATTAAAAATTGCTGCCGGCACTAGCAGCCAGCCATGTTAGTGCCGGCCAGCTAATTTTGGCCGGAAGAACTGAACTAGTACGATTGCAAAAGGTTTAGGACTCAATTAACAAAAAAAGTTTATGATTGAATTGACACAATTGTAATAGGTTTATAACTTTTTTGGTAATTTTTCCTTAATAGTTGGGTGATGATATTGCTTGTATGACCATATGAGCAACTGATAAGTTCTAGGATGCAAATAACTGAAAATTTTCTTCAACAGATGAAGGTAAAGGAAGAGCAAAACATCGACAACGAAGCGTCCGTCAGCATCCAACTCACTTTCTTTCCCCCATTTCTGGCCGAGGTCTCCACGTGGTCTTGGAAGCTCACGGCCCCTACTTCGAAGAATAGCTTGGCTCACTTTGTATGCCGCATTCAAGTAATCAATCTGTATGGTTCCAATTTCCAATGGACTGGTTTTTTCTATAGGAAGATTTTCGGCTTCTTGAGAGCACACTATCAAAACACAAAAACTTCCAGTGTCTGATTTCCTTATCTCCATACTTTTTATGTGTTTGATCCGCTTGTGATATGGTATCATTGGAACCTGTCAATGAACTCATGAACTCATGTCGATATTACTGCTAGTTATCAATACATAAGAATGGCTGCCAATTATGTGGAAAAGTTATCAATTCAGTGGACAAGTTGTCGATTTCATAGTTGTCAATCAACTACCAAGATATTGATTTACAAGTTTGTTATCGATTTCAAGACTACTATTTGACTATTAGCAACTGAAGGTTATTTTGGACAATTTCCTTTCATTGTTTGACGATCTTTCATGATGTCACTTGAGCTGCCCGGCTGGAGAACGGATTTAGGGTCTAACTATAGTTACTTTGCATTTGGTCAAATGTCATTAATCTTACCCTTATGAGTCTTAATTGTGTTGTAAGTTTCAAGAGTCAAAATTCAAGTCTCTTGTTTTTAATGCTTAGTTTATTTCCTATGTATTAGTCCCTCTGTATAGTGAGGCGATTTTCAAATGTAAGCACGACGATTTTGACAAATGAGAATATATGAGATTTGCCTCTATGTGAGCAAATATCTATCGCAGGTTACTTGTATCCTTGGAATGTGGATCCTTCCTTAGTGGTGAGCCAAGAAACCCTGTATCATTCACTGATAATTTTTTGTAGGTCTTGGTGGTGATTTTCTTCTATTTCGGTATTCTGTATCCTTGGCTGGTGATTTTCTATAGGCCTTGGTGGTGAACTTTATCAATCCTGATTTTTATCCTTGGCTGGTAGCGCGTCCTATTCATCTTGTTCTGATTGTAATCTATCTAACATTTGTTTTCATTCATCGACATCCTACCCCATACGCTCACACATCATCATTTATCACTCAAACCAACTCTCGTCCATCCTACAACCCTATTAAATCAATATTAGAGCTCAAGGTTGAACTAGTTCTAAGTGATTCTTTCTATGACATATCTTGCATTCCATCTCATACTTCAAAAAAAAAAAAAAAAGGAATAAAAGAAAAAAAAGAAATGGTTGGTCGTCATCAACGTGGGTCAAACGTTGAGTCTCCCACAGCACATGAAAAAAGCCTATGAGATGTGGAGATAGATGATTTAAGGAGACAAGTACAGAAATTGCAGAAGCATTTGTTACGCTTCAAACTTCGACAAATGGAGAGAATCCTCATCCTTCTAGAAAAAAACGACTAAAAGGTGGCAAGAGATGTTCAACTAAGCTCTTAACTAAAGGTATGTCCTTCTTTAAGAGCACATTTGATCAAGCAAAGAATTTTTCAAAACAGGACAAAGAAAAAGGAAAAGCCCCCAAAGTTCATTATAGAGCTTCAAAAAGAATCAAATGGTGAAGATAGCAAGTGCTTCAAATGCTAAGATTATGGGCACCTACAGGTGGATTGTCCTAACCAGAAAGTTATCACCATTAAAGAAATTGAGAAGATTGATTTGGAACTTCAAGAGACTCAACAAGATCCATATCATGTAGAGTTTGATTCAAAGGAAGGAGAGATACTAGCCATATAGATGTCATTAAACAACCATGGTATTACGGATGATCAATATCTACATAAATTTATTAAGGCAAATCCTAATGTCATAAATGCATAACAAATTATTATAGTGGCTAGAGACATTACCCACCACTTTCATCCCATATACCCGGAAGCACTCTCTCTTAAAAGTGTTTATTAATTGTCAAAATATGATTGATATACTTTTAGCTTTTCAATGAGCCTTGAAGGTATTTATTTGTATGAAGTTGATGTATTATCTAGTTCATTGGAGAGGCCCTAGAAATGAAGTAACAAGATTTGATGAGAAATCTTCTACAACTTGGGGAGATTGATGCAGGAGTATCGGGATTTGTTGAATAACTCATGCCAATTCTACATGTTAGTTATCGACATGTAAGAATTGATATTGCTAGTATGAGTACCTAGAGGGGGGTGAATAGGTATATAAAAGATTTTTCTTCAATAATTGCACAATATTAGACAGTTGATGGATTTGAGACAAATAATAATCAAAGTAAGACTGAGAGAAGAGAAAATTGAACACACGGTTTATAGTGGTTCGGCTTATATCAAGCCTACGTCCACTCTTCTTCACTGACAGCCTATTGGTTGGATTCCACTATGAACAAAAGAGAAGTTACAGCACAGCTTTGCCTTGATTCCACAGTGTAGATGTTCTACCACACCTCCTCAAGATTTCTCACAAATATAGACTCTCTTTTGTATACAAGTATTCGCTCAGAGTAATTGTCTAAACAAAAAGGAGTTTCAGACTTTGGAATTCTTCTATCGCGCACACCTTGAACAACTAAGACCGTCTTCCTTATATACTCATTTATGCCATCATACCCGTTGGCACTTACCAAAGGAATTCCTCCAATCTACTCGTTGGACGGAATCAATTAGGAAGATTGTTCGAGCTATTAAAGGAATGTGTTGATAGCCCATCAATCTTGTTCGCCCATACAATCAGGATCTCGGTTTCCATAAGTAGAACCTTCCAATAATATTTAGGCAATCACCGGATCTTCAATTATCGAGTCAATCTTCGATCAATCAAAGGACTCCGTTATGTCTTTTCCAGCCACGAGATCTTCTCCGGTTGATAAGGTTAAATCCTTAACGAAACATCCAGTTCGGATAACCTTTCTTCAACGGATTAGAGACTCACAATGAGGATAGACTTTGAGTCTTGAGTCTGGCTGTCCGGAGGTCTTCAGACTTTAAGTAGCAGAGTCTGCAAGCCTTCAGACTAGACTGATGGAAACGTTTTGTCAACTTCAAAACACTTCAAGAAGATTTCTTCAACAAGAATAATTACTGATTATGTGGAAAAGTTATTAATTGGGTCGAAAAGTTGTTGATTTTATGGTTGTTGATCGATTGCCAAGATATTGATTTATAAATTTGTTATCAGTTTCGAGAGTACTATTTGACTACCTGGCAACCAGAGACTATTCTAGTTAATTTCCTTTGCTGTTTAACAATATTTCAAGGTGTCTGTTGAGTTGCCCAAGCTAGACAACGAATTTGGAGTTTAAGTTCAATTACTTTGCATTTGGTCAAATGTCATTAATCTTAGTTTCATGAGCCTTAATTGTGTTGTAAGTTTCAAGAGTCAAGAGTTCAGTATCTAGTTCCTAGGACCTAAATGTGTTGTAAGTTTCAAGAGTCAAGAGTTCAATCTCTAGGTGTTTTAATACATTATCTAGTTCCTAGGACCTAATTGTATTGTAAGTTTGAAGAGTCAAAGTTCAAGTTTCTAGGTGTTTTTATCAATTATCTAGTTCCTAGTTTATTGTGTTTTCTAGTTCCTATGTCTTTATTAATTAGGTAGTTCTCTTGCCTTTGATGCTTAGTTTATTCCATGTGTAATAATCCCTTTATATAATGAGGTGAATTCTCAAATGTAAGCAAGATGATTTTCATGAATGAGAGCATATGAGATTTGCCTTTGTGTAAGCAAATCTCTATCTTTAGTTTATGTATCATTAGAAGGTGGATTCTTGAGCCAAGAAGCCCTATATTCTTGACTAGTAATTTTCTGTAGGCCTTAATGGTGAGCTTCTTCTATTCTTAAATCCTGTATCCTTAGTTGGTGATTTTTGTATTAATGGAGAACTTCGTCAATCCGGATTTTGATCCTTGACTGGGGGCGCATCCTGTATGCCTTGGGTGTGATGGTAATCTATCTTGCATTTGTACTCATTCATCGACATCTTTCCCCATATCCATCGGCATCCTTTCCCATACACTCACACATCATTGTTAATTACTCAAACCAACTCTTACCCATCCCGCAACCGCATCAGCTTGGTTTCCGTTCAATCAAGTGATTCCAATAAAATTATTTGCGATCGTTTATTAAGATTCGGCATCTTTGAAATTTTGGTTCATACATGACAATTCGGAGAACAAATGAGATTCGATTCAGAACACATGGATTTAGAAATGTCAGGTTATGGGGAGAAGTTTGAATTTTTGTCTTGCGCTTCTGGGATATCGCCAACTTTTCGTCTGATCATAGAAGAGGGTCAAGCCAATTTAAAGAACTCACTCCACAGGCCTCTCATGTGATAAGGGGAACCCATAGTACAACGTAGGGACATCGCCCTTTTCATTAACCAAAATGACATTTAGAAGTAAAACAAGCTCATACATTACGATAGGACCATTTAAATGGCTAGATTTCAAGAAAATACCTCAGTCATTTACTAATTCTTACTGGAAAATTACGAGGGGATTGTATTTATTTATGCATTTAATACGGAGCAGAAGACAATCATACATTAGGAGTATAAATGCTTCTTGACATCACGAGGTAGAGATGAACTCTACGACGGTCTTGAAATCAGCTTCAGCTGTCCCTCCAGGTCCAGCAAGCTCCGCCAGTCTTCGCCGGAGCTCGCCAGCCTTCTTCCTCATCACCTTCCCTTCCTCGCTCCTCATCACCGCATCCAACGCCTTGACCATCCCGCTCTCCGTCAGGACCCCTCTCTCCACGCGCACTCCGATCCCCCACACTTCCTCCACCATCTTCCCGCATATCCTCTGGTCCACTGCCACGGGCCGGCCTATCATCGGCACGCCCGCCGCCATACTCTCATACACCGAGTTGTAGCCGCAGTGCGTCACGAAGGCCACGCAGGCCGGGTGGCCGAGCACCCCCCTCTGCGGGGCCCACGGCACGATCCTCCCATAGGCACTCGTCCGCTCCTCGAACCCTCCGGGCAGGCACTGGGCCTTCTGCCGGTCAGTTAGAGACCACAGGAATGGCGTCCGGGTGGACTCTAGAGCTTCGGCGAGGGACCTTATCTCGTCCAGTGGCGGGCTAGACAAGGGCCCGGACCCGAAAGATATGTACACCACGGTTTGCGGGTCTCGTGATTCTAGCCAGGTCAAGCAGCCGGTCTCGTCTGAGGCAGGGAGGCTCGGCGGTGAGGACGGCACCAACGTCAACATGCCCAAGTGGAGCAAAATATTGAACTTGGACTTAAGGTCGGCGGTGAGGGGTTCGGGATCCATCTCCACGAAGGAGTTCATGAGGACGGCGGCCGCGCGCGGGATCACATTCCCCAAATCGCGCAACATGCGGCAACTCACGGACATGTTCGGGTCCATCACTAGTTCCTCTGGCAAATCGCCCATGCGCATGAGGGACAGTCCCGGGATCATGTCCAGGGTCTTTTCTTCGTCGGTGGCGTCTCGGCTAAGCTGGTGGATGAGGTCGGCGTAGACGTGCATGGATAGAGAGTGCGGAGCCGAAATCCAGAACGCGACCCACGGGACGTGCATTTTCTCGGCTTTTTCGCATGCGACCACTGGTAACAAACCGTCGGCCAGCAAGAGACTCACTTTCCTTCCCGCGTCTTGCTCTGCAGTGTCGACACCAGCTTGGAAATTCGCCGACGCTGCTTGCAGGAACAGATCGGCTTGATCTCGTGGGTCCCCGGCTGCCTCGGGATAGCCAGCTGGCGAGCCATCACCAATGTCGTAGACTCTGAGGTTCGACGGTATTAAGGTGGCTCTCGACTGAGGCGGAAAGACGACGTGGTTGGACTTGGCCGTGCTTAGGAAAGAGAAGCGGACGTCCAAGGCGGCTGCGGCGAGCTTGCCAACCAGGTTGGCGAGAACCCAGGGGTGGCTGCCGAAAGGGAAAGCGCAAACTGCGACGTGTTTCTCCGACGGCATGATGGTTGGATACGGTTGTTTGTTTTATGAAGAATTTGGAAGTGGGGAGAACGAATGGGAGACACCGCAGAGCGATTGCTACAGTAACCAACCTCTTTGCTTCATCAGTTGTTTCGAGAAAATATAAATAGCGGACGTGAATCTTATCAAACCATGATTATAAGTTCTCTATCCCGTACGGTGTTTCTTTGGCGACGTCTCAGTACAATCCAGCTATCGGTAAATGCGAACAGAATTTGGTAAACTACCTAACATTCCTGTGGCAAAAAATGCCCCACGTCTTCCTGCTCATCCCCGTTGATTGAACTAGCGTATCTCAACGCTCTCCACATGGATGCCAGGATGTCAGCGACAAAGTTACGGTTAGGTTACAGAGGCCCCACCCTTTGTGGCTCTTCTAGTATCATTTGCCATCAATTCTAGACTATTCAGGGACGGTCCGATTCCCATCTTTCAAACTGGTGGCTGATCGGTCTGGTTCCTAGTTCTAATGTGATAATCGGACTGATCGGAGCAGATTGATTGATTATATATATGTATATATTATATATTTATAAAGGTAATCCCTCCTTCAGCCCTCCCTTTCCCTTCCGATGAAAACGTTCTTTACTTTATGCTGAGAAAAAATAAATAAAAAAACCGAAGCTTTACGCTGAAATAAAATGATGAAATTCATGCAGAAGCACGACCCTGGGTAGTTAGAAGCCAACGTGACAGGTGTGGAAGTTTAAAGCGTGATCATTTCCAGGGCGTCTCCTGATTTCACTCTCAGCCCAATTACCTCTCAAAACCATGCCTCTCATCTGCAATAAATTGACTTGAAGTTGAGTTTTCAATTTATTTTTGGCCCAAACTATTAAATTACTAGTCCATCGGACTGGACCGGACCAGACCGGTCGGTCGGTCCAATTCCCGATTCCCAGACCAATTGGTCTAGTTCCCAATCCTAGAATCTGAGAACTAATCCTCTTAGTCTAGTTTTTGGTTCCACCTCGAAATTGAACTGGACCTCGAACGATCAGTCCTACTTATAATGACATTCATTACAAGCATGTGAAGATCGTCTGTACTCTAATTTGCACTCTCCTCGGTGAAAAATTGAATATTCTTAGGATGGTATTGAGCAATCACAAATGCTACAATGAGCAAGAAATAACTTAATCTTAAGGAAATTACAAGAAAATTGTCTAAATAGTCGTAAATATATTATACTTTTTCCAATTCAATTATAAATCTTTTCACTTCTTGCCAATTTAGGTAATTCAACCAATTTTGGTTGGAAATTATTGATGCAGATGACCAACGCTGATGTGACAATTTTTCAATAATATTTTGAATTTTTTATATGTTTTCTTATGTTTTTTTTTTTGACTTTTTTTTTCTTTGGGTTTTTGGATTTGGAATTGGCAAGGGTTGCTAGCCAACCCTTGCAGCAACCCTTGCTGGCCATAAGTGAGGGCCGACTTACCCTTGTCGGCGAAAGTGACGCCCTTGCTAGATCTGGCCAAGCGAGGGCTCACACGCCCTCACTTTTGTCGATGAGGGTGTCGTGGCCCTCACCCAGAGCCAGCAAGGGTGGACCGGCCCTCACTTGTGGCTGGCAAGGGTCGCTGACCCTAGCTTGTGGCTAGCGAGGGTGGCGGCAAGGGTTGTTGGCCCTAGCCAAAACCCAAAACTAAGTTAAAAAAAAAAAAATTAAGAAGAAAAAACCATAAAAAATTCAAAATATTATGAAAATATTAATAATAAAAAAGCCATGCTAGCGCCAACCGTCCACGTCAATAATTTCCAATCAAATTAGCCGAATGAACTCAATTAGTAAGAAATGAAAATATTTAGGACTAAATTGATAAAATTAAAATGTTGATAACTGAATTGCCAAAAGTGCAATAGGTTTAAGACTTTCTGGATAATTTTCCCAAAAATTACTACAACCTTTTTCGGGGCTTTGAATTGATGCAAAAACAATGTCACTGCGACCAGCCTTTACTTGACTGGTGGATGAAGGAGGGAAAGTCTCGGCGATATCTTTTTAGACGGACGATTGACCTTAGGGAGATAAGATACCCCGATTCACTACCCCAGCCCGAAAGCAATCACATTTATAGTGACTGGTAGTCGAATTGAAGGAAAGCGGCAGCTAATTGAATGCGTTGAGTAATCAGGCTCACCCTCTTTCCTTTCCTTGAGCTTGATTGTCATGTCTTCTTTTAAACTTATAGTTTCCATGTCTTCCAGCTAGTTTTTGTCTCTTCCTTTCATTTATCATTGTTCTACATGGAAAACGGCGGATTGACAAAGACAAATATCACTACATATCGTCTAAAATCAGGGAGCTATGGTACTCATGCACAGACCTCGTGCAACCACGTCCAAGTTATTGCGACCACATGATTTCTCGTATGCACCAGGAATATAAAGGTTTAGGGACCCATTTTAGGACGATACGTATTAGGGGGGCCCTTTTTGTTTGTTGGTATTAATGAAATTGTAATTTGTTGAGTGAGGTGTCTTGATCACCGGCCACTACTCGTTTGAGGTGGTGGTAGTTAGGGGTGAGCACCGGTCTCGATCCAACTTGGAAATTAGGTCGGATCAACTGACTTTGAATGGTTTTCGTGAGAATCTTCCCACTTCTCAAAATTTGGAACTAGTGGGAACCGGTCTGGTTCCTCTACTTAAGGAATCGGACTGGTTGCTTTAAATTAAAATTTAGGGCTTGAACTCTTCACCTCATTCATAAAAGCAGAACAAACAGTGAAAGCTACAAGCTTTACCTGCTTTTATGTGCAAGATTAATGGCTAATTAGATCATGCCAAAAAATGATGACAATGGATTTGTACCACATTTCTTCTGCAAGTTGGAGAGACAAATCTCATCTCATGTTACACAAATTGGAGATTTAAGAAGTGAGACAACTGTTAAAGAAGTTGAGTTGCAAAATTCCTTAACGAATTTCATTATATATAGAGGATTCTCTAACTTTACTCACTCTTTTGTTGAGTGAGAAGATGGCAAAAATTTGTTACCTCATTTTCATTTGAGGGATGCCAGCATGACGGTATCGTCACTTTCATGCGGTAACGTTGCAGGAAGAATTGCTCACTTTCATGCTATAGCATGGGTGTGTTTTACTTAAATTTTTTTAAAGTAAAAAGAGCAATGAAAAGTGAGTGGCAAAAACAGCTCTGTCACTCCATTAAAGTGACGCATTAAAGTGACAAGCTATTGCATTATTATTTCTTTTTCCATTTTTACTTTGTTTGTTTTGGCCTATTCTCACAATATAAGCTCCCTGTTGCTATGAGTGAATCCCTAACGATTTACTTATGCATTTGTTTCTTACTTCCAGACAATTATTGACATAAGCAACTATCGCAACTTTCTCATAGGTAAACCGCCAAGGAATGGCTAATGGATTACTAAATGAGGATGAAGGTTCCTCTCACAAGACAATAACTCACATCTAGTGCAAACTCTCCGAAACCCTGTCACGACCTCCTTTTTTTCCGTCCGAAGGAAAATGAAGAAGGTTTAGGGGTATTTGCCTAAAGAAGCGGACCAATGGCCTTAAATTAGGCGCGGGCTTGGCTAGTCACATTTAGATCATTGGCCCCAACTTTTTCTTTTTTTTTTTCTTTTTTTAATCTTTTTTTAACTTTTTTTCTTTTTTTTTAAAATTCTTTTAATTTAATTTTTTAATTTTTAATTTTTTTAGGTGTCAATAGCTGCCCCTCTTTGCAAGGAAGCTCAAAGAGATTTCTTTCAAAGATAAAGTGACACCTAATTTTTTGTTTTTTTGTTTTTTTTCGTTTTTTTGTTTTGTTTTGTTTTTTGTTTTGTTTTTTTTAATAGCAAAATGAAAATGCAAGTGAGCTTAAGGTGAAGAGCGTGGTTTAGGGATGTACCTATGAACAATTTGAAAAGTGTGGTTTAAGGATATACCCACGAACCTTGTGGTTTAAGACAGTCCCACTAACCGTGTGGTTTAAGGCAGTCCCACTAACCTTGTGGTTTAAGGCAGTCCCACGAACCTTGTGATTTAAGGCAATCCCACTAACCGTGTGGTTTAAGGCAATCCCACTAACCTTGTGGTTTAATTCAATCCCACTAACCGTGTGGTTTAAGGCAGTCCCACGAACCTTGTGGTTTAAGGCAGTCCCACTAACCTTGTGGTTTAAGGCAATCCCACTAACCGTGTGGTTTAAGGCAATCCCACTAACCGTGTGGTTTAAGGCAATCCCACGAACCTTGTGGTTTAAGGCAATCCCACTAACCTTGTGGTTTAAGGCAGTCCCACTAACCGTGTAAATTGTATGGTTTTAGGATGACCAAAAACCTCTTGAAAATGCATGGTTTAAGGCTAACCCATGAACCCTTTGAAATTATGTCTTGAAAATGCATGGTTTGAGGCTAACCCATGAACCTTTTGGAATTATATGGTTTAAGGATAACCGAGAACCTCTTGAAAGTGCATGGTTTAAGACTAACCTATGAACCCTTTGGAATTGCATGGTTTAAGGCTAACCAAGAATCTCTTGAAAGTGCATGATTTAAGGCTAATCCAAGAACCCTTTAGAATTGCATGGTTTAAGGATAACCAAGAACCTCTTGAAAATGCATGGTTTAAGGATAACTCATAAACCCTTTGAAATTGCAAGGTTTAAGGATAACCAAGAACCTTTTGAAAATGCATGGTTTAAGGCTAACCCATGAACCTTTAGAATTGCAAGGTTTAAGGATAACCAAGAACCAATGCATGGTTTAAGGATAACTCATAAACCCTTTGAGATTGCATGGTTTAAGGGTAACCAAGAACCTTTTGAAAGTGCATGGTTTAAGGATAACCAAGAACTTTTTGAAAATGCATGGTTTAAGGCTAACCCATGAACCTTTAGAAATTGCATGGTTTAAGGGTAACCAAGAACCTTTTGAAAGTGCATGGTTTAAGGCTAACCAATGAACCTTTTGGAATTGTATGGTTTAAGGATAACCAAGAACCTCTTGAAAATGCATGATTTAAGGCTAACCCATGAACCCTTTAGAATTGCAAGGTTTAAGGATAACCAAGAACCTTTTAAAAGTGTATGGTTTAAGGCTAACCCATGAACCCTTTGGAATTGCAAGGTTTAAGGATAACCAATAACCTTTTGAAAGTGCATGGTTTAAGGCTAACTCATGAACCCTTTGAAATTGTGTGGTTTCACTGGAGGAACCTGTCATTTGAGAATATTCTGAAATGGATACTGCACATCAAATAGTATTCATTATAACAAGTATTCTAGTAGCGAAAGCATACTAGATGAGGTCAATTTCAACACATGTCATTAGAAACAAATATCAAAAGTGTATCGGTAATGAGAAGGCAATGATTGCATAAACAAATCAAACTAATTCCGACAACTTGACAAACTCGTAAAACTGTCATCACGCTCGGATGATATCATTAATCGTCAAATTCTCTTGGGAGAAAAGTCCTTGTCGAAATGACCTTGACTTATGAGAAAGGTCTGTTAAGTATGCCAAACAAGGACCCTTAGTTAGAAAGGGCTTCTCGCATATTCTCAAGAAAATGGTTGTTTGATCCCATCTACTCATGTGGGAAATAAATTGATCACTCAACCTCACTCTTCCAATGTGCAAGGCTTTGAATCATTCGCAATAAGTACACATTGACCAATCAAAGAGGTCTTTTAGGAGGACCGTAGTGCAGGTTTGGCCATGGTTTTAGCAATAGATAAGCATCATTGGCTATGAAATGAATTAATCACCGATCAACATCTTCGCCGGGTTTACAAGTCAAGAAACCTTAAGATGAGATCAAATAACCTTGCTCTCACTTCTTCGAGCGGCATCTTCTTTGGGAAGTCCTTATTTCCACTTTGAATCATCCCAATCTGAAGAGACTTTGGAAATGGGTTGTAATAATGATTCGAGGAAAGGTTCAAAAGGCTTAGCTCAAAAGGCTTAGAACTTTTTGTCAAAGGGGGATTTGAGAGTTGGTGATTATCATGGCATCATTACCATATCATCCCTTTTTTGAAAGCACTCGAATTTGTCTCGAAAGTCCTTTGACTAATCATCGCAAAATAAGAGCTTTGCTCTTTCCTCTCATGACTTTTGCATTTGCAGTGATCTCCTTTTGATATAAGCATTTTTTTTTTCACGGAGACATTCTTCTTGATGCAATTTTTTTTTGTGATGGGCATTAGCCTTGCTTTTACCAAGCATACTGCTTTTTCATGCCCCCTAATTTTCATTTGACTTTTGCTCTTTTGAACTTTTTAAACTCTTAGGACTTTCGAGATGCTTTCCGCATTTTCATGTAAACATCACTTGCCTTGGCAAATCATATGCCTTGCCCCCATGTGGGGAGGTAATCACCACTCGAGTTTTGGAAATGAACGATTAGGCTCAACTTGGTTTAAGCAAAGGGTATCGGTGTTTGGGTAGAGAAAAGAATGCTCTTCTTCACCTTGGGATGCTTCGAGCTTCCATAAGAATTCAACTGAAGTTACCACAAAAAGATTTATGCAAGTGAGAGCAAAGAAACCTTTCTCATCTTTCCTCTCCAAATAATGTCAACCCAAACCTCCATAATTGCCCCCATTGTGGGGTGGTTCTTGACAGGGGTATTTTGCAGAAAATTCTTCACATTAAAAGGCTCAAATGGGCTAACTATTGTCACCTGTAGTGTGTATGATAGAGGAAAGAAATGCCTCTTATCATCTTGATCTATGTACTGCTTGCGAATGAATTCATTGACCTCAAACAACACAAGCTTTCCTTTTCACTCGAATTCCAGAGTGTTTAAAGGATATGTTTGGAAATGGGTTGCCTTTCCTCATCCTAAGTGTTTCTCGCTTGGCATGAGCAACATCGCCTTTCATTTTTGTTGAGATCATCTGAGTGGATTAATCTCCATAGAGAACCTTGATTCGAAATGAGTGATCCATTGAGTGGATGGACAATTTAAAGGTAAAAAAGATTTTTGCAAACCTTGTGGAAAACTTGTTTCTTTAATTTCCATTTTTTGCGCTTGTTTCTAGAAAAACACTAAATGTTCTTTTTTTTGCGATGGAAATTCTCCATTTATTTTCCATTTGATTTTGAGGAGAAGGGCACTTACCTGTGTCTTAGTAGTCAGGCGACCTTACGAAGAACAAAAGGGAATGTGTTAGTACATGAATCCTTAGTGATTGTAAAATTGGAAACGATACAACATTACCCTTGGTTAATTTCACCATTTGGCGGCAAATAGCGGAATGAACGTACTGTTTTAAGGCTTGAAGAGAATCTCAGGTCTTTGGTCTCATTAGTTCAAGCATTTTCTTCTTTTTGCAAAAATAAGAGATGCAAAATTTTTTTTATTTTTATTTTTATTTTTTTACATGGCAACCTCGTTGCCGTTTCCGGGGATTGAACCCCGTACCTCTCGGACCGTTCATTCATTCCCATACCACCAGGCCGAAGCGCTGGTAGTGTCTATGGGGCGCTTCTTTTTTTATTTAATTGAACTGGCTTTAGAACGACACATATTTTAAGCCAACTTAGGTGACTTTGACATGTGTTAACTCCACATGCTTACTTTGTCGATATAGATTATGCTTAAATCAATTTCTCGAGCTTTTTCCTCGAATACCGACGCTTCCTGTCAAACAAGGGAACTACGTCAAATAATGAAGTTAAAGAGGGGCATTTTGGAAACGATACCAAATTACCCTTCTCCCCGCAGCTGACTTTAAATGTCTTGTGTTTCCTCTTCATGTGCTTTTGCTCCTCGGTGTTAACATTTCCTTGAAGATCTTGCTTTCAAATGGGCCATTTAGATGTTATCGAATTCACTCATTCTGAGTGGGCGTCAAAGTTGAAAGGAGAGGGGTACTCCTTGTTTTGACACGTGAGGGCATTACTCCTTGGATGTTTTGCTCCATTTATTCCATCAAAATGGATAGTTGGGCCTTAGCATGCCTTCTTGGTGTAAGGTGTTGCTCCATCGGTCAAAGTGCACTTTTCTGCCGAATCAATTGACTTTGTTTCATCTTGCTTCATGAGTGAGAGTTACCCTACTTTGAGTGACTTGCCCCATTTAACAACTGCAAGGAAAAAGAGACGTAATATGTTATTTTCATATTCGACATGATTCATTTTAGGAACGGGATACTCCCTTTTACGGCATATCTGATGACTGCGTTCTATCCCATTTCCTTGGCTATGGGGACGGATTTGCTCTCATGATTGATAGCAATTCACTTGACAAATGTCTATTCCATTTGAATCTTTCCATTTTTAGAAGTTGGATGACTCAGGCATCGCGTGCCCCCGATTCATTTTATGGCCATTTGCTCCAATTGAAATTTCCTACACATATGGAAACAATGTATTATTTCCACTCTTAGGTACATTAAGTTTAGGAACGAAGTACACCATTTTTCAAAGTCGGGCAATTCCGCATCTCATCGTATCTTTGTGGAAGAAGGGGAGATATTGTCCTTATGGTCGAATGTATGCCACATTGAGTTAGATAACTTGTCCATATGTAGCTTCATTATGTTGGATTGATGAATCTTCATTTCATTTGAATCCTTTATGCTTTACTCGGTTTCCCGTGTACCCCTTTTAGGCTAGGTGATATTTCGCCATTTTTGCTGCGTCAATGCATTTCCCACTTCACAACCTGTAAGCATGGGTGGCTATGTCAGTTTATGAATAAGTTGTTTTGACTTTTGGAACGAACACACCCTTTTCTTTTAGAGATCGTGTGATTCTGGACCAGGTTGTCCTTCCCATGTAGTCTTGTTGCTTGCCAGTAATTTGCCTCACTAAAATCTTTTATTTGAGGGCAATGTTTGATGACCGATGCTTGTTTGTGTACATCTACATCTTGAAGTGTTGTCTTGCAAACCACCAATAATCATCTCCATACAGGATTGGATGCCAAGAAACCATTGGAAGTGTAGGGATTATAGATGCTTCTTGTTCACAACCAACGAAGTAGTTTGATGCCAAAGAATGTCTACATATTTCTTCTTCCACAAAGAATGTCAAATTAATATGAGATCATCCAGGATGTGGAACTTCGTTAGGCCAGTAGATTTGTGATCTTCGAGGCTTTGACGGTTCTTTTCACATTTAATCACAATGTTCGAATTCATATGCTGCGAAAATATTTCTATAGTTCATGGCTCAACCAATTATGTCCATGAATGAGCATGAATTGGTGCATCTCATGACTTGCTCTGTTAGGAAAAGGTCCACGCTTTTGTCAATCTTGAACAAAAACATCATTTTACCTATTTGACAAAAATGGATGGTCAAGTTAGTTGTTGAATAAGAAATTCCTATCGGAACGATTACAACCTTACCATCATCTCGCGAATCAACTTGCGAAAGCGATTAAGTGAAGAGATAAAATCTTACGCAAATTCTTCTTCAAACTCATTTTCAAACATTTTGAAGCTAAGGCATAAAAGCTTAGCCTAAAGGTTTAGTTTGAAGTACTTCAAATGTTTTAAAGAATATGACTTTTATGAACTCTAACTTCATTATTCAAAAAATGTGAATTGTATGATTTACAAAGGCATTTGATTGGGTTCACAATCAAAACTCAAAACGCAAAACATGGTTCCTAATAGGAATAATGACAAGGATAAAGTACAAGAAGCTCTTTTGTAGAGGAGCATAATAAGCACAATTCTTGTCCTAGCTTTAAAGTCCACTTTTGGCATGGCCAAGCAAGAGGAGTTCAAGGAATGGTTGTCACGCATGACCTGCGAAAAGGAAGATAATGTCAGTATATGAATGAAAAATTGATCTTTCAATAAAGCCGCCTCTTACAATGAAATCAAGGCGACGATACCTTCTCCGTAGTATCCACTTACGAGAATTTGGTATTTCGTCAAGATTTTATTAGTAAGAGGAGATTTCATTAAAAGATCGATCCGCGACTATCAATTGAATGCCCACTTTGTTCCAAAAGTTTCATACACAAATGGGGCATCGATTTTGAAAAATTAATTTGTGGTTTCACTCATGCAAAGGTGAGGTGATTTTTATTTTGAAAAATCGATATACAAAAATGGGATTTGAATTTGAATTTTGAAATGTGATCAATAAAGAGTTTTATTGAAATTTTGATTTTAATTCTATGCCCCAAAATGTAATCCTGATTTGGAAGAATTTCTATACAAAATGTGACTTTAAGTTCATAATTGAAAATTTAAACAAAAACATATGTTCAGTAGATCATAGGTATTTTAAAATGCTTATTTATCAAAAGTGAGTGCCAAGCCTATATTTTCAAGGGCATTCCATTGATTTCCGCGAATCTCCAATAAATAAAAATTTCAATCCAAAGTGAGCAAGTAGATGGAGAAATCATACTTACAGTAGGTGAAGAGATCCTTTTTTTTTTTAAGTCACATAGACATGCAGATGCAAACTTGTGAGGTTTGACACATAAAGGTGGAATTCTAAAGGCTTAAGGTCCCCATTTTGATTAGATCAAAAGAGTTTTCCCCACTCCGCGCTTACGTCGGACAGTTCTCTTTATCATTAATCAAAATGAGCGGGACCAAAAGTGGATAACCATGGGTCATTCCTCGCACGGGTTCCATCTTTTGGCACCTTCTATGGGCTTCCTAATGCAATCGGGGTTTTAGATCGCAGGTTGTGTGTGCAAATGTGTAGTGCAAGTATGAAGGCACGCACAACAATTGATATCCAAACAACACTTCAATTTCATCCATATAGGCATACATTCCTACGCCTCCTTGCAAAAGAAATGGGTTAACAAACACTCCACCCCTTATTACTCCAAACCTACAAAAACATTTAACACATTGTTAGCGGACTAACCTTATTTTCCACGCGACTTTGACACGCGCTATCAAATAAAGACCATGTTAGTGAACAACCAACCAAGTTATTACGGCCTAAGTCCTCTAAGGTTGGCAACCAAATCCCCAGCGGAGTCGCCAAGCTGTCACGACCTCTTTTTTTCCGTCCGAAGGAAAATGAAGAAGGTTTAGGGGTATTTGCCTAAAGAAGCGGACCAATGGCCTTAAATTAGGCGCGGGCTTGGCTAGTCACATTTAGATCATTGGCCCCAACTTTTTCTTTATTTTTTCTTTTTTTAATCTTTTTTTTTAACTTTTTTTCTTTTTTTTTAAATTCTTTTAATTTAATTTTTTAATTTTTTTTTTTTTTTTTTTTAGGTGTCAACAAACCCTACCAATTGTAACTTGATACTCAATTTAACATGCAACTTTTTAACCTTTTGGAGTCGTCATTAGTCAGTTATGGGTCAATTAGACACTCAAATAAAATGAGGGAGTACCTCTTACTTTTGCAAACCAGAAATTCAATAGATTTGGGATTTGGCTACAATAAATTAATCCAACACCCTTTTAGTACATTTTTTCTTTATTAAGAAAATATCCTATGCCACTAACATGTGAGGGGTGAAAATGCGAGTACACAATTAGGAAAGTAACACTTGATGATTAAAGCAATAAATAGATTATAGAAAAGTTAAAAATGGATGTGCTAAGTAAAACAAAGCATATTACTATTTATCATCATAAAATTTCTACAAACTATTACTTAGAAAAATATGCCAAGAGAATGCTAGCATACAATCTATACTAGTTTTTTCTTTTTTGGTATTTTCTACACTTAATTCGTAATTTAAGAAAATGCATGAATGAACTCTAAAATTCTATATGACAGGATTTTACTTACGTGTGCTAATTAAATTACTAAATGACATGATAGAATGGTATGACTATATGACTTGCATGATGGCTAAACCACGTATTATGAAATTAATTCTGAGCGTTATCAACGTGATATATCAATTAAAATTAATTCTCCATGACATGGATCTACTAAATGACATGCTATGCAGTTTACGAAAATTGATATTCCTAACTAATGCAATCTACATGGTATTTTCTATTTCCTCTTTTTTTTTGTTCTAGTTCTTTTATTTATTAACAAAAGCGTAATAACCCCAAAAATCTACAAAATGAATCATTATGCATTAATTTCTAATCACACATGAATAAAATTAACATGGATAACGTAATTTACTACATGATTAGCAGAAGTATTCTAGATGCAAGATGACATATTTTAGATAATGTGTGCAATCCTAAGTTAGCATGCATGTATGATGGAAGGACAAACATGAATTGATTCTTTAATTCAAACCATATGAAAAGTCATTTCCATGTTTATCTTATAACAACAAATCTAAATCCTAGGACTTTAATACGACTTAATGATCTGGCCAATAAATTATTATTTAGCTCATAATTGAATGATGTAACGCTAACTCATTTTTTTTATTTTCCTGCTATATGAGCTATATACAATGTGGATAATGCATGTGACGTAATTAATAACTAAAATTATCTATATGACATGATTAATATGATGTCCAGTGTACAAGAGTAATTAACTTTAAATCTACATATAATCTATATAAACGAAAACTATGGATGCAGTCTAAGTTCTAGATATGTGGGTGATATATAATATATGATATACACATGATGATAGTTGATAAATTTCATGAAATGTTTATGACTAAATTGATCAAAGTATAGTAGATTTATGACTTTTTGGAAAAATTTCCCCCAAATTTTGCTAGGAAATTCTAAATAAGAGCATGATGTGGAGTCATTTTCTCAAAAAAGATTTAAGAGTGGATATTACTTCAAATAAGAGCATGAAATGGGGTTATTTTCTCAAAAAAGAGTTTAAAGTGAATATTACTTTAAATAAAAACCCGAAGTTCTCAGATTAGTCTAAAATAAGGGTTTGAGCTTGCCAACCAATCTGAAAGAATGCAAAGACCACCAAGGAAAAATGGAGAAATTTTTTGTATTCCATTCCGTGTCTCAATAATGTACAATGCTCTACAATTATAGCACTAGGCATGTACATGAAAATGGAAATAAAGAATTTTACAAATCAAATCCTATATTAGACTGATATTAATTGATTTGCCATATCAATCTAAATATTGTACAAATCCACAAGATTGGATATCTTCCAACACTTTCCCTCAAGTTGGTGGTTTGTAAATGTCCAAGACACTTAGCTTGCTTAGTAGATATGTGTGTTGTCTCTGACATAGGGGTTTAGTAAATATATCTGCAGGCAGTCCCAATTCCTCTTGTTTCGATTACTCATTCTTGAATCTTCTCTCGAGTAAAATAACAATCCACTTCTATGTGCTTTGTTCTTTCGTGCACTATGGGATTGGACGCAAGTTTAAGTGCTTCGTCATTGTCACAAAATAACATGGTTGGTCCTTTTGTTTGCACCCCAAGGTCCCGAAGCAAGCCTTATAGCCACACTATTTCACATGTGGTCTTAGCCATAGCTCAATACCCAGCCTCTGCTGAAGATAAAGGCACAGTTGGCCGCTTCTTTGTCTTCCAAGAAAGTAAAGACTTTCCTAGCATGATACAAAATCCTATAATTGATCTCCTACTCATCGGACAAGTTGCATAATCAGCATCACAATAAGCCGTCATCTCCATGTTGCATCCTCTTGAAAGAAGAATTCCAAGTCCTGGACATTTCTTCAAATACTTAAGAACCTTTAGAGCGGCATTTATGTGGGACTGTTTGGGCTTATGCATAAATTGACTGAGTGTTTGCAGAACATAACATATATCTGGTCTAGTCATGGTCAAATATATGAGCTTTCCTACTAGCCTTTGATAACCTGCTGGGTCTCTGAGAATAGAATCATCTTGGAGATTTCCTTCATCATGGTCCACTGTAGTTAACTTTACATTTTGTTTGATTGAAATAACTGTTGGTTTGCTTCTCGATAGACCTGCATCAGATATGATCTCTAGCACGAATTTTTGTTGGCTGGGGGAAATCCCTTGATCTAATCGTGCAATTTCTATTCCCAGGAAAAATTTGGGTGATCCCAAGTCCTTCATGTGAAATGTCGAATGCAGGTATTCCTTGAAGCTCTTCATGGCAATTGTATCGTTACCCATAATAAGTATATCACCAACATATATCATAAAAAATATGGATGACGTACTTTTTGTCCATGTAAAAAGAGCGTAGTCATATTTGGACTATTTGAAACCTGCTGCTATGAGAGCATTCGTGAACTTGGCATACCATTGCCTGGATGCTTGTTTGAAACCATAAAGGGATTTGCAGAGACGACATACTCTATTTTCCCCTTGTCTCCGTAAACCCTGAGGTAGTTCCATATAAATTTCTTCATCCAAATCACCATGTAGAAATGCATTGTGGACATCCATTTGGTGTAATGACCAATCTCGGAAAGCTGCAACCAATCGGAAAGAATGAACCATGATGTCCTTGGCCACTAGGGAGAAGGTCTTGTGATAGTCAAATCCTTCTCGCTGTGTAAATCCTTTGGCTACTGAGTGAGCCTTATATCGTTCAATCAATCCATCTACCCGAAACTTTATCTTGTAAACCCATTTGCATCTTATTGCCTTCCGATCTGAGGGTAAAGTCACAAGATCCCATGTATAGTTGTCATGTAATACTTGCAATTCTGCCGCCATGGCCTTTTGCCACTGTGGATCCACGGATGCTTCATCATAACTAGCTGGTTCCCTTTCTTCAGATATGTGACTTATACATTGTCGATGTTTCGGAGACAATTGATTGAAAGAGACATAAGATGAGATGGGATAATGAATACCTAGTGAGTTGTGTGTGGCACAAATATAATCTTTAGTCCAGGTTGGTGGGCATGTGGTTTGCCTTGAATGTTAAGGTGGATCTAGATGTGATGGTGGATGCTCTTCCATAGGTGGGACTAGTATGAGATCTGAGGCTTCTTCAGTAATTACAAGCTTAGATCTTGGAGAAAAGTCTTCAGCAGTAAACTTATCGCTTGTGGAAGTGCCGTTGAATGTTCCCGGGTTTCCTATCATAACATATCCAGGATCCTTAGACATATCGTCTTCAGAGAAAATAACACGGGAAAGATGGATATCGTTTTCTTTTGAGGATTGATCTTTAGCAAATGGAAATACGTCTTCATGGAAGACTACATCTCTACTTATTAGGAATTCACCTGTAGAGGGTTGAAACACACGATACCCCTTATGAAGATTCGGATATCCCATGAATATGCACCGCTAGGCACGGGGACTCATTTTGTCCCGAGGGCCTACCGCGGTGATGTAGCATAAACACCCAAATATTCTTAGGTGATCCATTTTTGGCTTCTTCCGGAACAAGACTTCGAAAGGACTTCGACCATTTAACACCTTCGTTGGCATTCGATTGATTAAATACACTGCCGTTATCATGCAATCTCCCCAAAAATTATTTTGGATAAAAGCCTGAAACTTCAAGGCACATGCCACTTCTAGAATATGTCGATGCTTTCATTCCACTACTCCATTCTGTTGTGGAGTATATGTGCACGAACTTTGATGCAAGATGCCATAGGATGAAAATAATGATGTGCATTCATGGTTGAAAAACTCTCTTCCATTATTTGTCTTAACCCGCTGGACAATCTTTCCAAATTGGGTCCTTGATAAGGAAATAAATTCCTTTAAGTGGGATAGAGCCTGACCCTTAGTTTGCATAAGGAAGATCCATGTTGCTCGGGAATAGTCGTCAACAATGGTAAGAAAATATCTTGATCCATCATGATTAGGTGTATGATACGGTCCCATACATCAACATGAATGAGTGAGAAAGCACTAGTGGAATGACTCATGCTAATTGGAAAGGGTGCATGTGATTGTTTTGCAAGAGGGCATATATGACATTAAGAGTAAGGAAACAAAGCACCGTGGCCCATTCTAGAATGCAAAATGAAATTTTTATCATTAGTAGTGATATTACACAATGATTGCTTATTTAAGGAAACTTGAGATAAATCTAAAGTTCTTGGAATGCTAGTCTAGAAAAATAGTCAATCAGAATGATTACCCCAGCCCATCAGTTTCCCAGTCGAAAGAGCTTGAAAGAAACAAATATCAGAATTGAATAAAATTCGGCAAGAATTTTCTTTGCAAGCTCTAGACACGGAAATCAGATTGAATTGGAAATCTGACACATAGAGGACATTTCTTAGGGCTAAGGTTCACAATTCTTGTAGTAGTCACATAGGTAGTACTTCCATTTGGCAACTTTCCAGAAACAAGAATACTTAAATTTTTGGGAATAATGGAAAAAAGAAGCCCTCATCACAAACAATATGATCGCTAGCCCCTAAGTTGATTATCCAAGAATTCTAAAAAATAGAATTTATTAGACAATGAGAAATACCTGAGAAGCTATTTCCTTTGTTGGAAATGTCCATTTTTTGCAAGGCCTGCATAATTTTTTGATACTACCCTTGAGTGATAGGTTGATCAATATTTGAACCTGAGGTTTGATAAGCTGCGACCAAAGACTCCTTCCCCCATTTTCCTTTTTCACTGGGCTTGCCGTGCAATTTCCAGCAATTATTGATGGTGTGGTGGAGTTGCCTGTAGTATTCACAAAATAATTTATTTTTGCCTTTTAAATTATGCCTATACGCCTTTGGACTCGTGGAAAAATATGGACCATTGGATCCCTTAAGGATAGCTGCATGCTCACCATCCGATCCTGATGAAGAGTCGGGCCATTTCCAGCCGTCCGATCGTGCCTCACGATCTGGACCATCCATCTCAGGTACTTTAAAAGCTTGTGGAGCTGTCCCAAACCCTAGCTCGTCTGGCCGCATCCCTTCTTCTCGATTCTTCTGGTTTCATTCCTTCTCATGACGAGCAACCAGCATCCCGCGGGCATCCAAGGCCAGCGTCTCTGCTCCTCTAGCATGCTTTGTTGCCGTGAGTCTCCGACTCTCCTCTTGAACGGCCAACTAAAAGATGTGGCCGAGCGATGGCATAGGTTCCATGGTTAAGATCTAAGATTTAAAAGTCAGGTAAGAATTGTTTAAAATGAGCAAGAACCGAGTAACCTTTTCTCTGTCCCGTATCGCCTTGTACTGCTGCAAGGTGGTCTCGGGCCCTTCGAGTTTTTCCTTTGCTGCCTCCAATTTGTTCCAGAGGGCTGATAATTTGTTAAAAATGGTTGTGATGCTCATATTACCCTATTTGAGTTCGGAAAAGGCTTGAGTTAAAGAAATTTTTTTTGCATGGTCTAATTTTCCATACATTTCCCGTATATTGTCCCACATCCTCTTTGAATCTTCTGTGGGTGGTAGTCCAGCTGCAATTTCTAGGCTGATGCAGTTCCCAATCCACGTTCTCACTAGTTGATTACATTTCTTCCATTGCCTCACCACCTTTTTGTTTGCCGGAACGGGAAAAGATCCATTGATAAATCCCTCTTTATCTTTAGTAATAAGGGCTCGATGGAATTCTTGAGCCTAGATTGAGTAGTTCTCAGATCCCCTTAGTTGTTGATTGATAAGTTGTATCTCTGGTCCATTGGCAGTAGATACGTACAATGGGTCACCGAGTTCTGGTCGATCAGAAACGACTGAAAATGGGTATGGCAAAAATTCGGGTCTTATCGTCAGGTAGGTATTTGAACCTGTACTTGGGTTAAGTGACCCACTGGATAAACCTGCATCTTGGTTTCCAGACCTGGTACCTGTGCTTGCCTTGCCTATGGTTGGCAATGTTGGAGAAAACTTTCTTGAGTGTTTTGAAGCTGACAAAACATTTCCATCAGTCTAGTCTGAAGACTTGCATACTCTTCCATCAAAGTCTGAAGACTCCGGACTGCCAGACTTAAGACTCAAAGTTTATCCTCATTGACAGATTCTAGACCGTTGAAGAAGGCTTATCCAGAACTGGATGTTTCGTTAAAGATTTGACTTTATCGACTAGAGAAGATCTCTTGGCTAGATATAGCATGCCATAATCCATTATTCAAATCAAGATTGATTCAAGGATTATGGATCCGTTGATTGGCGAAGTATACTTGGAAGGTTCTACTTATGGAAACCTAGATTTTGATTGTATAGGCGAGAAGGATTGATGGGCTATCGTCATGTTCCTTAAATAGCTCGAAGATCTTCCTGATTGATTCTATCCAATGGGTAGATTGGAAGAATTCCTTTGGTAAGTGCCAACGGGTGTGATGGCATAAAGAAGTATATAAGGAAGACGCTTCAGTTGTTTGAGTGGGTGCACGATAGAAGAATTCTAAAGTCTGAAGCTCCTTGTTCTTTGTCAATTAAACTGTTGAGCGAAATCTTGTACGCAAAAGAGAGTTTATATCTTTGAGAGACCTTGAGGAAGTGTAGTAGAGTCTTTACACTGTGGAATCAAGGAAGAGCTTCTCTGTAACAACTTTTTTGTTGATAGTGAAATCCAGCCGGTGGTTGTTAGTGCGGAAGAGCGGACGTAGGTTTGGATTAAGTCGAACCACTATAATCTCTGTGTTCATATTCTCTTCTCTACACTTTTTACTTTGATCATAACTTGTTTTATTTACAAGAGATGAATTTCCCCTTCATAATCTATTGTTGATTAGTGCTGCACACTTATCTTGTAAAATTATGTTTTACACCTATTCACCCCCCTCTAGGTACTCATACTAGCTTTCACAAGTGAGTCGTTATCGGGTTGGGTATTGCCTTCGAAAATTTGAGCTCCACAAATTTGAGCTTCGGGCCATGGAGTACTTGGGCTTGGCCCATAGTACCATGGGCTGGGCTGAACAGGAACAGGTACCCACTAGTATGGTTGACCCGCCATGGCTGGACTCGATGTGGATTGGCCTGGAATGGGTTGCCCCAGATTGGGCTGCCATGGAAAGAAACCCGCAATTTGTTGGATTCCTATGGCTTCAGTAAGTAAGTTCACAGTAGAACTTTGATTTTCTTCTTCTGTGATATGACTTCTCTGAATCATCAGCAAATGTGGGCTCAAGAGAATCATCTTGACCCTCTTCTTCTTCTTGTTCTCTTCCTCTCTCTTCTTCCTCCGTTCTTCCTTCCTCTTTCTCTGTTCTCATCTCTTCTCTTTCTGCATCTCTCTGCTCTGTCTCTTCTCTTTCTCTGTGTTCTTGATCCTCCAGCC